>NC_089513.1:75305506-75612280 GCF_036850995.1 Saccopteryx leptura
AGGGCACCTGTCCGTGCTGCACAGAGGAGCGGGGACGGGCTCTGTGGCGGGCGGGCCACGGCTGTGCATCCGCAGTGAGACTCCTGCCCACTCACTGTCCTCTCTGTATGGAGAACAGACGAGGGCACCTGTCCATGCTGCACAGAGGAGCGGGGACGGGCTCTGTGGCGGGCGGGCCACGGCTGTGCATCCGCAGTGAGACTCCTGCCGGCTCACTGTCCTCTCTGTATGGAGAGCAGACGAGGGCACCTGTCCGTGCTGCACAGAGGAGCGGGGACGGGCTCTGTGGCGGGCGGGCCACGGCTGTGCATCCGCAGTGAGACTCCTGCCCGCTCACAGTCCTCTCTGTCTGGAGAGCAGACGAGGGCACCTGTCCATGCTGCACAGAGGAGCGGGGACGGGCTCTGTGGCGGGCGGGCCACGGCTGTGCGTCCGCAGTGAGACTCCTGCCCGCTCACTGTCCTCTCTGTCTGGAGAGCAGACGAGGGCACCTGTCCGTGGTGTAGCCTGCGGGGAGAGGGTGTCCCGAGTGGGAGGACAGGGAGGCTGTGACGTCGTCAGGCACAATCACGTCTCGTTCTTTCCAGCTCTAAGAGTTGTTTCTTTTCTTTTTTTCTTAAAGGGATTTTTCAAATATCTAGAAACTCTTCCTTGATTTCTGTGTTCAGTGTTTTTATAAGTAAATTTCTTGGAACCTCCTTCTTCCTCATTTCTGGCTTTTGTACCTGAACGAGTGGTCGAGTGGGTCTGGGACACGTGCTGAGATGCATGTGATGTCCCAGCTGCCAAGATACAGGATAAGGACCTGCCGAGGAGGCTGATGGAGGCCCGCGGAGGAGGCGGGGACGTCTGCGGTCAGGCGCAGGGAGGGCAGGGACCTGCTGCAGCCAGCCGTGCTCCGGAAGGAGCCCAGGGCGCAGGGGAGCTGCGGAAAGAGCCAGGGGTCCGAGTCCTGGGTCTCTGTGACACTGTCCATGAGACCCGACTCCTCACCTCTCCGATGGGGAGCTTTGATTAGACAGGGTGTGTCAGTGAGTGTGCAAGCCACACTCGTCGGCTCCTTGTTCACCTGCTGTCGGTAGCGTCTCCAGTGGATCCCCCGGGCGCAGCGGGGGCCAGGGGGGCGCGTGGCTGACCTCAGTGCCTCGTGATCCTCGGCCGAACCTGGGCTTGACGCCGGGCGGTACACCCCCAAGCCCACGAAGCAGGTTCTCCCGGAAGGAAACCCTAACTCCACTACCAGAATGGTTTCATCTTCTTGGCCCTGGCCGGGTAGCTCAGTTGGTTAGAGCGTTTTCTTGCAGGTTTGATCCCTGGTCTGGGCACATACAAGAATCAAGCAATGAGTGTGTAAATAAGTGGAACAACAAATCAGTATTTTCCTCTCTCTCCCTTCCTTCCTCTCTAAAATCAATAAAAAAAAATTTTAAAGTATTTAAATCGCTCAGTCATCTTGAGAGCGTTAACCTCTGTAAGCATCCAAACGGATAAATGAGTATAATAATAGCAGCAGAGAAACGAGACCCTGTCACTCCCTGATCAGAACCCTCGGGGGCTGCCTGTCACGGGCGGAACAGAGGACGGGCCCCTCGTCCAGCCTGACCAGATCCCCCACCGGCTGGCCCTCCCTTGTCTTGTCACTCTGGTTATCTCTTGTCATGACCGCCATCCCAAACGGTCTTTGAGTTTGCGTGCTTGGTCATTTCTCTCCCTGTTGTCCACTCTGCTGCTGCCAGCGGAGAGACCCTATCTCACCTTGCAGTGTAACCACAGAACCGAGCCTGGGCCACACAGTAAACGCTCAGTAGCTGTGTGTTTAATTGGCTAGACGGATAAGCCCACACATACTGTGACAAGCAGAGCGCGTCGTCCAGGGTCTAGGAAGTAATACAAGCAGTCCCGGGGCTACCAGCGAGGGGGGTTCCGTAGGTTGGAAAGTGCGTTATGTATTTATAAGCGCAGGAAGGTACAAATAAGTGCTGTGTGAAGACACACATCTGTCAAGTTGCGTTTCGTAGGTAAACATACCTGTTTCAACGTACACACAAGTTCGACTTAAGAACAAGCCCACAGAGCCCGCCCGGCTCGTCACCCGGGGACCGCTGTAAAGCGCTGTCATTGTTTACTGCTGCCGCTGCCATTACTGTCTGCTCTATGTGTGAGGGTTCTGCACGTGCCTTCATCTGGGAAAAAGTTGACTGCCGAAAAGTAAACACAGCCAGTGCTCGACATACGACCACGATTGGTTCCGACAGACCGGTCGTAACACGATTTGGTTGTAAATTGAGTAGGCTATATGTACAGTACTGTGAAATGATGTTATAAAAATCTTTAAGTCATATTTTATCATAATTTTCTTTCATTATTGTTATATATCATAATTTTCTTCGTTCATTTTATGCCATTTGTATCATCTCTACACCATTTTGTTTCTTATTTTTACATTCGTCAGGTTTAAGTAAAACACTGCATTACCAGTACAACTAGTTTAATATTTGCAAAACATACAAAATTACAAAATGCAGGTGCATACAAATATACAAAATACGGGTGTAAAAAAATACCATAGGAAACATTTTCCCAATGGCAAAACATACCAAAATATATAAACATACGAAATATTTTACTGGCTGCTGGTGCTTGACTGCGGATCGTTGATGTCATCTGAGGCAGCAGTCATGGCTAGCGATTGTGGTCATAAAGTCGAATGGTCATAAGTTGCATAGGTCGTAAGTCGATCAATACCGTATAAAGTCTTCGTATATCAGAACGTCAGATTGTACACCTTAAATGCATACGGTTCCTATGTGTCAATAAAGCAGTGTGATAAATGGGTGTACTAGAAGGGAAATACCCTGTCTGAAAACAATCTCAGTTCCAAATTTTTCATAGTGAAATGAAGGAAAATTTTAATTTTTTTTTTTTTTTTTTTTTTGTATTTTTCTGAAGCCAGAAACGGGAAGAGACAGTCAGACAGACTCCCGCATGCACCCAACCGGGATCCACCCGGCACGCCCACCAGGGGGCGATGCTCTGCCCCTCCGGGGCGTCGCTCTGCCGCGACCAGAGCCACTCTAGCGCCTGGGGCAGAGGCCAAGGAGCCATCCCCAGCGCCCGGGCCATCTTTGCTCCAGTGGAGCCTCGGCTGCGGGAGGGGAAGAGAGAGAGAGGAAGGAGAGGGGGAGGGGTGGAGAAGCAGATGGGCGCTTCTCCTGTGTGCCCTGGCCGGGAATCGAACCCGGGACTTCTGCACGTCAGGCCGACGCTCTACCACTGAGCCAACCGGCCAGGGCCAAGGAAAATTTTAAACTGCACTGCTTACCTCTCTTCCTGTGTGGTGTGTAGCTATTGAGTCTGCAGCTGCCAAGCTAGCAGGCCCTGGGGGGTGGGGGAGGGCTTATTCACTGGCCTGATTATCCTAGGCCAGACCAGCCCATCAAGGAGGCGGGGAGGACCGAGACATATCACCAGCTAAAATAAGCTTACTCGCTCTCCCCACTGCAAAAACGAAAAAACAGGTTGACCAGCGGGACGCTCACCTCCCCTGTCCGCCCCTCCTCCAGGTGCGGCCCCGTCTGCAGACTCCCCGGCCGGGTGCTGGGCCTCCGGCTGCTCCGCATCTCCTTGGTGGTCGTCCTCATGTTACTCCTGGTGGCCGGGGCCTTGACCACGTTCCTCCCCAACAACAGAGACGACAAGCTGCTCCCGTCCTCGCGTAGGGACGCCAGAGCCCCGGGCCGGGCCCCCCTGGACTCCTTCACGCTGGTCATGCAGACGTACAACAGGACCGACCTGCTGCTGCGGCTGCTGAACCACTACCAGGCCGTGCCGCACCTGCACCGGGTGATCGTGGTCTGGAACAACGTGGGGGAGAGGACCCCCGAGGAGCTGTGGGACTCCCTGGGGCCCCACCCCGTCCCCGTGGTCTTCAAACGGCAGGCCACCAACAGGATGCGGAATCGGCTGCAGGCCTTTCCGGAGCTGGAGACCAGCGGTGAGTGGCCACTGGCCCGAGCGGGGGGCCTCCTGCGGGCGTCTGGCCTCCCTGCCGTCTCGGGGGTCTGCAGGAGATCAGGGAAGTTGAATCCCAGGGAAGCACTTTGAAAAACGTAAGGGACAGTTTCCAGGACGTCGGGAAGCAGTGTCCTGGGCGGGAAAGCACGGACGTGTCACAGCTGTGACAGGCTCAGGCGGTGCAGGGGGATCGTGCGTCCCAGACGGCAGCGAGATGCGCCTGAACTTACGCTTTACCTTGCGCTCTGCGGATCTGCCGCCGCCGCCTTTTTCCTGCCATTCATGGCCGTTATGTGAGGCTATGATTTGCTTTAAAGAACCTGGGTGTTACTTATTTATAGGTTCAGTAGTTTCTGTGATGATGGAGGATAACTACACGATCATTTCCCCCTCAGACAGTTATAAAAATCAGTTACAGTTCAAATAAAGACTTCTAGATAAGTCTTTCCAAGAATGCGTGTCTTGTTGACGAATTTTGTTAGGCAGCACCTCATTTGGATGCTCTATAGACACACCTGTGTATCTTTCTCATTTTGTTTTTCTTTCCAAACCGTTTTTGGCTTCCTTACTTTTTTTTTTTTCTCTTTTCATTTCAGCGGTGTTGATGGTAGATGATGACGTGCTAATTAGCGCCCAGGACCTTGTTTTTGCTTTCTCCGTTTGGCAGGTAAGGTTGCTGGTATCCTTTGCAAAGTCGCCCGCATAGAGTCCCCTGCGGTGTTGAAGCAGAGCAGCTGGTGTGATGTGGGCGTCACCCCACGCGGTGCAGGCAGCGTTGTCCGAAGGGTGGATCCGTTTGCGGGGGAGGGGGGTGTCATCATGATTTCCTGTGCCCGGGCGAGCCCACCTGAAGGTCGTGCTGTCCTTTACCTATGTCTGATTAAATGTGGGACTCCGAGGAGAAGAGCTCGAGCCACCTGCCACCACCTGCTGGAGAGCAGCGTGGAGGAGGCCGGGCGTGTGCGGCGGCGAAGGCTGGAATCCGCAGGTGTGTGCTGCCAGGCCACAGACATGCGTCTCAGTGAGAGGCATACCTTTGTATTAATAGTGGGAGTAAAGTTCGTTAAAAGAAAGCATTTATTACAGCCACAAAATCCAATCCTGATTCCAAGGTCATTGTTTAGAGATGAGTAATTCTGTGTGCTCCCGTGCGGAGGCAGGATGGATTGTTTTCTTCCTGAACCCGGGCTTTGGTAAGCGGGGACAGGCTGCTCACTACTCCACTGTTCTCGAAACAGCCCTCTCCTGCTGGACACGTGGTGACAGGGGGCTTGCACGACGGTTACCTGAGCCAGACTGCATGCAAACACTCGGAAACCCTGTCAGACATTTATTGTAGGTACTCTGCTACCTAATGATTGGTCTAACGACCCTGCTTAATTAGTTTCTTGGGGTAGAACGCCATTAGGTATTCCTGGTGTCTGCTCACAGACTCTGCAGATTTCACCATCTCCAGACGTCAGGTTTTAACTTCACGCCTCTGCACTGGTCAGCACACATTTTCCATATCAGCAGTGTTTTCTGCCCTGTAAGTAAAAGCTTCTTAGGCAAAAAGTTCTAATGTAGCACTCCAGCTGTGAGATTTCTATTTCAGGTAAAAAAAAAATCAATCCCTCTAAAATGTCAGGTTTGGGGACAAGGAGGTTGGGTGAGGGGGAATATGAGGACTGGTTAATCAGAACAATGCGAGTAGGCCATAATTAAAGATGGGTAAGTATGATTTAAGGTTTCATAAAAACATCAAGAACAATTGTAATCCATTGCCATGGCGATCTGACCCTTGACGCTCACTGCCACGGTGCCCCGCACAGGGTGACCTGACCCCTGATGCTCACCGCCACGGTGCCCCGCACAGGGTGACCTGACCCCTGACGCTCACCGCCACGGTGCCCCGCACAGGGTGACCTGACCCACGGTGCCCCACACAGGGTGACCTGAGCCCTGATGCTCACCGCCACGGTGCCCCGCACAGGGTGACCTGACCCACGGTGCCCCGCACAGGGTGACCTGACCCACGGTGCCCCGCACAGGGTGACCTGACCCACAGTGCCCCGCACAGGGTGACCTGACCCCTGATGTCACCACGACGGTGCCCCACATAGGGTGACCTGACCCATGGTGCCCCGCACAGGGTGACCTGACCCCTGATGCTCACCACGACGGTGCCCCGCACAGGGTGACCTGACCCCTGATGCTCACCGCCACGGTGCCCCGCACAGGGTGACCTGACCCACGGTGCCCCACACAGGGTGACCTGACCCACGGTGCCCCACACAGGGTGACCTGACCCACGGTGCCCCACACAGGGTGACCTGAGCCCTGATGCTCACCGCCACGGTGCCCCGCACAGGGTGACCTGACCCCTGATGCTCACCGCCACGGTGCCCCGCACAGGGTGACCTGACCCCTGATGCTCACTGCCACGGTGCCCCACACAGGGTGACCTGACCCCTGATGCTCACTGCCACGGTGCCCCACACAGGGTGACCTGACCCCTGATGCTCACTGCCACGGTGCCCCACACAGGGTGACCTGAGCCCTGATGCTCACCGCCACGGTGCCCCGCACAGGGTGACCTGACCCCTGATGCTCACTGCCACGGTGCCCCGCACAGGGTGACCTGACCCCTGATGCTCACCGCCACGGTGCCCCGCACAGGGTGAGGCCGTGGGACAGAGACAGCAAGGCCAGACCCCGGTCTGCCTTCCCTCGCACCACGCCTCCCCTTCTGGGGCTCTCGGCTTCCCCTCTGCCCGTCGCTGCACTGTCTGCCACTCCCCCTCGACTGTGCAGAAACGGTCCGTCCCCTCAGAAGCCCCCAGCCTCTCTGCCCCTCCCTTGGCCGTCCGGTCGCCTCCCAGCAGCACTGCTGTCACCCTGTGACCCCTCCCCGCACTGGCACCCTCCTCACAGCCCGGTAGCGCCTTGTCCGCCCAGCACGCTGTGCCCTCTCTGGACTCTGAATTCTTTTGTCAGTGTCAGGACGTCCAGACCTGTCACAAATTTTTATAAAAATTCATTTGAGCCAAACAGAGGACATGCCTGGAAGCCAGGGCTCAGCAGACGGAGGGAAATGCTTCCTGGAATGCAGCTTGCAGCTGCTCTCGTGCATCGTGAAGTGAGGAGGGCGGGAGAGGCAGGCAGGGCTGGGCTCAGCAGACGGAGGGAAATGCTTCCTGGAATGCAGCTTGCAGCTGCTCTCGTGCATCGTGAAGTGAGGAGGGCAGGAGAGGCAGGCAGGGCTGGGCTGGCAGCGGCCAGAGTCGGCCTTTCCATCTCACGGCACACAGAAACGGACCCCTGAAGTTCTATGGCACATCGAAACTAGATTCTTTTGTCGATTTGACCAAAAAAAGGGGGGGGGGGTATCATTTTGCTTCATCCACACCAGATAGATATTGTTGTATTGGCTGTTGTCATTTTTTATTTGACACTCTTAAGGAAAAAGAGGTCAGTGCCCCCACAACGGATTGGGGATTAGAGGGTAGTTAAGGTCATGTGCTCCCTGCAGGGTGGTTTTGCTTATTTCAAAGGTGTGTTCACCTAGATGCACGTAACCATGGACAGGGCCAGCTTAAGGCAAAGATGGACCTTTCACTAAAGAAGTTACAGGGCTGGGGCGGGGCTGCCCACTGTGACCTGCCCGGTTAGGGGTTTATGATCAGGTCATTGTGAGGTGACTTCCAGTAGAGCCCTTTTCTGTGCATACTTTGAAATGAGAAGTGACCCAGCCTGAGTGTGAGTGTGTGTGTGTGTGTGTGTGTGTGTGTGTGTATGTATTCCTAGTTTAGTGTCTGTAAATGAGTGAAACTCAAATTATTTATGAACTTAAACGAACCCTTCCAGCCCCATAAGTTCTTACCTCTTTGATATACATTACTGGTTTTCTTCAGTTTGCCAATTATTATTTTTTTTTATTTTAGTCACTCTCACTTTAATATTATTGTTTTATTTCTATCCTTTCTTCAATCACCCTGACACATCTCATTTTGTATATATATTTGTGTTTTTAAAAAGGAAACCCCAGGCTGAAAAGGGATAAAAATATCACCTTGTCTAAAACCAACACTGAAGTTTCCGGAACATCAGCACCAGCATGAGAAAACAGTAACAGCATACACTACGTGTAGCTCCATAATTTTACATTTAAGAGAGAACAGTTTTCCGTAATAATCACATTATGCCTTATCTCCTACAACAGGCGTCCCCAACTGCAGCCCCGCTGCACTTCCAGAAGGGCACCTCTTTCATTGGTGGTCAGTGAGAGGAGCACTGTATGTGGCGGCCCTCCAACGGTCTGAGGGACAGTGAACTGGCCCCCTGTGTAAAAAGTTTAGGGACCCCTGTCCTAGAACAAATAGTGCTCACACAGTCAACCTCTATGAAGCAAAGCTTTGAAGAGCCAGACTCTTGGGTGACTAGAGTTTATCAATATCAGATAATGTTTGAATGCAGAGAACATCTGTGAGGTTAGAGATCTGGGTGGCGGTAGAATTCGACCTGTAAACTCATCAAGACGGGGATCGACGGGTTGCCTGGAACGAGATGAAACCAGGAATAAAATAAAGTCAGCAAATTCGTTTCATTCTCCCTGTAATAATTCAGTGCCTTTTTCACCATGTCTGCGCTAAAGAAATATCCCACTTCCCTGTTCTTTCTCCCATCTGTTCAGCAATTTCCTGATCAGATTGTAGGGTTTGTGCCGAGAAAGCACGTCTCCACGGCGTCCGGCGTCTACAGCTACGGAGGTTTTGAGCTGCCGAGCCCAGGCTCGGGGGACGGGGACCAGTACTCCATGGTGCTGATCGGCGCCTCCTTCTTCAGCAGCAAATACCTGGACCTCTTCCAGAGGCAGCCGGCGGCCGTCCACGCGCTGATAGACGAGACGCAGAACTGCGACGACATCGCCATGAACTTCCTCGTCGCCCGGCACACCGGGAAGGCTTCGGGGCTGTTCGTGAAGCCCGTCAACATGGGCAGTTTAGAGAAGGAGAGCAGCGGGGGCCACGCGGGCCTGTGGCACCGGGCCGAGCACTTCCTGCAGAGGTCGCACTGCGTCAACAAGCTGGCCCGCCTCTACGACGGCATGCCCCTGCAGTACTCCAACCTCATGGTCTCCCAGTTCGGCTTCCCCTACGCCAACCACAGGAGTAAGGTGTGAGGTCCGGCGGAAACGGGACCGCCGAGGGCCTGAGTCGCTTCTCCACACTCTGTGGTTGATTGTTTCGTTTTTTTTAAACAACATCATGAACTTTTATCCACTCCACAAGTCTCTACGAAGGAAGAAGTGTACAGTGCGTCTAGGGTATAGAAGTTACGTGAACCGCAAGTCCCAGGAGGCCGGGGAGCCTGCTTGTGGGGGCCTCCATCCGCGGAGGTGAGGATGTGACTCCTGCGCTGGCGCTTGGTTGTTGACCTTCCGAGACCGGCCTTCAGTTTCTTTGGCTGCTGGCATTTGTGTCTCAGGACTTGAGAACAAGCTGTTTCACCCAAGGGTGGTCGCTTTCACTTTGGGCCTGAAATGCCTCTTCAGCAAAAGCCTGTGCTGTAGGGAAAAGCCATGTGAGGAGAGACTAGCCTCCCTCCCGCATCAACACAGCGAGCGCTGGCGACTCAGAGTGTCCCCGCGGCCCTCGCAGCCAGCCCTTCCCAGACGGACCGGCCCGGATTCAGTGCAGCGTGGTGCTCTGCTGGCTGGTGATGAGTCTGCTGCAACCGCAAGGGCCCGTTTCAGAGCTGAAGGATGGCTGGCGTTTTGCTTGATTCTCGCAAACGTTGCGTGGATCGCAGAAAAGCGCAGCTGACGTGTTTATATGCAACTTGTCCCTGAACCTGACCTTGCGATTGTACATCAATTCCTGTATTTTATGCAAACTATGTGTTGTTTAAGAAATGTGTGTAAAATAAGTCTTCTGAAAGAATGTTGAGTAAAAATGGGCAGAAGTGAAAGCCCTTAGCATCAAAAGATGCTTACTATTGGTACATCGGCAGCTCATAGACACTAAAGAGTGGTGTGGGTATACACAAAGTCAGTGTCTTGCGTGGAGAACTTTTATTTCTCAAAAAAGATCTAAGGCACTGTTCACCACTATGAAATTTTGACTATATAGCTCCACAGAAAAGAAAGAGATCCGAGTCGTAGCAGAGAACTTCTGCAGGGTGTCTGCACCAGCTGAGTCCTAAGTTGCCTCTGCTGTATGAACTGGTGTCTGTTCCATGGTGTGTGTTTGGTCCTTGTCATTACTGGCGGTAACTCTGTCTTCCTCCTCCACCTCCTCCTTTTCCTCCTCATCCTCTTCCTCTTTTTTTCCTCCTCTTCCTCCTCCTCCACCTCTTCCTCCCCCTCCTCCACCTCCTCTTCCTCCTCTTCTTCTTTCTCCTCTTCTTCTTCCTCTTCTTCCTCCTCCTCCTTGTCTTCCTCTTCTTCCTCCTCTTCCTCTTTTTCCTCCTCCTCTTCTTCCTCTCCACCCCACCCCCACCCATAATGCCATTATATTCTCACAATTAAAAAACTGTGAAAACGTGATAACCTGGCTTATGTTCCAGCGATAAGCTCTTTGTGCAGTTAGTTCATTGTGTGTCACTTCTGTACATTGGCGTGTGTGTGTGTGCGAGTTAATGCAGTCCGATAAAACCAGCAGAACACGGGACCTCACTAAAATCTATGATGTTAACTACCTGCTTTGTCCAGACTTGGTAGTGATTTTTTGGCTCTTGGGATCGCACTGTCAGATAAATAAAATACCCTTTTACCATTCAGGTGTTCTGTGTTAATTAAATGGATTCATGTTGTGATTGGTATTTTTTCAAATTTCTAAATAGTGTTCTAATACTCTGCTCAGGGTAAGGCAGAGAAAGGCATTAGCTAACATTCCTTGGTGGGTAAATATTCCCACATTTCTTTTTTCCATTTTGTGCTCTTAAACTTGTCTTAAGCATCACTTAGTTAATTGTGCCATGTTTTTCAGGTATTACAGGGCAAACACGAAAACAGAGTGAAGTACTGTCTGTTTACAGTGAAGCTGGGATTCTGCTAACACCGTCTCCCTGGGCACAGCTCTTAGTAAGCTCGGGCCTGAGCCCGGGGCAGGAAGGGTGTAGCTGAGGGTTACTGTGCAGCGGGGCCCTTGGCCTCACGCCCTTCTGACATCTCTTTACTTAGCCTCTCGGAGCCTCTCACCTGCCAGAGTGAGAGTCATGTCTACCTGGGGGTTGTAAGGAATGAAGGAGAGAGCTGTGTAAATAGAGCTCAGTGCCTTCCCCTTTTAAAGTGGTCGATACATGAATCTGTTGGGATGTGACATTGATAATAAGTGCAGTTAATTGTACAACTCACCACCTAGGTATAAGAAAGGTCCCGGACCCACCAGGTGACATTCGGGAAGTTGTTTCTACATAACAACGGGCAGAGAGCCATGACAGTTTTCGTTTTATTTTATTTCAGATGCCCTTTGTCTTCTTATTAAAACATGATGGCATACATGTTGTAGCAATTATGGCACATTCAGAACAGCATCAAGAAGAAATTAAAGCCCCAAACCACATTAACAATGTCTAGTCCTCTCGACTTCTCTAGGCACCTATTGTAAAGAATATGATTTATTTGGTATTTCATTGGCTAGATAAACCATAATCTATAGAATGAGTCATCTTACCATTTTATTGGATATTTTTTTACTATTACTATTTTTGGGAACGTATGTCCTTGACTTGCACGGACATCTTTGAGACTATAATGATTTCTTTAAAACCCAGGCCAAGACCTTGAGTGCCTGAATCTGTCTGGTTGTGTGAGTGTTTTTGGAGTGTTTGATACATATTGCTACATGCATCCGGCAGTGTTGCCATAGCTACATTGTTATCACATCTGAGAGCACCTGTTTCCCCTTCAGACTTTCCAACATTGCCTAGCACCTAACATTTTCTTTCAATTATTTTCCATCAAACAAAATACTCGCTCGATGCAGGACTCGGAAGGATTTGGGCTATGTTGAGAACTCGGTGTTAAGGCTGAGAAGTCATTCAGCTGTCAAATAAAAGGTTTCAAGTGCTTCCTGAAGCCTTCCTCCCAGGCTTGAGTGTAGGCTAATGAATTGCTGACCCTTTGCTGGTCCCGGGAATAAGACATTAAAAAGCCACAAAAAAAATGCTTGTTCCTTTCACAAGGACCTGGGCTGTGACCCCAAGAACAGGAGCAGCTAAGTGTGTGTGTGTGTGTGTGTGTGTGTGTGTGTGTGTGTGTGTGTGTGTGTTCGTGTGCGGGCACCTACATGCACTTTTAGTGGCAGTGGAAAGGGTGGGAGGTAGGGGAAGGGATGGAGTGGAGGGTGACGCCGTGACAGAAGAGGAATGTGGAGATTCCAGGTCTCACTGGGTGCTGCGGTTTATATGGTGAAATCCTCTACCCCACACTGTTTCCTAAACCAGCTTTCATTATTCTACTAAGGGTCCCCTCTCTCTCTCTCTCTCTCTCTCTCTCTCTCTCTCTCTCTCCCCCCCCCCACCTCCCCTTTCTTCCCTTCCTCCTTTTCTCCTTTCATGAAGACTTTCTCAGTATAAAAAGCAAATATTTTGCAAAATATTCTTACTGGGGATGGACTACAAAGAACATCTGATGCATTGGAAACCTGTACTGAGTCCTGACTCCACGTGACTTTCTTTTTTTTTTTTTTTCTTTTCATTTTTCTGAAGCTGGAAACAGGGAGAGACAGTCAGACAGACTCCCGCATGCGCCCGACCGGGATCCACCCGGCACGCCCACCAGGGGCGATGCTCTGCCCACCAGGGGGCGATGCTCTGCCCATCCTGGGCGTCGCCATGTTGCGACCAGAGCCACTCTAGCGCCTGAGGCAGAGGCCACAGAGCCATCCCCAGCGCCCAGGCCATCTTTGCTCCAATGGAGCCTTGGCTGCGGGAGGGGAAGAGAGAGACAGAGAGGAAAGCGCGGCGGAGGGGTGGAGAAGCAAATGGGCGCTTCTCCTGTGTGCCCTGGCCGGAATTGAACCCGGGTCCTCCGCACGCTAGGCCGACGCTCTACCGCTGAGCCAACCGGCCAGGGCTCACGTGACTTTCTTATCTGCCGAGAAGGTGAAAATACCTGCCCCACAATTTCCCTGGTTGCTTTCGGTTTCACACGGCATGATGCATAGACATGTTGTAGTAATAATTGGTCACATAATTCTGTGACCCCAAATCTGATCAAAGAAACAGAAATGTCCCTGGTTAAGGTTTATTGCTTACTCCTTTTTCTTCTTCTTCTTCTTCTTCTTCTCATGCCTTTTTACATCTGAAGAAGTAGACATGGAACTTCAGTTTCAGGGGAAGGCAGCTGTGAATAAATACGTATTTCTGAAGCATTACAAGAACAACATTACATAAGACAGGGTGTATTTTAATAACACATTTCTAGTTAAAGTCAGATGGTTGAGTTAAGGGAAGCTGAACATAGATTCTCAAGTCCTACTGATGTGTGTGCAATTATTTTTGGTTTAAACAATAAACAGTAAAAAGTTCGTGAAGACAACTGTTGCCGGAAAGAACCCTGGACTGGGAAAATCAGGAAACATTTTCCCATCTGCGAGGGAACGGGTTATGTACATTTATCTGGGTCTCAGTTCCCCATCTGCAAAACAAAGCGGTGAACGGGCTAATTAGTAAATTCCTTCCCGGTGGTAAAATTCTGGGACCCTAATGGCCTGACCTGTGGTGGCACAGTGGATAAAGCGTCGACCTGGAAATGCTGAGGTTGCCAGTTCGAAACCCTGGGCTTGCCTGGTCAAGGCACATATGGGAGTTGATGCTTCCAGCTCCTCCCCACCTTCTCTCTCTGTCTCTCTCTCTCCTCTCGCTCTCTCTCTCTCCCTTTCTCTCTCCTCTCTAAAATGAATAAAAAGAATTTTTAAAAAAAGTGGATATGGCCCTGGCCGGTTGGCTCAGCCGTAGAGCGTCGGCCTGGCGTGCGGGGGACCCGGGTTCGATTCCTGGCCAGGGCACATAGGAGAAGCACCCATTTGCTTCTCCACCCCCCCCCCTTCCTCTCTGTCTCTCTCTTACCCTCCCGCAGCCGAGGCTCCATTGGAGCAAAGATGGCCCGGGCGCTGGGGATGGCTCCTTGGCCTCTGCCCCAGGCGCTAGAGTGGCTCTGGTCACGGCAGAGCGATGCCCCAGAGGGGCAGAGCATCACCCCCTAGTGGGCAGAGCATTGCCCCTGGTGGGCGTGCCAGTGGATCCCGGTCGGGCACATGTGGGAGTCTGTCTGACTGTCTCTCCCCATTTCCAGCTTCAGAAAAAAAAAAAAAAATTCTGGGACCCTAAATCGGAGTAGCGAATATGCAGGTTTTAAAGGAGCTGTGTGAGACCCCCTGACAAGGAAAAACAACCCCCTGGAGTGGAGCTCTGCTGAGCTTACTGCCTTCCCCCCACCCTCAGCCCGCCTCCCCAGGACTCTGACTTAATCAACATCACAGCTGTCCTGCAATTGTAGGACCAAAAGGCCTGATGGTGATGGGACGGATAAAGCAGAAGATGATGGTGGTGGCATTGCTCCGTGGGACTCAGTGGCCCGAAGGGGCTATGATTTAAAAGTGGTTTCGTTCCTTAGCTGAGCTCCTGTTGCCACGGCCTTTAGGAAGATCCCAGAGAGAGTGGTGGGGGGAGGGGCACAGGCTGCTGGGACCACACTGAACCCGAGTCAGAAATGAACAGGTGCAGCCTTAAGTTTTTGTTTAGTTTTACCAAGTATACAAATACCGTATTTCCCCATGTAGAAGATGCAACTTTTTAAAAAAAATTTGGGATCTAACTAACTGGGTGTGTCATATACAGTGGTTGTAGATTTTTTACTTGCATTTCCCACTTTTTTGCGCTCATTGTTGAAAATGGTGATTCGTCATCAGACACAGATGAGGATAAGCTAATGGATGGGAGTTCTGACAGTGATGAGGAGTTGTATGAATTTTATGATGAATAAAACTTGAGTTCAGTAACTTTATGTAATACATTTTTTTTTTCCAAATTCCGGGCCCCAAAATTAAGGTGCATCTTATACAGGGGAGCGTCCTATACATGGGGAAATACGGTACATGTGGTAATGACTAAAACATTCGATTCTATGGATTCTATTTTTGGGGAACTTACTGTCTTTACCAGCAGATGTCAGTGCAGCCTAGTTAACAAACGTTTGGGGCAGATTAACTCCTTGCCATTGTAAACGGAGTGAAATAATCTTAAAATAGCAAAATTAGGAACCTATTGTCGGTGTTTTTGATTAGGAATATCTTCCATGGAGCTATAGACAAACATTAATCCTTCCAAAGAGAAGATAAAACGGGCCCTTGCCGAGGGACATCCTATTACACAAGGTATAAGTCAAACGTGAGATGGTTATTATACTCTAGGACTAGGTGACAACAGCATTTCCAGTGTCCCAGAAAAGACACGATCTGAAATTGAGTACAAAATGCTAATCTGCGGTAACGTGTAAGTATCAATATAACGGTGTTTTTAGAACTCACACATCCTAGACACGCGAGCCCAGTGGAAACCCATTTGTCTCTGGGTGTGACAGAGTTATAACCGCTGAAGAAACTCGTTAATTCCTAACGAGTCCCACAGCACCTGTGGTGGAACACCGTTTGTTTTTGTCGAACATAGCCCTTGCTTTTTAGCGAAAGTCGTTACTCGGTCGGCGGTAACAGCTGCGCTGGCTCCGTGAGAAACTCTCACGTTACCCCTCATCCTCTGTGTAACAACCTGCGATGCAGATACCTGCGCCGCCCACATTTGAGGACTTAATAACTGACATTCGGAGAGGTTATGTAACTTGCCTGATAAGTCAAGGTTTCACAGCAAGTCAGAGTGACAGGCCGCAGAGGATCCCAAGCCTGTCCTCGTCTGGCGGTACGATGTCCCACTCCTGTAACAAGGCTAACTCCTGACCCTGGGTTGAAGGGGCCCTTTGTTGCTGGGGGGTGGGGGGGGGTTTCTTGTTATACATGGAGTTAAAGCTCTATTTTGTACAAAAGGTCTTCCCGACAATGATGTAGGACATGACTAGAATTAGACTGAAATAAGGATAAAATTTTAAACACATGTATAAAATTAATTTAAAAAGCAAAAGCCGGTTTTTTATAGCATTCTAAATGGGCAACTAGCATGTAGGCTACCGCCCGGTGCCTGGGCATTTGCCCCAGAGACCTGCCCGCAGTGTTTATGGAGGCTTTATTCTGCACCATGGCAGGCTGAGCACAACTCAAATTGCCATCAGGTGGTTGAAGGATGAACACGCGGGGGTTCCTCCACGTAGCAGAATGCTGCCCAGGGGGTAACACGGAGCAGACTGCGGATACAAGTAGCCGCGTGAGGAAGGAGGCCCACAAGGCTGCGTGCCACGTGACTCCACGTGTGTCACATTCTGGACAAGGCAAACTACACGGACAGCAAGCAGGTCAGTGGTTGCCGGGCGCTGGGGACCTGGGGGCGGGGCGGGGCGGGGTGGGGTGGGGAGGAGGGGTTTGACGGCCAAAGAGCAGGAGGGAAATAAAGGGGCTGATAGAAATATTCTAGATCTTGCTGGTGGTGGTGGTGGGGGCGGCCATGATGTGACTATCCATTCGCTGAAACTCAGAACTCTACTCTCAACATTGATGAATTTTCATTTCATGTAAAGTTTACGTCAAAAGGCAGACTTTTCAAAAAAAAAAAAAAGTAAAAGACACTCTGGCTGGATAACTCGGTTGGTTAGCGAGCTGTCTGGAAATGTGAAGGTTGTGGGTTCTGTAAGGTATTTTTCCCCGCCGAGAAGGAAGGAAGGGGCCACAGCCACGGAGTGTGGAATAACAAAAGGCTTTACTGAGTACAGCGCATCCTGCCCGGCGAGGTTCCCTGGCCCCGAAGAAAGAGAGATGGAGGAGAGGGAGGCCAGGGAAGTCGCAAGGATTAAACCGCGTGGGGGATATTTAAAGGGTCCCTCTAGGGAAGTGGAGCTAATATGACGTGGTGAAATCTCACTGGCTGGCAGACCGTCGCTTTTTTTCAAAGGGCTCCTGTGAAGTTTCTTTTGGCACGCTTGGTTGTGGGCGGTCCTAGCCAAAGTTGAGGGCCTGGGTTCCCCACGTGACCAGCCCCCATTATCCACCGACCTTACAGGTTCGATCCCTGATGGAGGCACACACACGAGCACAGAGCAATGTTTCTGTTTCTGTCTCTTTAAAATCAATAAAAAAATCATTTTAAGTCAAAGACATTAGGCACATAGAAAATATTAAAAACGCATTGGTAGTAAAATGTATGAGACCACCAACAGGAGACAGCAGAGAAGCTCACAGCCTGGACCCTTGTCTGGGGCTCTCTTGCCAGGGACTCGCCTGTTAGTTGGCTGTCCCCTCCTTGTGTGTGACCTTGAGCGAGGCATCTCAGTTAACTCACCCTTTAAGAAACTGCATTCAGTAAATTCTTGAACTTTCTTGAACTTCTCAAGCTAGAAAAACTAAACAAAGGACTAGATGTATCGTTCCATAAGATCTACCCCCGTGCTGGCTATTAGAGGAAAAGGCAGGTTGGATACGTAAGGCCTCTGGTAGAGAAGCAGAATTAATAATAAGAATTTTCACTGCATCACGCACCATCTCTTTGGGGAGGGGAATTACACCATTTGGCCAGCAGGTGTCACATACTGGTCTTTGAAAAGCTGACACTTCTTCACATCCCATTGCTTTTCAAATTAATACTCGCCTAGTATTTTCACCTGTCCTGACGATGAACATTCCTTACATCAGTGGTCCCCAACCTTTTTTGGGCCACGGACCGGTTTAATGTCAGAAAATATTTTCACGGATCGGCCTTTAGGGTGGAACAGATAAATGTATCACGTGACCGAGACAAGCATCAAGAGTGAGTCTTAGATGGATGTAACAGAGGGAATTTGGTCATTTTTAAAAAATAAAACATCGTTCGGACTTAAATATACATATAAATAAAATGGAAATAATGTAAGTTATTTATTCTTTCTCTGCGGACCAGTACCAAATGGCCCACAGACCGGTACCGGTCCGCGGCCCGGGGGTTGGGGACCACTGCCCTACATGAAGGCTTGTCAATCCTTTCCTCCATTTTGTTCCCAGCTCTCATCAAGTATGGTCATCAAATCTGTGTATACGGAAAGGAAATCTCTTCTCCGTTCTAGGTCAGGTTCAAAGATTTTGAGAAAATGGTGTCACGGCGTCATGAGCATCGAGTATCCAGTCTCAGCAAACCCCGTCCCCAATGGCACTCTCTTTGTTCTCAATGTCGCCTCCTGCGTGACGCCTTCCTCTGGCATCTTCTGACCTAAACCATCCGTTTTTATTTATCCTAAGAAAGCGACGTCCACATTGTCTGTGACTGTCATGCCTAAGTCCATCTCTCTTCTCTTTTGACCGCTGCCAAAGTTATGTATCCCTCAGAGGTACCAGCTCTGCGTCCCCAAGTGTATAGCCCAGCGCCCTGCGCTCAAGAATGTCTATTGATGGTGAGCAAGTAAGTAAATGGATAATTGAAACAGTTGTGCCATCTCAGAATAGGTGGTGTTTCCATGACCAGGTGAAAAGTAAAAGGACCAAGAGATCAACAGATCAACAGAAAATGACACGGTTATTTTCCCTGAAGGAACATTGGGGACCAATTGGCTTAACCAATTAAGGGCTGTACCAAAAATTTGGAAGAAGGTGCATGGCTTAGGTGATGGGTTAGCAGGAAGCCTTAACCCTTCTGTGCCAAAGACCCTTGTGACATCTGGGGAAACCTCTGGACCCCTTCTCAGAATAATGGGGGTTTTTTTTTGGGGGGGGAGAAATGCATTAGTATTACAAAGAAAACTAATTGCATTGAAATACAGTTTTCAGACTGTGTTTAAACAAATTGTTAATGAAATCTAGCAGCAGGTTTGGTAACTACCGTAATTTTATGAAAGTGATGCGCGTAAATGATATTTTGAGAAATCTGTGACAACTAGAATATGATATGAAAATATGTTTTTGACAGTCACAGTTACTGCTGTTCTGAAGTTTTTTGCCTACATTCATAAGCGATGAAAACGCTAAACTTCAGACTGAGAAATGAAAGTCGTACTATTTCTGCTTTCTAAATACGCGAGCCCCTTAAACTCGATCCACAAACCACATGAGGGGGTGGGGGGTCCCTGGACCTCAGGTTAGGATGGTGGAATGTTCACAGCGCTCACTCGCTCACCGCCCACTTATTCTTTGCCCCGTCCCAGCCACGTCTTGCCTGTCACTCCATGAACCCCACTTCCCACACCGGCCTGGTGTCTGCACAGCACCGTCCGATGAGCGCATCGTGGTCCTTCCCTCCCCTGGGTTCTCTTTGGCTTTGGCACTGCTGACTACTCTCTTCCTAAGATGTTTTTTCCTCGTTTGGCTTCACGCCTTCTCTTTCTCATGCTCGGCTGGTTCCTTCTGAGTCTCCTGTCCTGTCTGCTCTTCTGCGTGTGGCTGTGTCCCTGGGGCTCGACCTCCGCCTCCCTTCTCACTCTGCGCACTTTCTCGGGACGACCTCGTCCATCTGCGTCTCAGGCCCAGCCTCTGTCCCGAGCCGCAGTTTCCGTGTTCATCTGTGCATCACACAGTTCTTCCCAAAGCGGCCGGGGATTCCTCGAACTCAGTGATGTATCCAAAATTGGATACATCGTGGATACATCCCTCTTGGCTTCTTCTCCATGTTCCCTGTTTGGGTCAACGGCCCAGCAATCCAAGTCTCCCGCAGTTGAAAATCTAAGAGGTCTTTTTGACTTTATCTTCTCCCTTACCCCCAAACATAAAATGAGTTGCCACATTTTTTAGATTATCTATTTGTGAGATTTTTTTAAGATGATCCCTTTTTTCCAGGTCTATTGTTACCGCCTTAGACATTTTACTAACTCCCAATCATTCATTGCTTGCGATGGTCAGGTGCTATGCGGAGTTTTTCACATATGCTGTTTTAGTTCATCTTCAGGTGGCCCGTGGGGGAAGAATTGTTAAACCTAACAGCACCCCTGGGAGGGGAGGAACTTGCCCAAGGTCACAGGGCTTTTCAGTGGCAGAGTTGGGGTCAGAGCATTGGTCTGTTGGACTCCAAAGCCTTAGGTGTCCTTGTTGCTTTGGGGTCTCTGCCATGGCCCTCCTAAAACCTGTTCGCTAGGCTGCCAGTGAAATGCTCCGTCTCAGAGGCCAATCTGACCACCTTACGCTACTGACCATGACGTCTCAGCACTCTGACAACCCTTCTTTTTTTTTTATTTTATTTATTCATTATAGAGAGGAGAGAGAGAGAGAGAGAGAGAGAGAGAGAGAGAGAGAGAAGGGGGGGAGGAGCAGGAAGCATCAACTCCCATATGTGCCTTGACCAGGCAAGCCCAGGGTTTTGAACCGGCAACCTCAGCGTTTCCAGGTTGATGCTTTATCCACTGCGCCACCACAGGTCAGGCCTGACAACCCTTCTCCACGGGGCGCCCGTCCCTCCCTGGCTTCCTGAGCTCACCTGCCTCTCTCTCTGGCTCTTCTTTCGCCACCACCCAGCCCGCACACCGCACTCAGGGCCCCCCCCTCCCACCACCACACACTCTCCCCGCCTGTCCCCAGGGTGGGCGTCTGCTCAGGCCGCCGTCCACAGCGCCACAGACGGGGCGCCCGAAACAACAGGAAGGGATCTCCTCACTGCTCTGGAGGCTGGACGTCCAAGGGCAGGATGTCGGCAGGGCTTGTCTCTCTCGAGGCCTCTCCCTGTGGCCCAGAGCTGGCCCCCTTCGCCTGTGTCCTCACATGTCTCCTTCTGTGCACGAGCATCCCTGCTGGCTCTGGATTTCCTCCTTTCTCTCACAAGGGCAAGAGTCAGATTGGGTAGGACCTTCCCTAACAGCCTCGTTTTAACTTCATCACCTCCCTAACGGGCCTGTCTCCAAATACAAGCACATCTGAGGTCCTGGGGGTCAGGGTTTCAGCATCTGAGTTTGGGAGAGGACACAATTCATCCCGAAACACCCACTCACCCAGCCATCTCCAGGTCATCCTCTGGACTCATTTCTCAACGCCATCCACTCTGCGAGGTCCTCGCCGGCCGCCCAGCTCTGAGTTCAGGGCCTCCGCCATTAACAGGGGTACAGCCCCTGCTTCCCCTGGGGTAGCCCTCACCAGCTTTATATTTCAATTCCTTTTTTACTTCTCTGAAACCTCTGCCGGACCAGACTCCTTGAGGACAGGGACCCTGCCTCCTCATTCATTGTTCCAGCCACAGCCCAACACCTGATACCTGGGCCAAGCAGGTGTTTCACCAGCCGATTGCTGTCTAACCATTTGTCCCTTGATATTGTCTGAAAGCTTATTTTAGTCAGACACTTGTCAAGCATATAAGGATACAGGTCAATAAGACCACATAAAGCCCCTCCTCTCATAGACCTAGCATTTTAGCAGGCGAAAATAAATAATGCATGTAAGGTAATATAATTTTTGAACTGATAAAAAAAAAAATAGAGTCAAGCCCTGGCCGGTTGGCTCAGTGGTAGAGCGTCAGCCTGGCGTGCAGGAGTCCCGGGGTTTGATTCCCGGCCAGGGCACACAGGAGAAGCGCCCATCTGCTTCTCCACCCCTCCCCCTCTCCTTCCTTTCTGTCTCTCTCTTTCCCTCTCGCAGCCAAGGCTCCATTGGAGCAAAGTTTTCCTGGGTGCTGGGGATGGCTCCTTGGCCTCTGCCCCAGGCACTAGAGTGGCTCTGGTTACAACAGAGCTTCGCCCCAGATGGGCAGAGCATCGCCCCCTGGTGGGCGTGCCGGGTAGATCCTGGTCAGGCGCATGCAGAAGTCTGACTGCCTCCCCGTTTCCAACTTCAGAAAAATACAAAAAAAAAAAAAAATAGTGTCATACACCGGAGAGCAGCTGTAGGGACTTCTTGGGCTGGGGGTTCAGAGAAAATGAAAGGAGACACTGCAGATGTGGATTAATGATGAGGTATGGCCACGTGTGTTCTGTGGGAAGAGAAGAATTTTAAGCAAAGGGGCACCAAGGGCAGAGGCCCCAAGACGGAAATAAACTTGGCAAGGTGGAGGGGCAACCGGAATGCTGACGTGACTACAGGGCAGCCAAAGGAGTTTTGAGAGGAAAATATATAGCCTCAAACACTTGTGTTAGGGAAGAATAAATGAGCTGTACGTTCAAACAGAAAAGTTAGGAAAAGAATGGAAGAAAAACATTTTAAGAGAGACTATATAATAAAGTGAAAAACAAAATTCATGGTTTAGGTAACAAAATGTCATCACTAGTCATCACTAATCAAACGTTGGTTCTTTGAAAAGACAATGACAATAGATAACCTCAAACATGGTTGATAAGGAAAATTAGAGACAACGTAAATAATTTTAGCAACTACATCAAGAGGAAAATAACTTCATATCCATCAACATTTATAAAAGAAAAGAGAATAACATTTTTGTTAATTTTGTGCCAATAAATTCGAAAATTTAGAAGAAATGCACAAACCTTTAGAAATAGCTCAATAAGCATTAAAAACACTGACAGAGTCATGTAACGTCTCCCCGTACAGAACACTCCAGTCTCGGGTGGGTTTATTGGTGTGTCCTATCAAATTTGCAAGGGAAAGAAAGATTGTTCTCTTATTTTGCAAGCTCTCTCAGGAAACAGGAAAAGAGGGAACATTCCTACTGTATTCTGTGAATCCAATATAACCTTGGTAACCAGAACAGGACTGTCTGGGAAGGGGAAGTGACAGGCCAGTTCTTACTTATGAGTGTAGGTTGAAGAATCCACACTGCACCACTCCGTGGCCTCACCAAACTCAGGAGAACCATCTCAGGCTCTGTGCCTCCACCGTGCATTCACAGAACCACCTCCGCTAGAGAGCCTGCCCCGTGGGGCGGGGAGAGGTGTTTCCCTGGGGACAGCGTTGCCTTCAAGGGTCCCCTGGGATCTTGCTATTCAACAGACCGGCAGCGTTGGAATCATCTGGGCCCTTGTCAGAAATGCAGAACCCTGGGCCCCCATCTGGAACTGCACAATGAAAAGTGTATATTTACAGAGAAACACACACCCCCCCCCCCGCCGCCGCCGCGGCGGCTCCTGCATGTGCTAAACTCCATGAAGCACTCACTGTCCATGAGATCCAGGACAGAGTCGCGGATGACCCCTGGAACCCTGACGTAATTTAGGATTTCATTGCTCTCTGCCCCCTAAAGAGCAGATTACGGCAGGGGAGGTCAGGGGAAGCACAGTTTGGGGACCCTTCCTAGAAACTGTCACCAACATCTTGTCCACCTTGTTTCCTATTTCCAGTCGAACTCTTTTTCTCTCCGTAGCCCAGAAAAGGGTTGAAACTGTGTCCTCCTGGGAGGGAAGATGCCCAGCAAATACTTGACATAATCATGTGACGTATCATTGGTCAGTTTTCGTTGGAAAGCCAGGCCGCCAGGCTGTGCGCCAGCCCCTCGCCTTCTTCCTCGCCTCCCCTCTGTGGCAATGGAGCAGGACAGCCTGGCAGCCCCACGCGGGGTATTCCGGCTCAAGGGGCTGTGGGGGGAGCAGCTAACACTTCACAGCACCATCCCACCGCATAGGGGCGTTATTTAGATTGTAAGTTATTTCTGTCTCCACTGGGTTTCGGGTTCCTGGAAACCCAAAGCACACTTCTGAGAGTTCGAAGTCCTTCTACTGGGATTTTTTTTTTTTTTTCTTCTTTTCCAAGTGAGAGGAGGGGAGATAGAGAGACTTCCGCATGCGCCCAACCAGGATCCACTGGGCAAACCCCATCTGGGGCCGATGCTCTGCCCACCTGGGGCCATGCTGGTAACAGCTATTTTTAGCACCTGAGACCAGTGCTCCAGAGAGCCTGGGGCTGATGCACTTGAATCAGTTGAGCCACTGCTGTGGGAGGAGAAAAGAGTGAAGGGGAAGAAGGGAAGAAGAAGGGTAAAAAAGCAAGTGGTCGCTTCTCCTGTGTGCCCTGACTGGGAATCAAACCCGGGACTTCCACACGCCGGGCCGATGCTCTACCACTGAACCAACCAGCCAGGACCTTTCTTTTTCTAACAATAGACTTTACTATAGAGCTTTTTGTGTTCGTACATGAATATTGGGCAAGTGAACTCATGGAAGTAAGCCTCTTCTATCTTCAGCAGTCCTGTGTGGCATAATCTTTGATGTTTCCGAATATGGGCTATTCCCTACAAAAGTCTTCTCTGACCTCACAAGAGCAAGCCCTGTGCCCGAGCCCCAGGTATTTACTACTATGGCCGCCTCTTGCACTCAGTTCATGATATTCCTTATAGATGACAGAACCCCTGAGGTCAACTTTGCATCCCCAGGGCCTGGCCTGGCCTGGCCTGGCCTGGCTTATAGAAATACAAAAACGTGAATGAATACATGAAACACATTTATTGGTATTACTCAAGTCTTTCCTCACCGACCCTAAGTACATGGGAGGGAGCGCATATGCATTAAAATACGAAGCGGTGCTGAGTCCAGTCACTGGTTCGCAGTAAGAATCCTACATATAGAACCTCGACAGTCGAGCCTGCGCTCAAATATTTCCACAAGAGGGAACAGAATTAGCCTTTTCCATTTATGGGTAAGCTCACAATTTTAGAAAGTACTTCTTTTGTATTATTTAATCAAAATCTGCCTTCTTGATTCTATCTGCCCTTCGGCGTTTCATAGATTTCCATCTCTATAGTAAAAATCTCCAAATTTGCTGAGGAGATACAAACTCAAAAAGACTTAGAAAGTGGTTAGGACGGGTTATCTTGCCTGGCAGTACGCGCGCGGAACATCTGTCTGCTTTCCGATTCCAAGAAAATCCGCAGGTCTGGCTTCGAACTCGGACATTCACAGGAACGTCAGCAATGAAGGCAGGCAGGAAGGCTGGCGGGCTTGGCTTCTGCGTCCGAGGAGGGGCGTGCCTTGAGCCTTAGCTTTACCTCTGCACGATCCCTTTGTGTGTCCTAGAGCCCAAGATCCGCATTCCTGCCCGAGTGTGGCCTCTTGTAATAGAAAACACAGGGCAAAATTCCTCTATGTACTTCCAATCTGTCCCCGTATTGCTACTGCCTGTCACTGTCATCCTGGATTCGATGTTTGGAAGGCCGGCGTCACCTTCTCTCTTAACCAGCTGGTACTTCACCAGCTGATACTTCACTGGCGCAGTCACCGCCCGGGCTTTGGAGACAGGAGGCCCATGTGCTGGCTGCACCTGCCGTGTGTGCGAGCAGCTGCCCAGCCACACCCCTCTCCTCCGGGGTGTTCCTCGTGGCTCTTTCCGGGCCGTCTGCTGACAGGTGGCCCCTCCGCAGGTGTGTCTGGCTTCCTGCTTCCCTTCCTGTCTCCATGCCCAGACCACTTTAGCCTCCAAGGTCCAGCACAGCCATGCCCGTTACCCTTCAGCGCCCCTGTCATCCATCCGTCACCCAGGTCACCACCCGCAACCTGGCAATGTCCTTCTGCATCAGGGGTGCAGCGCCTCTGCCTCCTCCACAGGGGCCTCCCGGTCAGCCCTCCGACCCCCACGCTCAAGCTGCCCTGGTTTTAGCTGTGGCACCTCCCTACCCCCACCCCCAACTCCAGGGGCACTCTCACCAGCACCCTCCCACCCCCCCCACGCCCACACCCTCCCTCCACCCCCCTCCAAACCTCCGGGCCTGCGACATTTGCAGCTGTGTGATCTGCTCTCTCGTCTGGCCAGTTCTGAAGCCCACCCTAAGTCCCATCTCCGGCACAAACTTTTGTCCCAATTATTCTAGGTTGTATTCCTCTCTCTGTCTCATTGTGAATTATAAACACTAGTCAGTAGAACTATGCGTACAGGTTAACAGAGGATTGTAAAGAGAACACCCAGGTGACCACCACTCAGACGGCAAACAGGAAATGACCGCGATGGTGGGAGCCCACCCGCTGCCTGGCCCCACGTCCCCTTGCCAATCAATTTTACAGGGCGTGTAACTCAGCACCTGCAGTAACCAAACACCACCTTGCTCTGCCCCGAGGCTCCAGCGTGTTGATTCTATTCCCCCTGCCCAATCAGAGGGTCCCTGAAGAGCAGACTCTGTAGAGTGTTCTTAGCGCCCCGCCCCCCGAGTCCTCACAGGGCTCAGTAGATCCGGCTGATCCGGGGATACTTGCTCACTGACTATGGAGAAGGAAAAGCAACGCCGAGGACCAGCCACGTGTGCGTGTGTGTCCAAGAGCACACCGTGTTCGCCTGTCCAACCCACAGGCACGTCCGGGAACCGGAACGGTCTCCCTTCAGTTCTTGTCCTCCCGTCAGATGCTCCCTGGTTTCAGTTGTCTTTTCCTTCACATGGCGCTCAGCTTGCCTGGGAATTTCTCAGGGAATTTCCAGCCCCGCGAAGCACAATGAGGAGGGATGCCTTGTCGGTGACTAGGAGTCCCTGGCAACGGGACAGAACACCGGGCCCCCTCGCGCCTGTCAGTCACAGAACGACTGTTGATCACAAAGCAGCCCCCCCCTTCCACCGCTCAGTGCTCTCGGGAGGTCGCTCTGCCTCCCAGCCCAGCGTCCTTAGGATCAAATGCCTTAGCAAAAGCGAGGGACAGCCCGTATCCTAACGATTTCACCACAGAAGACTCGCTAGCAAAGACGCCATGCCAGGAATAGAGAAGAAGAGATATAATATGCAAGTTAGGAAATGCACATGAACAACAACAAAGAAGTCTCTGAAGGAACCCTTGCACGGATGGCACGATGCAGTGTAACTTCAAAAATGCAGAAAGTCTGCAGTGACGGTCATAGAGAAACAGCCTGCAGCCATTCTGATATTTGGTCAGACCTGTGAACCACTGAGCTGTGGGGTACATAAGTATTTTTGCAGAGGAGAACCTGAGATTTAGCAGAGGAAGGAAGGAAATTCACATTTTTGTCTTATCTTGGACCTTCTACGACGAGGGCAACATTCATTGTCTTGAAGGATTATTTCTGGCGTGGGTTAATTACAGCAAGACAGCCAGGCATCACCGGGAAGAAAGCGCACACTTTACTGAAACAGACTTGTTGACAAGAACTTGGTTCACGCATGCGCCAGTGAAGCACCCTCGTAGACGGGATGGCAGGCTTCCAAACCTGCACCTGACAATCAGCGGCCATCACCTGAGCAACTGCGCTCAACTGTTCGACTTCAGATGCGAAGAGAAGGGATCTGTGAGGCACAAGACAGGGAGGCTATTTCCAGACCAACCTAATTCGAGGAAGAGTTGCTTCAAACACATTATAAATGAGGTTCTCTGGATACATCGCCACCCAGCGAGGGTGAGTCAGCGAGTAGACAGGAAAGACTGAAATAATCAGGCTTGTCCATATCTGGGGACGCAGCCTCCTCCGTCCGGCCAGGCGGACGTCTCTGTTGAACGCACCACAATGACGAACGCTGCCAGTTGCCCACCGCTCTGCGACCAAGCTTCTCTTCCGGCGAGGAAGGAGGAACAGTTCCAGTGTCCTATCCATCAATGACATCACGGCTTCCCGGTTCCTTCCTTACCAAGCTGAGCGTCCAGTTTGCCTTTCTGGAGGAAGAGCGCACTAGGACGACGTCTTGCCGGGCAGTCTGCGCCAACCTTGCAACCCCCCCCGGCCCCCGATGGCCGGTGAGCCTGTGCGTTTGGACTGTTTTTCTCTACGGCACTATCTGGCACATGTCCATCTGGGAAAATAGTGCTTTCTTCTGTGCGTGGCCTTGAATTTTTCATACGATTATTTCCATCAGTTTTTAATTTCTTAGGAAGAGCTAAACATCTCCTGAAAGGCCCTGGCCAAGGTATGCAGTTGGTTACAGCATCTTCCCAATATGCCAAGGTTGCAGGTTCGATCCCCGACCAAGGCACATGCAGGAATCAATCAATCAATGCATAAATAAGTGAAACACTGGATCAGTGTTTCTCTCTCTCTCCCCCCCACTCCCTTCCTCTCTCTCAAATCAATAAATTAAAGAAATTGTTGAACGCATACTGAACATAGTGAAAACCCAGAAAATCTCACTCTGTCCTCTCTTCTTTAAGATCACTCCTTAAAAAGCTAAGGGGGAGACGCTCTTGTCTCTACCGTGGAGATCCACCGCTCACCCCCTTTCAAGTCACCGTTTGTTTCTGCCTTAAGTGGCGATCTTCAGAACAGTTTATGAACTCGAGCACTTTCATGTGCTCAGTGAGCCAATGCTGACCCACCAGGCCCCTTTCCCGGCAGCGGGGGGTTCATTAAGGAATACGTCAGAAACAGGACGAAGACCTTGGTTCTGTGGGGCTTCCATCCTAGTGAGGAAGAACGACAACAGGGAAGTGCCACCGACGGGAATGGGGACAGCAGCCGGGCGGGGCCAGGCTCGCCAGCGTCCGCGCTGTGCTGGTCAACTCCTGGAAACAGCTGTAAGTGTCTATGGAAACCCTGAAGGCTCCGCTTCCCGGCGGGAACCCCGAGTGATGGCGGGGTGAGCTGGCCCCACAGGCACGCCTAACCTGGAGGCTCCCAGACGCCCCGGCAGCGCAGGAAGCCAGAGGTGGGGGGAGAAGCCGTCCTGTGCTGCGTGGATGGGACGCAGGCTGACTGACGCAGGTATCGGACAGTGGCTGCGGCAGTGGCTGGAATAATTGGTGAGGTCACAAGGACCTGGGGAGGTACTCCAGGAGTCCGGCCGGCCATCTGCTGTTAAACCGTGCATGGCGTGCGAGGGAGATGCCCAGTTCAGTTGGGGAGGGGACACCAGGGGAAGGGCTCGTCCCCTGTCCCTGCAGAACAGTGTGTCCTCAAAGAGGCCTCATCACATTTGTTACAGTTACTGTAACTTTCCCTTTCTGTCACGAAAACCTGTTCCCTACCTTTCGTCTTGGGTGACTTCAGGTTCCAGTCAAACCTCCCTGTTTGGTCAGAAGGCCGGGCTTCTGCTGATGCTAAACGTGCAGCTTGTTGGTGTGAAGCTGGAATGAGTCGACAGTACCCTGAGTTTGGTAGCGGGGGTACCAGGTCCCTAAGAGCAGCAGCACGGGGCCTTTCGGAGTCTCAAAACAGAGGATGTCTCTTTTGTTTTCTGGACTGGTTCCCAGTACTTGTCTCACAAATGCAGGTTTGAAAACTGAATGTTTCTTTTTTAAAAATAACTCGCCCCCTCTCTTGCCCTTTGTTAACTTACCGTTAGCAAAAAGGATGGGATTTTTTTTTTTTTTTTTGCATCTGTAACAAAATGATGCTGAAAAAGTCCACTGGGCTTAGGACATGTTCATAGTATGTCTGCGATGTCGGCAGAATCCTTCCTGAACATCTGCCGGAACAGAAATATTTACACCGTAAGTCAAGTCAATGCCTATTATAAACAGCTGTTTTTATATGATTAAATAGAAACTACAAAATTAGGCCTTCACTAGCTGCGTGTCTGTGGGTCAGTGAGGTAAGCCCTGGCTTCAGCTGCTTCTCTCTATATAGTAAGGTGCTTAGGTTACATACATTTTCTACTGGTTCAAAATTCTGTTCTTAAGCTTTCATGTTGCAAGTAACATTTTCAGTCAACTGAGAAGGCCAGGAAAATATCAGGAAAAGTGACATAATATCAATTACTGTTACTGAGTTTCAGATTCCACTGCTATCAATTTGTCATGGAGGTTAGTGAATGGGGTCAGTTGTTTATTCTCTTAACAGAGGAAAAAGTAACACCCAAATGCTTATTATACTGGGATGGACTGTATTTAGATTTTTATCACTTAAATGCAGCAGAAAAAAAATTCCCTGTGGTATTGTCTAAAGGAAATAAAACAATTCACTTTTAATAGCAACAAATTAGCTAAATCAAAGTTTGACGCACCACACCTCTCAAAGAATACTGAACCTTGGAAGAGAGATCAAAAACCCTTTTAAAATCATTGTAGCATCAGAAGCCCTCATTTTTTTGTGGGGGGAAGTTCCCCAGATTCATAAAATCTGAAAAGTCTAGAGATTCGGATCTGATGGAAAGTGGAGGAAAATTCTTTAACAATTGTGTTTACCAATATTTTAAAAGAACAAAGTTTAAAATCTTAGTGGGTGAGTTGGATCGGATGTGAGACATGCCAAGATGGTCCGTCTTCTTTGCCCTGATTCCAATCAAATAGGAAAAGAAATCCAACCCAGGGGCCAGGGAGGGCTGCACTTCTCTCTTCCTGGGAAGTGGAAGCTCATTAAAGTCTCTGGCAATAACGAAACAAAGGAATGACAAATCGAGAAGGTGGACAAGAGGAAAAGAAGTTTTCCATCCCGGAGACAAGAACGAGGTTACCGTGCAAGCTGCTGGCGCTGCCTTGCCCACCAGCCCCCCCACACCCCCACCCCCACCCCCACACCCCCTCCCCACCCCCACCCCCACCCCCACACTCCCTCCCCACCCCCACACTCCCTCCCCACCCCCACCCCCACACCCCCTCCCCACCCCCACACCCCCCCACACACCCCCGCCGCCATTTCTCCAACGCCTGGGCCCGGGGTTCCCACGGTTGTCTCCCTGCTGGTCCTTCTGCAGACTGGGGAGCTCAGCCCGAGCCCAAGTGCATCCCGTGCAGCCGCTCAGGTGTGACTGACTAGATTCAGGCAAGTCTATTAACACAAAGGTGCCGAGGGTCCTTCTGCCGAACGACTCATCCTAAGGAAGAAAGAGCCAGATACCGGATGCCTCCCACGGTATCGGAGCCCGAGTGTTCAGAAAAGAGGCGAGGGGAGGGATTCTGAGCTTAGTCCCAGGGACTCCTGGGTGGCGAGGATTTACCCCTTGCCCAGGGACCCTGTCTGGGTCCGGGTGCGAGAGGGGCCAGCAAAAATGAGAGAGAGAGAGCATGCGTTAAAGAAGCAATTCCACTAGAACTAGGCAAGGTATTCTTGGTTGTCCTCGGATGCGCGCGCCATATAACACACCATGGGGAGGGGAGAGAGGCAGGTTCCCTGTTGATCACAAGCCCAACAAGTGGTTTGGGCGCCTCGAGGGAGCCCTGCCCAGCAGGTGGTCAGAGCCCCCTGGTGGGAGGTAGCGGTACTGCAGAAGTAGCAGGGGCACCTGCGGCACAGCCCCTGATAACCAGCTGGATCTAGTCACTAGGGCTTGTACAAGCTCAAGCTTGTATTGTAGGCAGAGAGATGGGTGTGTTGGTCGGGAGAGGCTAAGTTGTCACAGCAAACACACCAATTTTCCCTACAACGCCATGATCAGAAGTCCCCTGGCCCTGCCTCACTGCAGGGGTCTGGGGCATGTGGGGGACAGACGACATCTCTGCCACCATGAAAGGTGGGTGCCATAAAGGACAAGCAGGGAGCGGACACACTATTAATTTGACCTCACGTATTCCAATACGCCAGTGAGACCAGGGAAAGTGTTCTCTACACACAGTGTGTTTGATTCAGTCCTCACGACAAAGGACACAGATTCAGAGAAGTTAAGTAACATACCAGAAATCACACAGCAGGACCAGTTCTCCTGGGCTCCGATATATACTGTTCTCTTCTTATTATCCCATGTTTGCCACAAAGTCAGATACTTCATAATCACCCCAAACATTTACTGAGTTCCTGCCCCATTCTTTATGATCTTATGTAGCTTAGCTTTGTTTTCTTCCCATAATAAGCAGATGAGATGAGATTGGTATTATCCTCAGTAGGCTCGGAGAGGTTAAGTAACTCGATAAAGTCACAAACCCTGCAAGAAGAAGAGCTATCTGGCTCTGTGCTCAGATCTGCTGCCTTCAGCTGAGGAGCTGTTTCCATTCGGTCCGGTCCGTCAAACGGTTGCACCCAGAAAGGCCAGGCATGTGCCCAGGGTCTAGCCAGCAGCCGACTGTAATCAAATCAAACCCTGCAACTCCCAGTCAGATGCGCTTTGCATCACAATGCCTCCCTTAGTAACTGCAGCACTGGGATTATACCTCTTGTCACTGTCATCAATCAGAGGCTGCTCGCTATGCTAATCCTGAGGGAAAAAAAAGGGGGCCTTCTTTCTCACCAAAAACTGTGTCTTTCATTGGAACAAGTCGCAGATGATCGCTGAAGCATAGATTTCTTCGGCCTTTGCAAGTGGAACAGGAAGAGCTTCTTGGTTAATTGTATTAGACACCAGAGACCTAAGACAGCTGCTTAACTCTGACCCAAAGGCTGGTTCTGAGGCGAAATCAATAAAGAAAACCTCAAATGGTGTCAGTTGAGAAGGAAAGACAAGTGGAAGGCGACCAGGGGGAGAAAAAGAGTTTAAAAGGAAATAGATACTAAATCATGAATAAAGAGTGAGAGTGAGGACAGTTGTTTGTTTGGGTTTTTTTCTTCCTAAATGTAAGGGAGAATGTACGTCATGAAGAATGATAGGAAACAGATCCCCATGGTAAATATTTATTAGGGCACGAATAGAATCAAAGCAGGGAAGAGAAAGCCAACAGTCATTGGGAGTATTAACTCACAGAGTACTTCTCCTAATGCAAAATCCTGCCCATTAGCAGATAGCGTCTGAGACCTGTCCTGAGTGGATGAAACTTATTCTCTCAGTCTTCAAATTGTGAAAACCAGGGATGTTAGATTTAACTTTCACCGGTTTCCCTAAGAGGTAAACAACTGGCTCCAATTAGAGAGAGACCATCAAAACGACCACATTTTAATCCAGAGCTGACGAGAGGGTCCATGCAGGGTCTCAACTATGGCTGCCCCTTAGAATCACCTGAGGCGTTGTGAGTGACTACCGCCCCGTGAACCCGCACCCACGGTGACTCTGGTTTCACTGGAGGGAAGGGCCCACACGATCATACTTTAGAATTCTGCCCAGGTCATCCGATGTCTGACCCCGTAGCCTTCCGCTCTCAGTCCTGCGTGAGTGCAGGTTTCTTAACGTCATCAGTCAGCCTGTCCAAACACAGTAAACCAAGGCCTTAACTCGGGGGAGATTAGCTATGTGGTGTTATGGCCGATTTTAGTTATTAGTGTCATTTTTTAGTTTAGTTATTATGCATATCACAAGTGGCAACGAGTCACATTTTTAAGATGAGAAATCATGGTAGGTTAGTGGTGTAAACCTTTTATCTACCGTATTTCCCCACGTATAAGACGCTCCACGTATAAGATGCATCTTAATTTGGGGGCCCAAATTTTGAAACAAAATGTATTACATAAAGTCATTGAACTCAAGTTGTATTCATCAGAAAATTCATACAACTCCTCACCACTGTCAAAACTCCCATCCATTAGCTTGTCCTCATGTGTGTCTGATGACGAATCACTGTCTTCAACAATGAGCGCGAAAAAACGGGAAATGCAAGTAAAAAAAAATCTACAACCACTGTATATGACACACCCAGTTTTAGACCCCAAAGTTTTCTTTTTTTTTTTTTTAATTTTATTTATTCATTTTTAGAGAGGAGAGAGACACAGAGGGGGGGGAGAGACAGAGAGAGAGAAGGGGGGAGGAGCCGGAAACATCAACTCCCATATGTGCCTTGACCAGGCTAGCCCAGGGTTTTGAACCGGCGACCTCAGAATTTCCAGGTCGATGCTTTATCCACTGCGCCACCACAGGTCAGGCAGACCCCAAAGTTTTCAAAAGAAGGTGCATCTTATACATAGAGAAATACGGTAATGTGGTAAAAAACCTTTTCCGCCATCTTGTTAAATTATTCAAAGCTTTATCTTTAGCGGTCTTCTCTGTTCTCTTCTGTGCGGCTACTGTTTTTGTTCTTACATCCTCCGTATAAATGCCTCAAGAATGTATTTCCCGAAACACCTGTCTTTGTTTTCTCCACCTTGGTCAATGGCGCCCTTCTTCGTGCAGGTCCCTAAGTCAGACAGGGAGACTTGTTGCTGATCTCAGTGCTCTGGCCGTTTCCATGGATACCTTATTCTTTCTCCTTTTCTGTTCTTTCCTTCTCTGTTCTGTTCGTTCCTTTCATTTTCTTATTTTCCCTGCATCCATTTGCTCCTCTGCAGTATCTCCCCCTCCCTTTGTTCAGGGCTCCTTTATCTAGATGAGGCTCTTACCTGGTTGCTCTGCCTCTGGCCTCCTCGCCAATCCTTTCTCTACATTCCTGTCACAAATACATATCTGATAATGCCATTCCCAGCTTAAAACGTCCATCTGCGCTCTCTGCCTGGGTAGCTTTCCCTTGCTGAACAGGTCTGTCGGGATTCTCTGAAGAAATGAAAGGTGCCTTCTCCAATGCTGGAAGTCCTGGGGGAAAGACTGGACCCAAGAAACTTGGAGATGTTGTGTATTATTGGTGGATTACTCGTCAATAAATTGACTAAAAGGTATCTCTGGAGCATCTATTATGTGCCCAGCTGTGTCAGTCATCATAGCCACTTTATCTTAGAATGCCATACAAAAATTAGGGAACAGGTCCTTGCTTTGTTGTTCGTAAGCTGTGTCTCATATCTGCCCCCAGGCTGCATTCGGGGTCTCCTGCGGTCAGTCATGAGGAGCACCAGGTGCTGGAGTAACTTTTCCAGTGCTTTTGATGTCACAATAATAAATCTACCAAATTGTAACATCCAAGACTTTATTTTCCTCTTCCCCCTCCTTTCCCTCCTTTCTCCCTTTCCCCCATCCTCCCCCTCCTCTCCCCTCTTTCTCCTCCCCTCCCCTCCCCTCCTTCCCTCCTCCTTTCCTTCCCTCCTCCCCCTTCTCTCTCCTCTCCTCCTCACCCCCTCCTCTCCCTCTCTTCCCTCTCTCCCCCTCTTCCTTTTCCTCGCCTTCCTCCCCTTCCTCCTCCTCCCTCTTCCCCCTTCTCCCCTCTCCTTCCTCCCTTCCTCCCCTTCCCCTCCTCCCCTCCCCCTCCTCTCCTCCCCCTCCTCTGCCAGCCACTATGGAAGATTCAAAATCCAGACTTCTTAGTTTTTCTACCGGAAGCCAGTGACAGAATTTTGAGGTCCTAGGAATATTTTCCTGAGACCCTTGATCACCTAATGAAATTTATTTTAAGAACCATGATAGTTAACTGACGAAATAAGACCTCTAATTACCTAGCGCATTTGACAATACCTAGTAAACCCATTCTACCATTATCAGTAACTGATGAGGAAAAAATGGGGAGAAATGACCGTGAGGGACCCAACAGGACATACAGCAGTCTCTTGAGAAACCGTGTAGTCTGCCATATAAGTGAGTGATCTTGCTGCTACTTTCATGCTCAACACCCAAGTTCCCTAAGGAGATTATGTTTCCTTCAAATATACAAAGCCTATACATTTTTTCATACTCTAACCTATATATGAGGAAACCGGCACTTAATACAACCTCAGAGTCATAAGTAAGGAAGAAACTTCTCTCCATGTGACGATTTTTGAATTGTTCAATGTTTCTGCTTTCCTGGAAAAAATCAGCTCTTTTTTTGAAGCCTGCTTATAACAAAATTCCTCTTCTCGTTGGTCCTGCCAGAGCCCTCAGCGCCCTTGGGGAGACCCGGATGGCCCCACATGAGCCGGAACAGGCAGTATTGAACCCCTGGAATTCCATCACACTGTACGAAATAACTCAGAAAGTAGACACCCAGGACAGAGCCCTGGGTGCTCAACCCTTCCTGACGGACTGATTACTGCCTCCCCTCTTCTGAAACAGAGTCACAGCCCATCTCCCTGCAAGTAACCCAGCACCTGAAATAATTGAACCTATGAGCTCTTCCCTGAAAGTCTGTCCTCTCTGTGCTTTTCCTAAGTGTCAGCAATCTGTTAAAAATCCGGGGTTCTGTCGTTATGGCAACCATCATACTGTCGACATGTGCAAAGAAAAGAACACCGCCTCACCAGTAACATCCAATTATCACGACAATCCCTATGTTAAATATGAAATGATGAGCCAATTTCTAACCGCTGAAGCGTAAGAGCCAGGACAAAACCATACTTTCTTTCAGAGCCGTTTAAGCAACGATGAGTAGACTGCGGATAGGGGCGCGGCGGTGGGAGGCGATGGGGTGGGGAAGGGGCCGTTGGAAGAGCTAAGGAGGCGTGATGTTAGACACCTATGTAAAGTGAGTTTAATCGTACAGAAGTCGAAATTCAGTGTTCACCGAGGACCTCCAAGCATTGAAATATTACTCAAGTGACCAGCTCCTAAGCAAGCGTAAAATATGAGGTCCGTGCTTCACCCATCTGACAAAAAAAGCTTAGGACACACGTGCCTCCCGTGGGTGAAAGGAGATGTTTGTAACACGCCCCTCAGATGCGGACAGGCCGCCCCTCTGAAGCTCGGAGGATCTCCGCGCAGAGCCCGAGGCCAGAGCAACAGCCAGGAGGGTGGGTGACCCGGCGTTCAGAGGACAGCTTCTGCCACGCTGCTGGGCACGGAGGGTCTGTGCCAGGGTCTGACCGTGAGGCCACAGGAGGCCATATGAGCAGAACCTCTCCCCCCAGTGTTGAATGTCGTCAGACCCACCACGCCCTGAGATCACGGGGGTCCCAGGCACAATTCAGTGTAAGGTGGAAATGCCACGTCTGGGAGCAGACAGGAGCAGGGGCTCAGAGGGCACCAGTGAGCCGCGTGAGGGCACGTCCCAGACCGACGTGTCATCCAACACGGCTGCGTGGGGCCTCATCTCCGCCTTCCGCCCGCAGCCGCAGGCTTGAGGCCGGGTGGCATGGGGGGGAGGGTGTTCCCTTAATGATGAGCTGGGGGAGAAGAAGGAAGATCAGGCTTGGTGGATGGATAGGTTGCCTCCGTGTGGGGGTGCAAGACTAAAGGCCTGTCGCCCTCCGGTCCTGTGGGGAGGGGGCCCCGGCATTCAGCAGGGAGCCGAGAGTCTCACAACGGGCAGAGCTTTGTGGAGAGCAGGCTTTTCTCTGTGCAGAAGACGTGTTCCTGGACCACGCAGAGACCCAGGGCCTGGTGAGGATCCCGGTTACATATCTAAGGGCCTGGAAAAAGAAATACTTCTAGGTCAGAGGTGAGAACGTCCAGAGAAGAGGCCAGTCGGTGACCTACGGGAGTGGGTGTGAAATGTGAAGACCTTTGCGTCACTTCTTAACACCCGAGAGAGACCAGCTATCACGGGATACACGCCGACAACCAAGGAGACGGACTGACCCAGCCCGTTGACAGGAGCCGCCTGACACCAGCCAGTCCTGGGCTGGCGCAGTGGACTGGACACGCGCCCAGTGGTGGGGGCTTATGCGGGCTCCCATTTGCCACCGCTCTTGAGTATGGCTGCCATCAACGTCCACCCTGCCTGCCACCAAGCCGCATGGGCAGCCTCAACCCTGGAAGGGACCAGTAAGCCTCTTAGAAGCCACATCACGCATTGGAAGATCCCCACGTCCCCTTGGGAAACCCACCACAGGAGCAAGCTGGTATGCCGGGCTTTTACTTGGAGGTCTGGCTCCCCAGATGTTCGAGACATTTATTTTAACCTTCCCTATTAAACATGAATTGTTAGCCTGTATTCTTCAGCCAATGGCTCAGCAAATAACTGTTGCCGAGTCCTGCTCATGGAAACGGAAACTGTCCCGAGCTGAAGTCAGTCATCGGTCAGTCTTCCGCATGGCCAACCCATCTAGATCAGCTCTGAGTATTAATGAGAGCAAAGCTGAAGTCACGGAGCTTTTTAAAAATTTCATTTTCAGGAGGCACGTTTTATTTTTAGAAGAGCTGTGTGACAGAGGCCATCCATCCGCTGCTCGTCACGCTAGTCCTGGGTTAAGTTGGTACAGTGGGTAGAATGGCTCTGGTACTTCCTTCTCCATCTGGCCCTAGCTTCTGGAACTCCTCAGTTACCCCTCGGGGGTCCGTACTGCCGCCGCTGAACTCAACCTCGGACTCTGAAGCTTAGCTAAGGTAACACCAGCGTGCCTCAAGGGAGCCACGCCTCAGACATGGTGAGCGCCCCAAAGGCGCGCGTGGAATGAATTCATAGGAATGAATTTCACAAAACATCAGTCTTTATTTGGTAGGAGCTCTAGGAAGTATTTTATTTTATTTTTATTTTTTTATTTTTATTTTTTCTGAAGCTGGATTCGGGGAGAGACAGTCAGACAGACTCCCGCATGCGCCCGACCGGGATCCACCCGGCACGCCCACCAGGGGCGATGCTCTGCCCACCAGGGGCGATGCTCTGCCCACCAGGGGGCGATGCTCTGCCCCTCCGGGGCGTCGCTCTGCCGCGACCAGAGCCACTCTAGCGCCTGGGGCAGAGGCCAAGGAGCCATCCCCAGCGCCCGGGCCATCTTTGCTCCAATGGAGCCTTGGCTGCGGGAGGGGAAGAGAGAGACAGGAAGGAGGGGGCGGGGGTGGAGAAGCAAATGGGAGCTTCTCCTGTGTGCCCTGGCAGGGAATCGAACCCGGGTCCCCCGCACGCCAGGCCGACGCTCTACCACTGAGCCAACCAGCCAGGGCCTCTAGGCAGTATTTTAAACTCCTCTCGACCACCCCTGCCTTCCATGCCCAACTAATTATAGGCTTTTGTCTCCTGAATCTGTTTAATCTGTGGGCTATTTTCTAGCCTCCACCCTAGTCTAGATCCTGTCACCTGTCGCTTAGTGCTGCTCAGTGATCTCCTGTCCCCTCCAGTGTATCCTCTACGGGGCCGTTCCATGATATTAAAGTGGAAACCTCATCACTTCATAGCCCTGCTTAAAACACGCCAGCGGTGTGGAGCTGTCTGCCCAGTGCTCCCGGGATGAAGACAATGGCGGTGGCTGACCTGATGCGCCTTCCCTGGGCACTAACTACGCTCCCACCGGGGCTGCACAGCCGAGAGGACCGTAGGTATCCGGCTGCGGGTGCGAGCCCTACCCCACTCCCCCCCACCCCCGGTTCTACCTTGGGAATTTAGGAAATTAGTCTGAGTTGCTCATCGCCAATTAACTATGTGCCTAGGGCCGGCCATTCTCTTGACAAATTGCTGTTTAAACCAGATTGGACCAAACCCTCAAGTGACCGTAGCGAACACTTGTTCTAACAGCAAATAATTCTGTTCCTCACCTGGAAGGAGAGAAGAATGGGAAACGGAAGTGAGCTCAGCTGTCTCGACATAACTTTGCCCCGCACACCAAAGTCTCAAACCGTCTGCACGTCCCCTGTTCCCGGTGCTGGTTTGGAAGGTAACCCTCCTCTTCCGGGGGACATGCCCGGCTCCCTCCGCGGGCCGCTCACGCTCTCGTTTCTGGTGCCAGCGCGCGCGCTCTGTCTCGCGGTGGCTGTTTGGTAGTTCCGAGAGGATGTGCTGGAAGCAGCTCGCTGTGCCCGGGGTTAATGTTTAGGGACGTGAAAAGCCGTGGATGGTGGCTGTGGACATGTTTACAGTCATCGGGGAGGTTTCTCTTTAGGCCTCGTTTTCCGCGAATGCACAGCAGACAGTATTTTACCCTCAGGCTTGTCGCCTGCAGAATTGTTCCTCGGGGCGACGTTGCCAGTTCTTGGCACCGTGTCACTGTCAGTGGAGCTTTGGGGGAGAATGTGGGCAAATAATTACTGGTCTGATCGTCTCGGGCCGGTCTTGTTTCTCTCCATCTTACATTCCAAGTCTTTCGAAAGTCTGTTTGTAAGAAACACAGGAGCATGCCAATGAGATTCAGGGACGGATTCCCCTGAGTGGCCAAACAGAGCTCATTTTTCCAAGGCAATTAGTCCTACATCAGGCTCAACAGCAGTGGGCGCCGTTAGTGCCCTCTGCCCGATATTCCCGTTCCAGCTCCTCCCAGGCTCATGGGAGGCTTCCAGGGTCAAGCTCATTTACTGCTTGGCAGAAAACTGGGAGGAGCTTTGACCGGTGAGTCATGAGCAAAGTGATACGTGTCATTTCTGGGTTAGAACGCTTAGTTTTCATGGGGGGACCCCTCCAGATCTTTCTTGTCCCCTGTGCACGGTGACCCATGGTATTGAGATAAAGGTAATAGCTGTTTCATCAGCCTGGGTCCCTGAGGGATTTGGATAAACCGAATCCCCCCACCCTGGCTCCACTATGCTCAAATGGTTATAAAACATCAGCAAGGAATAAATTGTTTTTTTAAAGCCACTGAGTTTTGGGGGGTTGAGTGTTACTCCAGGTCATTCTAATCTATCTTAGCTGAAGTCTGTACTCACGGAGAAGTGGAATTGTAAGTTCCTAGTTGGATGCAATACAAGGAGGACACCTCGGGGACAGTGCGTATGTGACCACAGAGGCCATCGGACATCTTGCCTCCCATTGCACAATCTCTGCTTGGCTCAAACTCTCCTTAAGATTCCTTTTTCCAATGGCATTTGTCAGCATTAAGTGTGCCGTCAACAACGTGCTTCTCAGATAGCTTCCCAGGATGCTAAGCGCAAGATAACAAAGAAAGGCCTAAAAATAATGTGGTTAAAATATGTCTCTGCGATTTCTAAATTTAATTCCACCCGTCACACTCAGCACCGTGGTGGAGACAGGCATCCTGTAAGATGCATCTCTATACTCAAGCGCTCAAGCTTGTGGCTGGAAAGAGATCCACTTACTTTTCAAAGTCTGCTGCACAATGGGCTTAAATACCTTTTCCCAACGAATCCTTAAAACCCTGTGGGACAGGCATTGCCACCTCCACGAACGGGTGATGCTGACTATTTTTATGCACAAGGCATTAGGGTAGACACTCTATATAGTCATTTGCCACCGCAAGCCCATGCAGAGGGACTTGAGACTCAGGGAGCTGAAGAAAGCTTTCCAAAGACACATACTAGCAAGTGACAGATACTGGGTCTGTCCCGAGGGGCGATTTCAAAGTCTGGACTTGCTCGGCCTTGTGGGGGGTGCTTTGCAGGGATTACGCTCCTTTAGGAATTCAGCATCTGTTGTGCAGATGACTAACACAGACATTTCCTGATACGAAACCGAGAAAACCTCTGGCAGAGCTTAGTAAACATGGACAGTAAGTTCCTTCTGTAAATAACTATTCCTCGGAGATTTTTCCCTGTTGTTCATCTGTTCCACCCCTCACAGCTAGTCAGTGGTACAAGTAACCACTGACTTTATGTAGCAAGCGAGCACTGCACATTAAAAGGCCAAGGGCTTCATCCTTCCTCTTGTCACTCGAGGGGAGATAGAGAGACAGACTCCCACATACACCCTGACCGGGATCCACCTGGCAACCCCCATCTCGGGCCGATGCTGTGCTCCTCTAGGGCCATGCTTGCAACCGAGCTATTTTTAGCACCTGAGACAGAGGCTCCACAGAGCCCTCTTTAGTGCCTGGGGCTGATGCACTCAGACCACTAGAGCCTTGGCTGTGGGAGAAGAAGAGAAAGAGAGAGAGAAAGAAAAGGGAGAGGGGGAGAGAAGCAGATAGTTGTTTCTCCTGTGTGCCCTGACCAGGAATCGAACCTGGGACACCCACATGCCGGGCCGATGCTCTACCACTGAGCCAGCTGGCTAGGGCTGATCTCAGCTGCTCTTGCATCCAGTTGTGACCCTCTCTTCATTCAGCATCTTTACATCTTTCCCTTGCCTGACTCAGCTTGCAGCAGAGACTGAGAATGTAGACCTCTGAGGATATATTTTGGCAGAATGGGACGGGCATCCCTTCATATTTCCGGGGGGGGGGGGGGGGCGGTGATTATTTCTCCTAACTGAATTGGACCCGCAGTGTCTGGAGAAGCTCAGACCCCACGGCACTGGATTTGGAAGGTAGACTCTAGAGACAAGGTTGTCTGGAGGCAGAAGAGGATCCCTGACGCAGGCAACACCTTCTCCTTTGGTCTGTGCTCGGTGCCTCCGGCTGGGTTTGCAGTAGTGCGTTTCCCGGCTGCCTCTCTTTCTGTAAACCAGTCACCCCGCCGCGCCCTCCCCCACAGTTTCTCGGGGGTGGGGCTGCCCTGGTTTCACCACTGTGGAGTCCTTTCAGCCCTCGCGAGCCTGGTGCCATCCGTCTCTCTTCGCTCCAACCCGTCTCCTCCATCATAGTCCGAATTTGCTTCCGAAAAGATAACTCTAATCATGTTTATTTTGGCCTTAAAGATATTTGTTGGCTCCCCGCTACCCCGAGGTGGTGGTGGTGGGGGCGGGTTCGAACATTGTGACCTGACACAAGACACTGACGTCGGGTCTCAGCTTTCCTCTCGAGCCTCCTTTCCTGACACTTCATTCCAGGTCTCTTTCCTGCCCCGTGCCCACCTCCCCCCGCCACCTGGCAGGTTCATCCCCGGACATCCCTCTTCCCAGGCGTCATCTCACGGCTTTTCAGGTCTGCGTGTTGGAGTCCAGCTGGAGCGCCTTCCCTGTGACTTTTCTATCGACCAAACTGATACTTATTTTTCAACACGAGTTCGAACTTCAGCTGTTGGGTACAGCCTTTCGCAGCTGCCTCTGGTCACGTTCATCGGTGTCCTTAGGAGGACCACGAAGCCCTGCGCTCCCATAGATCGCCACGAACGCCGTTGCGTCAACCTTATCTGTTCATGCGCCTCTGTTTTCTACCGAATCAGGAGCAGAGCCTCTCAGATCCCGTGCACTGTTGTAGCGCCTGTGGCTTGGGCAGTGCTTGGTACGCAGCACGTACTCAAAGATGCTTGCTGAATAAAAGGAGAGAGAGGTGGTTTTTATCCCCCCTTAGAATACAGTGTGTCTGTAAAGTCATGGTGCACTTTTGACCGGTCACAGGAAAGCAACAAAAGACGATAGAAATGTGAAATCTGCACCAAATAAAAGGAAAGCTCTCCCAGTTTCATATCTATTCAGTGCAGTTCGATGTGGGCTCACGCACAGATTTTTTAGGGCTTCTTAGGTAGCTATCCCGTATAGCCTCTACAGACTCGTCACTGACTGATAGCCTATCAGAACGGGGTTTCTCCACCAAACTGCCGGTTTCCTTCAACTGCTTATCCCACCGAGTAATGTTATTCCTATGTGGTGGTGCTTCGTTATAAACGCGCCAATATTCACGTTGCACTTTGTTTTTGTTTTGTTTTTTTGTTTTGTTTTGTTTTATTCATTTTTTTAGAGAGGAGACAGAGGGAGAGAGACAGAGAGGGAGAGAGAGAGAGAGAAGGGGGGAGGAGCTGGAAGCATCAACTCCCATATGTGCCTTGACCAGGCAAGCCCAGGGTTTCGAACCGGCGACCTCAGCATTTTCAGGTCTACGCTTTATCCACTGTGCCACCACAGGTCAGGCCTCACGTTGCACTTTGGTCACGGATTCAAATTTAGCGAGCCACAGAACACACTGAACTTTCCTCTGTACCGTCCACATCTCGACTGGCATGGCCGTGGGCTGCTCCGCTGTATACACGGTGTTACGTCATCATCTGTGCATGCGCACATGCTGCCACATCATCCTACAGAAACTGGGAGGGTTTTCCTTTTATTTGGTGCAGATTTCACATTTCTATTGTCTTTTGTTGCTTTCCTGTGACTGGTCAAAAGTGCACCATGACTTTACGGACACACTGTATAGATTGCCAGTCCAAAACAATGTCTCGATCACAAGAGGCAGACACAGCGGTCCCATCACAGTCCCTGTGTTTCACTGAAACACAAGGGAGATTCTGACACAAACACCTAGGGAGGCGGCCTTGCTCTTTCGGGGGTCTGTCCTCTCCCCCTCCTCTCCAGAGCAGTTGCCGAAGGTGCATGGTGCTCACTCGGCGGGCGGAGAGACTCGAGCTCGGTGTCGGAGGGAGGAGGCATTTGAGCTCTCTGAACCCCACGGTGGCTCGGCTTCCTGTCACCTGCGCCCAGTGCCCGGCCCTCCGCGCTGGTGCACGGTCCTGATCCCGAGCAAACGAAGACCGGCGGCACTGTCCGCGCTGCGGGACTCGGGTGGATTGGGCTCCACAGCTCTGAGCGAACGGACCACTTCTCCCCTGCGGCCCGGATATGCATCCGCGTCCACACCGTCTCTACACAGAGAGAGAAACAGCAGGAATGAGACACCCACACATCTCCGCAGGAGTTTACTTTGGACATGTTCCTAGAAAGTTCTGCTTCCACTTATTATTCCCCCCTCCCACCCCCATCCATAAAGGCCCAATTCAGATCTCCCCGGTCCAGCAGCCCCTTCCACGGCTCATCCGCAGTGGCAGCCTGAGAAAAATGAGCTGCTGTCTCCCGCGGTTCAGAACGGAACGACTGCCAGTTCTAGTCAGGCGTCCCTGCCCAGATTCACTGATCGGCGGGCCGTGAGCGTTCCCTACGCAGAAGAGTCCGTGTGCGCGTCCCTGTTGCAGGGACAGGGAACAGATGGATCGTCTCACTCCGCTGTGGCAGTTTGGAATCAACAGTCCGCCGTAGCTTAGCTAATGAAGCTTTAAAACTAGATAGCTGGGGCCCTGGCCGGTTGGCTCAGCGGTAGAGCGTCGGCCTAGCGTGCGGAGGACCCGGGTTCGATTCCCGGCCAGGGCACATAGGAGAAGCGCCCATTTGCTTCTCCACCCCTCCACCGCGCCTTCCTCTCTGTCTCTCTCTTCCCCTCCCCGCAGCCGGGGCTCCATTGGAGCGCAGAGCGTCGCCCCTGGTGGGCGTGCCGGGTGGATCCCGGGTGGGTGTGCCGGGTGGATCCCGGTCAGGCGCATGCGGGAGTCTGTCTGACTGTCTCTCCCTGTTTCCAGCTTCAGAAAAATGCAAAAAGAAAAAAAAACTAAAAAAAACTAGATAGCTGGGTCTAATCTCCGCACACATGGCCGGAACTCTTGGGGGGACAGGCGTCACGGCGATCCTATCGGCTTTGACGGTTGGTTTTATGTTTATGACTCTTGGTTCCGACACTCACCGCTTTAGAGAGCAAGCATGACTTGGGGGTCATTTCATCAGGTCAGCTTACAAAACCTTCCCCCCCAAACTGTGCTGACCCATCAGCGTTCTAATGTCCCAAAATGTAAAATGCACGAATCGCAGCTCAAGTTCCTTGCTGAGCAACGTCGGGGAGAAGATGAAATTTTGTACTTTCAAGCTTTTTCTTATACTATATAGTAAAAAAAATAAAAGATGGAAGACATAGTGTCTTTTGATATCTAATAAAAATTCAGATTCATCCTCAACATCTAGTTTGGGTTATCAAAGCTGCCACTACTAAAACAATCTTTATAATTAAGATTTGACTAGCAGCCGGCCGGGGGTCAGCATGCCTGCCGGTGCTGTAGGTCCGGAGACACTAGACTGCGGGGTTCTGGAATCTTTAGCTTTCTAAATTTTCATTCTCACAGCTTTAAAATGAGGGATGGAATCCCCAATGGTGTTAAACTTCCCCCCTCTGCACCCCACTCCTCCTTCCTCTTCTCCTCCTTGCTCACTTTGCCGCGAACCCGTGGGAGCATGAAACCTTGGGTGTGCCCGTGTGGCTGGAAGAACAGAGACCCTCCCAGCTCACCCCGGGGGCAGGGGCTGCAGTCCGGCGCTCCTGTGTGCAGCTGACAGCGGGAGAATACCCCCGCCTGGAAATGCTGTTCCCTGCAGCGTTGAAAACTGGTGACTTCTGCCGAGTCAGTTGCACAGGAAACACAAGGCCTCTTTCGCATATGGAACTAGGTCACACTGTTTCCAAGAACCGGTGTGTCTCTGGGAGGCGTTTTTGCCCACGCCTGTGTTTGATTCACTGGCTTAGACCGGTCGGGTTGCTGGGCTTGTTCTGCCCCTGGGTCTCACCCCCGGGGAGGGGGCGGGGAGGTTCCCCGAGGCTCCCACTGGCCCCCAGGATCCCTGTGTTAAATAAAGCCCCACCAGCGAGTTCCTCTGAACAAATCAATCCTTGAAAGTTGCTCTGTGGGAGATTTTATATCCCACAAGTTGTCTTGTGGGGGAAGGAGATGAATTCTGATGAGCTTAATTCCTGTCTCTGACTCTCCGTGCAGTTTGGGTGAGAGACAACCTTCATTCTTTCTGTGTCCCTTCCTCCCAAACCCTGTCATGTCACATGTGTGTGGTGTGCCATGTCTGGAGAAGAGCTTATTTGCTGTCTGGTCATTTATCCATGCAGTGATGGCCAAGAACCCACTATCCTTTAAAGTGCAGTCACTCTAGATCTCTCCACCTCTCCCTGATCTCTCCAGATTTGCAGGTCTCTCCTGTTCTCTCCATGTCTCTCCTGATCTCTCCCTATCTCTCCTGATCTCTCCATATCTCCCCTGATCTCTCCATATCTCCCCTGATCTCTCCAGATCTCCATGTCTCTCCAGATCTCTCCAGATCTCCCTTGATCTCTTCCTATCTCTCCTGATCTCTCCTGATCTCGCCACATCTCCCCTGATCTCTCCCTATCTCTCCTGATCTCTCTAGATCTCCATGTCTCTCCTGACCTCTCCCTATCTCTCCTGATCTCTCCACATCTCCCTTGATCTCTCCAGATCTCCATGTCTCTCCTGATCTCTCCACATCTCCCCTGATCTCTCTAGATCTCTCCAGATCTCCTCTGATCTCTCCAGATCTCCATGTCTCTCCTGATCTCTCCACATCTCCCCTGATCTCTCCAGATCTCCTCTGATCTCTCCTGATCTCTCCAGATCTCCATGTCTCTCCTGATCTCTCCACATCTCCCCTGATCTCTCCAGATCTCTCCAGATCTCCTCTGATCTCTCCTGATCTCTCCAGATCTCCATGTCTCTCCTGATCTCTCCATATCTCTCCTGATCTCTCCAGACCTTTCTAGATCTGTCCTGATTCTTCCCCACCTTCCTTCTCTTTCTCTTTTCTACCCCCTTCTCTTCCTTTTCTCCCTAGCCCCAGGGAGTTTACCTGGGGAACTAAATAGTCAGGAGCTCACTGATAGCTTCACGCAGACATTTAACAGACATCAGACTTCACACATACACATCAGTTGACTTTGTTCCTGAAACTGCTGCTTCCTCAATGTCCCCATCCCAGAAAGCGGCACTTCCTCACATTCAGAGCCCCCCCCCAAACTTGGGAGGCGTCCTCGGCTCCCCTGTTTTCCTCGTCCTCCTAATGCCAGCCCTCCACCCTCAAACGCAACCTCACCTGTCCTGCTTTGCTTGGCACGACAGAGGGACACCTGCACTGACCTCACAGGCACTGGCCGCAGATTGGAGGGCAGGAGAAAGAGAGGCTGGGTGCCCCCCACACACACCCTGTGAGGGAGCCTCAGAGGGGCCGCATCTCCAGCCTCCAGCAGGCAGGCCCTCCGCAGTGTAGCATCCGCCAGAGACCCTGGCCTCCGCGCCATGTTAGCGCCCCTTCCTCACCAATCCCCCCGCCGAGGGGCGGCGGTGGCCTTCTGCTGCAGCCGGCCTGGGATGTCCCACCGTCCTGCGTGGCTCTGTGGCTCTTCCGTCACGTAAGTAAAGACCTCCTCCTTAGAGTTCTTCCCCTGCCTCTCCTGGGTCGGGACGATACCAGATGCCCACGCGTAAACATATCACTGGCGAGGGAGACAAAGGGGACACAGCGGCCTCATGTCAATCCACCTCCATCCTCTGGGCTGGGGACAAGCCATGGAGCTCAGCCCATTTCCCCACTCCACTCGTTTACTCCCAGGAACTGCTTCTTCCTGGGAAGAAGGAAAAGCGAAGGGTTTCCAGCTCCATCCCTCTCCCAGGCATCCCCAAACTACGGCCCGCAGGCCACACGTGGGCACCCTGAGGCCATTTATCCAGCCCCCGCCACACTTCTGGAAGGGGCACCTCTTTCATTGGTGGTCAGTGAGAGGAGCACTGTATGTGGCGGCCCTCCAACGGTCTGAGGGACAGTGAACTGGCCCCCTGTGTGAAAAGTTTGGGGACCCCTGCGACACCTTCGGAGCTGTCAGTCAGTGTTCCGAGGGGCGTTTCTACCGCTGCGAGCCCTCGCGGCCGTGAGGTTAGGAAGGAGGCCTGCCCTGCCTTTGTATTCTGCTCAAGAATCTCATCTTCCTTTCCCTCGGCCATCATCTTTTGAAATGTGTTACATTAGGCTGCTATGCCCTTATTTTATTGTTGTGGGTGGAAAAAAAAAAAGTCACTATTTTTAAAACGATTTTTCTCATTGTGTATTGACTGGGAAAGAGACATTCTGTGAGGAAGTTTCTATTGACCATCTTGATGCAGAAGCCAGATGGCATTTATGTACAATTTAACAACAGGCAACATTAAACTACGTCAGATAGGGATGGATTGCTAAGGGGTCAAACTGCAGAGAGTATCGGGGAGTGAATGCTCTGAATGCCAGGGTGGTTACTCCCGTGTTCTGGAAGGATGCGACGCTGGGGGCTGGTCATATTCTATTCAATAGTTCTTCCCAACGGGGGACCTATGTGCTTTATGATTATTTAGTAAACTCCCGACCTGGGTTTTATGGAGTTCTTTCCTATATGGGTTATAATTCACAACTGATAAAGGCTAAAAAATAAATAAATAAATCTGTAACAGCTACACACTTGAGGACATTATTCCTTAAAAGAAGAACAGATTCCACTCCTCACATAGAGTAGCGTGATCTTCTCCGGCCTCCAGTGATTTCCCAAGGCAGTTAGAATCAGAGCCATAAGCTCACTGTGGACCCCCAGGCTTGGCAAGCTCTGGTGTGCGCCCAGGTCCCCCGCTTCTCCCGCACGTGACCCCCTGCTCTCTAAGCCCCACCCACACTGGCCTTCCATTCCTCCACTGTCAAACTCATGCCCGCCTCAAGGCTTTTGTGCTTGCTGTTTCTTCTGCTCAGAACATTGCTTTCCAAGCTCCTCTCAAAGCCAGTGTCACCTCCACCTCCAATGTCATACCAGCTCCCAGTTTGTCCAAATTCAGAGGCCTTGGGTCAATACATGATTCACGCTAACACCCCTGCCCACCACCCACCCTGTCTTCCCTCCACAGCACCCTGTCCCATCGCTGTGCTGTTTCTTCCATATACTTATCACCGCATGGAATTAGTAAATAGAAGATACATTTCATACACTGATTACGACTGGAAATTCTTTTTCTTTTATTTTTTTTCAAGTGAGAGGAGGGGAGCTAGAGAGACAGACTCCCATATGTACATCAGCCCGGATCCACTATAGATCTCTGTTTGGGGCCAATGCTTTGCCCATCTGGGGCCATGCTCACAACCAAGCTATTTTTAGCACCTGAGGCAGAGACTCCATAGAGCCATCCTCAGTGCCTGGGGCCAATACACTCAAACCAATGGAGCCATGGCTGTGGAAGGTAAAGAGAAAGAGAGAGAGAGAGAGAGAGGGAGAGAAGGAGGGGTGAAGCAGATGGCTGTTTCTCCTGTGTGCCCTGATCAGGAACTGAACCCTGGACATCCACATGCCGGCTGATACTCTACCACTGAGCCAACGGCCAGGGCCAGAAATTATCTTGTTAATGTGTTTGCTTGTCCATCGCCACCTTCTGCTAGAATATAAATGCCACAAGAGCAGAAAACATCTCTGTCTTGTTTTTATCTCGAGTACCAAAACCAGCTAACACAGAGCAGGTGCTTACTTGTTGCATATTTGTTGGGTGCGTGACTTTTCTTTGTAACAGCCTCTGCCTGTGAATGTAAAGAATCTTTTCTTAAGGTTCACTGCTCAGGGGCACCTAGTATCTCTCTGTAATGGGTTTTAAAAAGAGGTCAATCAAGCATTGCCAACAGGGGCAGGACAAGTGACATCAGTGAGCAAAGTTTTCCGGTCAAGAAAGCTCTGCATTACTGCTGAGCGTGAGACCCACGAGAGGGGTCAGCCTCCGCTGGGCTCTAGCCGCTCGTGGCCTCGTGAGATTAAAGGGACGAGGGAGAAGGCAGTTTTATTTGGGCTTCATGGATAAAGTGAAATTTTTACTAGTGTTTTGATTCGTTGGTAAAGTCTTGATCTGCACATTTAGGCACAAACTGTATGTCTTCGATAATTCCCAAACGTGAGTCTGCTGTACTTATAGTCAGGCAGAACACACCAGCCTGCTAGGGCTGCCAGTCGCCATGGCCCGTTCTGGTCTGCTTCTCAAAACCAGACGTCTTCATAGTTCTAAAAATACAGCAGCTCCTTCAGCTGATGAGAGGAATAAACTTGGCTCTGCCACGGGAGTGGGTTCTGAGGTTGCCGTCTGGTTAACAGGTGGCTTTTATTCGATGGGACAGCGTGTTTGACCGCCAAGCTACCACCATCCAGCAAGAAACAAGGGCATTGGATTTATATATATTGTTTGTTTATATGGCTGAGTGAGAGCCCAATGGGGCAAACACTGATGATAAAATTCAAATATCGGAGGAGGGAATTTATAGGAGGACAGTGAGGGTGGTGATGGCGATGGGAACCCACTGAGCAGGAACCAGGACAAAAATAAGGAAGGAGGGAAAACCAGGGAAGGGAAGAGTGACTCCGGGACGGAGGGTGGGAGGGGAGAGGGGAGAGAACACCAGCTGAGAGAGGAAAGGAGGTGGGAAGGAAGGTATGGGAAAGGAAGGTAAAAGGCAAGAGCCGCAGGATAGGAAGGGGGTAACAGTAGTAGAGAGTGTCTGCCCCCAAATCTGAGGAGTCTCGGGAATTCTGCAGTGGCGCTGTGGCTGGACAAGCACGAGGTCGCTCTGCAGAACATGTGTGTGGGGGGAGGTGTGGTCTCCTTGTGTTCCGTGTGCAGAGCATGTGGGCAGAGTGGTTTCCACATGTTCCGTGTGCAGAGACTGCGGGCAGAGTGGTTTCCACGTGTTCCGTGTGCAGAGACTGCAGGCGAAGTGGTTTCTACACGTTCCGTGTGCAGAATGTGCGGGTGGAGCACTTTCTACATGTTCCGTGTGCAGAGCATGAGGGTGAAGCGGTTTCTACACGTTCCGTGTGCAGAACGTGCGGGTGGAGTGGTTTCTACATGTTCCGTGTGCAGAGCATGAGGGAGAAGCGGTTTCTACACGTTCCGTGTGCAGAGCATGAGGGTGAAGCGGTTTCTACACGTTCCGTGTGCAGAACGTGCGGGTGGAGTGCTTTCCATGTATTCCTGTGCTTACTGCTGAGGTCAGCTGCCGCCTTTACTTTGATTTCTGCTGAGAAGATAACCTGTTTGAGTTGACAGGAGACAGGCCATCCCCAGTGGATTCGGAGACCTAAGTTCCAGTGTTCTCTGCAGCTGAGGCAAAAGAGAGGACTGCGCCCAAGGGGGACCCCAGTCTGTGTGGCGGATGACTTTGTCACACTGCCCTCTACAATGCCTTCCAGTGGGGACCTAAGGCTCCTCACCAGACACCCGCCCCCCCCCCCCCCCGTGGTCCCTCGAGCACTGCTCTGAGTCGTCAGATTGAACCAGAAGTGTCCATTTCTTAAACTCTCTCTTGTTTCATTCTGCCTTGTTGATAGGGCTTTTCAAGACCTTGTTTGACAGAACCCAGGTGCTGTGTCACTGCAACTGTGAAGCCTTCCTAAGGCAGAGAGACGGCCACATAAACACAAGGGGACTGGTAATCCGGTCAGCGGTCAGAGGGAGCTAAGATGCAATACAAGACATGGCAAAGGAAAATAAACATTAAAATACCACGTGAGAGGCTTCTGTAAATAAAGAACAAGCTTGGGAAAACAACAGCATGCTGGGGGAAATATATTTTAAAATCTATTGTGTATTTCTGAATTGCCAAAGTAATAAATACTCATTGTATGAAATATATATAAGTAATACAGAAGATATGTGTATATATATATATATATATATATATATGGGGAAATATATTTTAAAATCTATTGTGTATTTCTGAATTGCCAAAGTAATAAATACTCATTGTATGAAATATATATAAGTAATACAGAAGATATGTGTATGTGTGTGTGTATATATATATATATATATATATATATATATATATATATATATATGGAACAGTGACTGTGACTTTCTCTCCCCTACCATGACCTCCTTGGTCACAGCCCTGTAAACGTAAGTGCTTTGTCTCTGCACATGTAAGCATGTGCGCCCCAAGTGTCTCCACCAGCCCCACACTCCTCTTCCATCTTGGAAGGGTGACCTCTCGTCAGCATATGTAAGGGGAAGAGATTTTCCTTAATGAAGATTTTTCTAGAGAAATACAGAGTCAGCAGAGTACCCTAATGTCTGAGTTCCTCCTTGGACCCCATCTAACAATCTAGAAGTCTTGTAATAACTCCACTGGTTGGGCAGTTAATCTAGTCACGCTCTGTGGGCAAAGTCTGCAGGTTGGATTCAGCATTTCTGAAAACAAGAAGTTCAGTGTGAACGAAGGAAGCAAAAACATCCCTATAGCCTTTCCTTTAAAAGGCAAAGAGCCAAATAAGAAGTTCATGGAAGTTCTTGAATTTAGCACTCTCTACAGAAAACAGAAGGAATATTCACATAGTTATTTCTTAGGTTAAATGGCTTGGTTCTTCAAAATGTTTCCCAATCCTCTTGAGGAGTTGAGAACATGAAATAATGTCGTGTACGTGAAATTTGCTAAGAGAGTAGATCCTATAAGTATTCTTACACAAAAGGTAACTATGAGAGGTGATGGATGTGTTAATTAGCTTGGCTGTAATAATCATTTCACAATGGGTATGTACATTAGAGCATTGTGTTGTATACCTTAAATATATACAATTTTTATGTCAATTATCTCTCAACAAAGCTGAGAAAAGAAAAAGTAGTTGAGAAATGTGAGGGAAAAAAGGAGGTACAGGTGAGGAAGCCTCAAAATCCACTCATAAACTTAACTTAAAACATTGGCTAAATTCTGACCATACAGTTGTAGGCAACACTCTAATAGTAGCAAGAATGCCTAGATGGCTAAGGAGAGATTTTTATGTTGCTCTTCTAAACAACATTTGGAGGTCAAGTCCCACTAATGTAAAAGATTTTAGTAACCATATCGGGCTCTCCATTGAAACCTCAGAGGGTCCATACCTTAGAAAGATGACTGCATTTCAGAATGAAGGAGTTGGCTCTAAGACTAAAGGCAAAACTGAAATAGATTCTCCCCCCAAAAATGTGTGAAATCAAGCCTCTGTGATTTCAAGCAATTAACTGCCTGGTGAACAAACAGAACATTCTTCAGAGGAAGATTGCAGAACCCAGAATCTTCACACTATGTGTTATTTACCATGTCCAATAAACAAACAAAATTAATAGATGCACCAAACAATTCAATCAATAAGGAATGACCCAAATGTTGGAATTAGTAGAAAAGCTATTTAAAATAGCTATAATAAAAATGTTTAAAGTCTGTAAAAAATTATGGAGAGCCCTGGCCAATTGGCTCAGCGGTAGAGCGTCGGCCTAGCGTGCGGAGGACCCGGGTTCGATTCCCGGCCAGGGCACACAGGAGAAGCGCCCATTTGCTTCTCCACCCCTCCGCCGCGCTTTCCTCTCTGTCTCTCTCTTCCCCTCCCGCAGCCAAGGCTCCATTGGAGCAAAAATGGCCCGGGCGCTGGGGATGGCTCCTTGGCCTCTGCCCCAGGCGCTAGAGTGGCTCTGGTCGCAATATGGCGACACCCAGGATGGGCAGAGCATCGCCCCCTGGTGGGCAGAGCGTCGCCCCTGGTGGGCGTGCCGGGTGGATCCCGGTCGGGCGCATGCGGGAGTCTGTCTGACTGTCTCTCCCTGTTTCCAGCTTCAAAAAAATGAAAAAAAAAAAATTATGGAGATACTGGATGAAGAAATGGGTAATTTCAGGAGAGATTCAGAAAGTGCATAAAAGAAGACACTGGAAATCCTAGAAATAGCACAACCTATAAACTCAGAAATTTGGGGAGGAATTAACAATAGATTGACTACAACAGAAGAAAGGATCAATGAATGTTAAGACAGGACAATAGCACTGATTGTAAGCTGAAGCACACAGAGAAAACAATGTTGAAATAAAAAAAAGCACAGGTACTATATGTCCTGTTGGAAGAAACAAGTAATAAAATATATGTAGTGGGAGATTCAGGGGACTGAGAAGAGGGTGTGGGGCAAAGCGTGAAGAAATATTTGCTGAAACCTTTCCAAATTTGCTTGAACAGAGTAATCCACACATCAAAGAATCTTTGCAAACCCCAAGCAGAATAAAAGCAAACAAACTACCTCTAAACATGTCATAACCAAGTTGCTGAAAACCAGAGATTAAAAACAAAACAAGCTTAATAGTAGCCAGGAGAATAAAATGCGCACTAAATATAGGTGAACAATAATAAGAAAATTAATTGAGATATTGAAAACTAGAAGACAATTGAATGACTTCTTTAAAGTGCTAAAGGGAAAAAATGCACTGCCAACTAAGACTTCTATATTGAGGAAGTAATCCTGAATATCAAAAATGACAAGCAATTCAGCACAATTCTTATCAAAATTTCAACAGCAGTTTTTGCAGAAATGGAAAAGCTGATCTTCAAATTCATATGGAATAGCCAAAATAGTCTTTAAAAAAGAACAATGAAATCGGATGCTCTGCGCTCTCCAATTTCAAAACCTGCTACAGAGCTACAGAGTCATGCTCGGGAATAGACTACAGACCAGTGGACTAGACTTGAGAGTCGAGAAAACATCAACCCATCAATGGCCAGTGGATTTTTTACAAGAATGCCATATCCATTCAAGAGAGGTGTCTCCAGCAAATAGTGCTGAGATAACTAAACTACCATGTGTAAAACAGAACGAATTTGAAACCCTGCCTCACATCAGTAGATCAGTGACCTAAGTATGAGTTAAAATGATCAAATTCTTACAAGAAAACTTAGAAGTAAATCTTCTGAACTTAGATTCAGCAATGGATTCTCAGCTATAACAACAATCAAACCCCTGGCTGGTTGGCTTAGTGGTAGAGTGTCGGTCCAGTGTGTGAAAGTCCTGGGTTCGATTCCTGGTCAGGGCACACAGGAGAAGCACCCATCTGTTTCTCCACCCTACTCCCTCTCCTTCCTCTCTTTCTCTTCCCCTCCCAAAGCCAAGGCTCCATTGGAGCAAAGTTGGCCTGGACGCTGAGGATGGCTCCATAGCCTCCACCTCAGGTGCTAGAATGGCTCTGGTTGCAACAGAGCAACGCCCCAGATGGGCAGAGCATCGCCCCATGGTGGGCATGCTGGGTGGATCCCAGTTAGGCGCATACAGGAGTCTGTCTCTCTGCCTCCCCGCTTCTCACTTCAGAAAAATACAAAAAAAAAAAAAAAAAAAAAAAAAAAAAGACAAAGGACCAAAGATAAACCAGAAAATTTCACTTTATCAAAATAAAAAAAGAAGCTTTTGTTTATCAAAGGACACGATCAAGAAAGTGAAAAGACAACTACAGAAGGGGAAACAATATTTTCAAATTATATGTCTAAAAGGGGTTTAATCTTCAGAATATATTTTAAAAATTGCTACAACTCAACAACAAAAAAAGACCATCTTATTATAAAATGGGCAAAGGATTTCAAAAGACATATGGACAGAAGATGTACAGTGGCCAGTAAGCTCATGCAAAGATGCTCAATAGCATTTGTCAGTAAGGAAGTGCCAATCAAAACCACAGTGAGGGCCCTGGCCGGTTGGCTCAGCGGTAGAGTGTCGGCCTGGCGTGCAGGGGACCCGGGTTCGATTCCCGGCCAGGGCACATAGGAGAAGCGCCCATTTGCTTCTCCACACCCCCCCCCTCCTTCCTCTCTGTCTCTCTCTTCCCCTCCCACAGCCAAGGCTCCATTGGAGCAAAGATGGCCCAGGTGCTGGGGATGGCTCCTTGGCCTCTGCCCCAGGCGCTAGAGTGGCTCTGGTCACGGCAGAGCGACGCCCCAGAGGGGCAGAGCATCGCCCCATGGTGGGCAGAGTGTCGCCCCTGGTGGGCATGCCGGGTGGATCCCGGTCAGGCGCATGCAGGAGTCTGTCTGACTGTCTCTCCCCATTTCCAGCTTCAGAAAAATAAAAAATAAATAAAAATAAAAAACCACAGTGAGGTAGTGTGTCATGCCTACTTGCATGGCTATATATATATATTTTTTTAAGAAATTGAGACAACCAGTGTTGGTGAGAATGTGGAGAGACTGGAATCCTTGTACACTGCTGGTAGGCATGTCACATGGTGTATCTGCTGTGGGAAATAGCTTAGCCTTTTCTCAGAAAGCTAAATATAGACTAGAATCCAACAAGTCCCTCCAAGAATCGAAAACAGGAACTTGAATAGATATTTGAACACTGGTCTTAATGGTAACATTATTCATGTTAGCCAAAAGATGAAAACAACCCAAGTGTCTATCAGGAGATGAATGGACGAACCATGTGTGATTATAAACATACGGTGGAATATTACTCAGCCACCAAAAAGGAATTGAATTCTGATATATGCTACAACATGGAGGAACCTTAAAAACATGGCGTTAAGTGAAATAAGCTAGACAAAAAGAACAAATATTGCATGGTGCCACTTATATGAAATGTTCATAACCCGCAAATACACAGAGGCAGAAAGTAGATTAAAGGTTACCCAGGGCTAGGAGAAGGGTAGATGGGAAGTTATTGCATAATCATTGGCCACCAAGTTTTCAGGGTGATGAAAACATGTTCAAATAGATGGTTGTGATGGCTGCAGGTTAAAAATATCGTTAATACCACTGTACTGTATATTTAAGATAATTAAAATGGCAGATTATATATATTTTTTTGTATTTCACCCCAATAAAAGTATTAAAAATATATTAAAAATAAAAGCAAATACATTTTTAGATCATCAGAAACAGAGTAAATATGTTTTCAGCTGCTCTCCATTACAAGAAATGTCAAAGGAAGCTTTTCAACCTGAAAGGAAATGATAATAAAATGAATATCTTGATTGCCAGGAAGGAAGGAAAAAAACTGGAAACTGTTAATATGTGGGTTAATATAATGGTCTATCTGCTTTTCTTAATTTCTTTAAAAGTTAAGTGACTACAGCAAAAAAAAAATACTAATAAATGTATTTGGGTTTAAAACTTATGCAGAAGTAACAGGTATGGCAACAGCACAAGAGGCAGGAAGGAATACAGAGGAATTGGTGCTGCTTAGTCTACTTAATTCATTTAAGTTTCATGATGTCTAAGATGGTATTAATTCTAGCTTGTGACCTTCACAAGTGAACAGTGCCTATTATAAATCCGGGAATACACTCAATAGAAGCATACAAAAGCAAAGACAAACAGAGGAGAGAGAATGAAATTCCAAACAATCCTCAACTGAAGAGAAGACAAAGAAAAGAAAAAAAAAATCTAAAACAAAGCAAATAGCAAGCAAAGAGCAAGATGACAGATTTAAACCAAATCACAGCAATAATCACATCAATGTACATGAACTAATATAGTTAAAAAGCAGAGGCTGAAGACTATAGATTTTTGTAAAAAGCAAGATCTAATTATACACAGTTTCAAAGGGATGCACTTTAAATGTAAAGACACAAACAGGTTGGGAAAAAGAGTGGGAAAAACACTCAGTAAAAGCAGAAAGTAGAATATGGTCACACCAGTCTACTACTAATAGCAGAGAAAGACAAGGAATATCATAAGAGGTGTTATTTCATAATGATAAAAGTATCAATTTATCAAGCTGTAATGACCCTGCAGGTGTTTTTTCCTAATAACAGAGTTTCAAAATACATGAAGCTAAAATTGGCAGAAGGAAGAAAGAGAAATAAATGTGCTGTTACGTGTTGCTGGATCCGACTGGACTCATGGGTCGGGAGGCTCCATATTGTTATGACGTCAGTCCTCCCCACACTGATGGGTAGACCCAGGGTGATCCCATTCAAATTCTGCGCAGGCCTTTTGTTTGTGTAGAAACTGATAACCTGAATTTAAAATTTACATGAGAATGCAAAGGGCCTGACATAGAATCTTTTAAAAGAAGAATAAAATTGCAGTTCTTACACTAATTGACTCCAAAATAATTATTTCAAAGCGACAGTAATCAAAAGCATAGATCTTGACAAAAATATAGATTAATAATAGATCGATGGAACTGTAGAGAGAGACTGAAAATAAACATATACATTTTTAAAAGTCAATTTATTTTTGACAAGACATCAAGATAATTTAATGGAGAAAGTCAATAATGTTGCTGTGGAGAAAAATTAGTTCCCAACTGCTATGTCATGGGATATAAAAATACTAATTTGAAATGGATAATGGTTGTAAACTAAAAAATATAAAACTTTTAGAAAACAACAGAAAAACACCTTCAGGACTTTCAAGTATACAGAGATTTCTTGAAAGTCTAAAAGCACTAACCATAATGTGAAATATATATAGTAATTTATGAATATGAAGAACTTCTGCTCTCAAAGGGGAAATACTGATAATGAAAGAAAAACGTCGCAGGCTAGGGGAAGAGATATGTATCTCTGACAAAGAAAAGGTGAATATACAAAAAGGCGCTCAATGTAACTAACCATCAGGGAAATGTCAATCAAAACCACAGGGAGCTCTGGCCTCACACCTGTCAGAATGGCTACTATCAAAAAGTCTACAAATAGCAAGTGTTGTTGAGGATGTGCAGCAGAGGGAACCCTCACGCACTGCTGGTGGGATTGCGAGCTAGTGAATTCACTGTGGAGGACGGTATGAAGGTTCCTCACAAAATTAAACGTAGAACCACCATATGATTCAGCAATTCCCCTTCTGGGTATAGATGTATATAGATTAGGAGAAAACAAAACACCAATTCAAAAAGATATCTGAAGAAAAATATATATCGTCATCCCTGGGTTCATTGCAGCATTGTTGACAATAGCCAAGGCATGGAAACAACCTAGGTGTCCACCGATAGATGACCGGATAAAGAAACTGTGGTCCAGAGACACCATGGAGTATTACTCAACCACATAAAAGAACGAAATCCTGCCATTTGTGACACCCTGGATGGACGTAGAGGGTGTTATACTAAGTGAAATAAGTCAAAGACACATACTGTATGATTTCACTTGTATGTGGAATCTACAAAAGAAAATATCAAGAGAAATGAACAAACAAAACACACAGACTCATACATACATACTACAAATGGACGGTTGCCAAAGGGGAGGCGCGTGGCGATGGGTGAAGAAGGTGACGGGGAACAAGAGGTACAAACTTTCAGTTATAAAATAGATAAGTTTTGGCCTGACCAGGCGGTGGCACAGTGGATAGAGCATCGGACTGGATGCAGAGGACCCAGGTTCGAGACCCTGATGTCGCCAGCTCGAGCACGGGCTCATCTGGTTTGAGCAAAGCTCACCAGCTTGGACCCAAGGTCGCTGGCTCGAGCAAGGGGTTACTCGGTCTGCTGAAGGCCCACGGTCAAGGCACATATGAGAAAGCAATCAATGAACAACTAAGGTGTCGCAACAAAAAACTGCTGATTGATGCTTCTCATCTCTCTCTGTTCCTGTCTGCCTGTCCCTGTTATCCCTCTCTCTGACTCTCTCTCTGTCTCTGTAAAAAAAAAAAAAAAAAAAAAAAAAAAAAGATGTTATAGGGATGTCATGCACAGCATGGAGAATATAGTCACTAATATTATAATAACTCTGTATGGTGACAGACAGGTAGACTGATGACCCCGTCGTAAGGTATACGATGTTGTATACCTGAAACTAATATACTATGGTATGTCAACGGTACTTTAATAGAAAACAAATTTTTTAAAAAAAGCACTTAGCCATTTTTCAGTTCTTATGCTACTACTCCAGCACCTGAAACTGGCTCCCTCCATCCTCGACAATCCCTCACCCTCGAGCTTCCGTGAGAACACAGTCCCTTCCTGTCTCGAGTGGACCCTGACCCGCTCGGACTCAGGTAGAATTGTCAAGTTAAACTTATTTTAGTGCACTCAAATGACAAAGCCATGAAAAGAACCAAAGCCTTGCCTGTCAAGTGCTAGAGACGTCCTCGTCATTGAAGAGCCTCCTGTGACTTGAGGTCAGCTGGGCGGAGCGGTGTCTAATGGACCTGGTCACTCTCCCCTGGCTCTGTCGGATCCTGGGTCAGGGAATTGTGTCACACGGTGTATCTCTCTGTTGACCAGAGTGGCTCTGTACCCAGGCGGCTCTGCGGTCGGTGCCTTGGGCCATGTACCCTAGAATCCTGAACTCGGGTCTGTTGGTTTTTTGTTTGTTTGTTTGTTTTTTTACAGAGGCAGAGATAGACAGGGACAGACAGACAGGAACGGAGAGAGATGAGAAGCATCAATCATCAGTTTCTCGTTGCGCATTTCGACTTCTTAGTTGTTCATTGATTGCTTTCTCACATGTGCCTTGACAGCGGGCCTTCAGCAGACCGAGTAACCCCCTGCTGGAGCCAGCGACCTTGGGTCCAAGCTGGTGAGCTCTTTGCTCAAACCAGATGAGCCCGCGCTCAAGCTGGCAACCTCAGGGTCTCGAACTTGGGTCCTTCCGCATCCCAGTCCGACGCTCTATCCACTGCGCCACCACCTGGTCAGGCTGGTCTGTTTTTTCTATCCCCCAGCCCGGCCCACCCCCACCTGCCACTCAAGGCCGTCATTACCACCTTCTCATTTTTGCAAGAAGCCTGCCCCTAAATCATGGCCCTGCCTCCATCTCCTCTTCACGGCGCTGAGTGACGCTCTTCAAACTCATCCCGGTTCAAGTGACTTCGTGTTTCTCTGTGCCTGCAAAATAGCCTCCAGACCCCTTCGGGCGAGGTGACATTCAGGGCCCTCTGTGACCAAGTCCTGACCTAGCGTCGTTTGGTCATTTTTTTGAATACTCGATTCCAACTGAGCCGGTCAGGGTCATTTCAAACGATCACACGTCAGTCACGTGAATTGAGCATCTGATCTGCGAAGCACAAACCACCCCTCACGTGGTGGTGGTCACAGGCTTGGCCCCGAAGTGGTCCTCGTCCTGACCTGACTCTCCGTGTCACTCTGCCATCCCAGTCCAACCATTCGCTCCATCAGTGTTCTCCCTCCTGCCCCAGTCCCTCACGGTGGCAGCCTGGGGTTTTGGGGCTTCCCTAGCTGCTTCTGCCATCTTTTTATTTTTACTGTTTTAGTTCATCTTCTCATCATCAGGACATGTGTCCAGCTTTCCTGTTTGCTCACTGACCCTCCGGCGTGTCCCCTGGACGCCCTTCTTAGAATCAGCGCCACAGGAAGCCCTGCTGGCCTGGCCCCAGCCACTCGGCTGCCCTCTGTTCTTGGGCTCGGACACCAGAAGGGTGGGCCCTGAGGCAGTCTAGACCTGATTTATTATGAAACCGTAATGCAGAGTTCCTAGAATTTCAGATTTAAGAGGAACCCCCAGGTCTGTCACAGAGCCGCCTCGAGTTGAGTTGGAAGCCCTGTGTTCTCGCTATTGTTTACCTTTTTTTTTTTTCTGAGAGTCCTGCAAATATCTGATGGCAGATTTCATATCCCTCAGTCTTCTCTTTCTAATCTCCACATGTCGGTTGCTGTCGTCACTGTCTCCAGACTGATTGATTTCCTCGAAATGAGCTGTATTTAATGACTGCCCCTTTTACAATGGAACGGTGGACAGATTCTTAAAACAATGTCCCAATCACATCCTGAGCACTTCGGGCGGGAATAGGTTATTATATTATTTATATTCACGTCTACCCAGACTTTCTCCATGACGCAGACTGGGATCTTTTAAAAGGCCTTTTCTGGAACCCAGGTATTAGCTCCTTCCGGCTTTAGCTAGCTAGCTTCAGCCCCATCTCAGATCTGAGTCAGGGAGGCGGGGTCCGCGAGGGCCGGAGGGCCAGGCTGCGCCCGGGTAGGGCTTCCGCAGGTCCTCTGCAGCCATGCGCGGACCCACAGCACGCTGCCGTGGGAACCCGCCGATGTGCGTGTTTGCGGGGCCCCGCACAGCTCTCTCGGGCTCCCGGTAACTCCCACGCCCCACCCATCCACTTCATGTGCGGGTCTTTGTTAGGGGGAAACCCTTCAATAGATCCTCGTAGCTGACTTTTCAGTATTAGGAACACATTTCTTTTCCTACATGACCGATGGAGACACGTCTATCATTGAGAGTTTCTCGTCTGTGCCTTGACCGGGCAAGCCCAGGGTTTGGAACTGGCGACCTCAGTCTTCCAGGTGGATGCTCTCTATCCGTGGCGCCAGCACAGGCCAGGCACGTGTGCCTTTCTGACTCTGGCCCTCCCGTCTCCTTCTTATGAGGTCCTTGTGATTACACTGACGCATTTCAGTAATCCAGTTTAATCTCCTCGCCGCAAGGTACTTGGTCATATCCTCTGCCAGGTAAGGTCACATCCACAGCTTCCGGGAATTACGACAGGGACATCTTGGGGGTGGGAGGGGGGGAGGGGTGTCATTATTCAGCCTACCACACAAAAATCTGTGCTAAGCTTCTCTTCTCCAAAATGATCAGTTTCAGCTAAACGCACATTAACTAGATTTTCTTTACTCTGTAATTTATTGCCCTTTCTGCTTATTTGGTGTCAGGCTGGGTCTCTTTGGGCCAGCTTTAATCCTTCTCTTACTCTCACTACAACGACACCATGAAGCACTCGTTCTTTTTCTTTTTTAATGTTTTTTGGTTGTTGTTTTTTTTTTGATTTTTGTTGTTTTGTTTTTTGGTTTTTTTTTTGCTTTTCCACCTTCCTTCTTGCTGTACTCTTACCTCTCTATTTCAGAGTTTTCAAATTCAAAAAGTCCAAATATACATTAAGATCAACCATGTGCTATACTTTAGGTTCAAAGCAATTTCCTCAAGAATTTGCTCAGAGGGCAGATGGCTCGTTTTAAACATAGGAGGAACCCATATGTTCCTTTGAAATTCAGCTGCAGGCAGGTCAGTGCCCAGTGAGCCACCCGGGATAGTGAACGCAAGTAATCCGGACTCCTGTGTTCTTCAGACGAACACGCAGCAAAAACTCATCTGGACAATGTTCTCAGCACTTCTTCTTTCCATTGGCAAATTGAGGACCGAAGATGAATTTCTTCTTTAAGATTGCTTCCATCTGCCCTTCAAAGATGTCTGAGGCTGTGGAAGTCGATTTCATGTGCGTGAATTAAGGGTAGCGTAGAACAGCGTAGGGTCTGGAAACAGACACACTGTGGTCAACTATGGGTCCATCTGTTTCTGACCTTGGGAAAATTATTACTTAATTATTCCAGTTTCGTTTTCCTATCGGTCAGATAACAGTATTTAGCCGGATTGTGATGAGCATTAAACGAAACAATTCATGCCAAGCCACTTAATCCAGGGCAGATATACCGTAAATTCTCAATCAGTATTAGCTGTCAGTTGTTTTTATCGGGTCCCATTAAACATGTTGCTAGATGCAGCCGAGGGGTTTGCTCCCCATCCTGGGACACAGAGGCTCTCGGGCAAGGGCACCACTGCCCACAGAGAGCCTCCCAGGCCCTCCCCCTCCCTGGGCTGTTCATTCATGCTTCTTTCCACCTCTCACTGAGTAGAAAGAGGCATGCTGGCTTGTGCTATTGTTAGTCTGAGATCCTGAGGATGTAGACTCTCTTCAAAAGGAAACAGGAAAACATTTTAGTCCTCTCGAATTTCTGTTACTATTCATCACCTTTCTCCTTCCTCCTCCTGGCAAAACTGTAAATCCACTTTTTAAAGACTTCTTAAGTTTCTTTCCTCCTTTCGGAGAGTTTGGAAACATAGGACTCCTGTTCCTCAGGCACTTCCTGGGGGGGAGGGGGTGGTGTCCCCTTTGCATGACAGGAAGAGGGCCCTAAGGCAGACCTCGGTGAGCAAGGGCGACCCTGGGAGTGACATGCGGGAGAAGAACTGAATTATGTTAAAGACGTAGGCAGCATTCCAGAGCTGCTTGGCTGGAAACCTCTGAGCCAATGAATGAATAAATCCAGTTACTCACATAAAGTAATTAAAAAATAATGAGATGGCTGTTTGTCCCCTGTTCCCAGGATGTCCTTAAATCCTTCTTAATCTGCTTAAGCACTCTCAGATTCCTGTGGAAGTAAACCACGCATGATTGGGAAAGAGCGAACAGACGCTTCTCGGGACATCACGTCCACGTTTGCACAAGCTCCCCCCCCCCCCCCCCCATCCATGCGGGGCTGGGGAGCTGGCGAGATCCTGACTGCGCCTGGAGGCTCCTCAAACCTCGTATTTCACTTGGGGCGGCATTTTCACAGCCTGTTCCGGCCGGGTCCTTTCTGACTCCAGGCCTCCTGGGAGTGTGGCGTGATGGTGTGCAGGCGCTCCGTGTCATCTTCTCTCCCTCTGGGGCCTTATTTGGGGATTCCAGAGGTGGCTTCGTGGAGAAAGGTTGCTCAAGCCCTTCGCTCTCCCCTTTTTCTCCCCTTCAGAGCAGACACACAGACGCTCGGAAAGCCCAAACGGCTGCCCCCCCCCCATTCCGCCCCACCCCCACCCCCAGGGCTGGATCCGCAAGCCCTGAATATTGATAGGCCTCTGAGAATTCCCAGTGTCAAGTTCAGGTACCAAGCTGTTTTTACTGGCTTGCTGCTTGAAGACATACTTGCCATGGTTCTAACACACACTAGAAATAGAACTTTTCTGGTGATGACTGTATTGCCTTCGAATTTGGAAACTTTCGCAGAATGGTACAAATAAAATAAGAATGCCGGTGATACCGCTACGGACGTTCTCACTTCCTCTCTCTGCGCATGTGCAGGCAGATCCGGTCCTTCAGACCTTCACGGCGCTTTCCGAGTTCAGGTACAACTTTTTATTCTGCTTTTATTCCTCCGTTATTTCATCGCTGTTGGAACACAAGCACTGTCTCACTCCAATAAATATTTTTTGAAAATATCATTTTACTAGCTAAATAACATTTCTTGTAAATGTTATCTTAATAGCTAAACAACATTCCGTTTCAGGCATGCCTAGCCTAGGAGAACTACCGTATTTCCCCATGTATCAGACGCCCCCATGCATAAGACGCACCCTAATTTGGGGGCCCAAAATTTGAAACAAAATGTATTACATAAAGTTACTGAACTCAAGTTTCATTCATCATAAAATTCATACCACGCCTCATCACTGTCAGAACTCCCATCCGTTAGCTTGTCCTCGTCTGTGTCTGACGATTTACTGTCCTCAACAAGGAGCACCAAAACAAGCGCGAAAAGGCGAGAAATGCAAGTAAAAAAAAAATCTACAACCGCGGTAGAAGACACACCCAGTTCTTAGACCCCAAAGTTTTCGGAAAAGGTGCGTCTTATACATGGGGAAATACGGTAGCTCTCCTCTCTCACTATTTCTCCTAATTCTCTACCCTAATTGCCCCTCAGGGCAGGGAGGCGGGAAGACGGCCTCCAGGACCAGTCGGAGGATGGAATGGAGGCACAGACGGAAATGCCAGGCAAACACAAAGCATCAACGTCCCCACCCCACGCACTGCCCTGGTCTTCTCAGTCCCTGCCTCCCCGCCAAGCCCGGACTCCCGCGCTGGCATCGAGGCCTCCCACGCTTCATCACAATTCACTGTCCCCACCGTAGTTCTTCCTGTACTTTTCCCCACTCCGAATGGACACATTTACTCTCGTCCACATAGAAGCCCGGGGCTTTGTGCCCTCCACACCCACGCTCACCCGGCACCTGGGATGTCTCTGCCCTTCCTCAGGGTGACCTGTCTCCCGCTTGTCCACAGATTCGCCACACAGCTCTAACAGCACCTCCTGCACGGAGCTCCTCTGATCCCCACCCCCCCCCACGCGACGTATCCGTGTGATTCTTCTGTAAGTGACCCTCCGGTACCATTTGACCCCAGAGCAGAGAGCGGTGGCCAGGACATGCGTGTCTGAGCGCTTGCTGTCTCATTTTCTTTATTGGCTGCTTCTCGCTCCCTCCGCCTGTATGTCACCAGCTCACCCGACGTTCCCGTCTTTTCATGCTGTCGCTTTATTATATCAGACCTCGAGGCTCTTGCCGTGCGAGGGGAGCTTTCAGAACGTGAAAAAGTGCTCTGCGTTCTCTCCACAGCCTGCTCCTAAAACCACGGTCCTCCTGGCGATTCGGCTCAACCCCGGTTGGAATTGGAAACAGAGCAATGGTTCTTCCTTTCTCGCCGGGTTCTCTCTGCCTCCACCAAACGATGCGTGGGTGAGCGGGGCAGGCCCGGGACCGGGAGGAATGGAGATCACTGCTGACCGAGGCCGGAGCCCGGTCAGAAGCTGGATCAGCCCGCGTGGCACAGTGATTGGGAAGCAGTGCGCGCTGTGCTCATCCCTTCTCGATGTGAAAAGAAAGGAGAAATAGGGTTAGAACTAGGAGGGAATGCAGGACTGAAAAAAAAAAACACTTGTGTTCGATTTTATTTTTCCAAGATGGAAGAGATTAGACTCTTATAAGAGTTAATAGGGGTAGGAAGAGGTTGAGGACAGGAGAAAGTCTTTGAATGGTAGACCAAGGTCCCGGAAGAGGTGTGAGAATAGAGGTGATTGCAGACCAGAGAAATCTTCCCAAAAATTCAAGGCTCGGTCAATGGTTTCTGGGCATGAAAACCCATTGTTCTGGTAAAAACTAAAATGTCTCCCAGACACACACATCCGAATCACCAGGGGTCTTGATTACAATTTGGGGTTTTCAGGTTCTCCCTAAACATCCTGATTCAGTGGGTCTGGACTAGGGCCCAGGCTTCCGTGATTTTAATGGGCCCCTCCAGGAAATTCTCATGACGGAGAGTTTGGGGAACGCTGCCCTGCCCGGGACGCTGCCGAACCGCCACAGGGCAGCAGGTGGGTAATGTTCGGGTCGGCTGTGAAATGACCACGCCAGTTAGTGAGAGGGACTCGGACAAAGGAGCAGAGTCTCCTGAGACGGTCACAGGGGAGAGGAACTTGTCTGAGCAGTTTCTGCCTGGGGCACAATGGCTTTCATGGGAATGTAGGAAATGTCCTCAGACCTCGACAAGGCAATGACAGAAACTCCTCGAGTCTGCCGCTGTCTTCGGTGAGCTTCCTGTGAGTATTCCTGAATTTCTTTCGCGTGTGTGTGTGTGTGTGTGTGTGTGTGTGTGTGTGTGACAGAGACAGAGAAAGACAGACAGAGGGATAGATAGGGATGGACAGAAAGGGAGAGAGATGAAAAGCTTCAATTCTTCGTTGCGGCTCCTTAATTCTTCAGTGATTGTTTTCTCATATGTGCCCTGACCAGGGGGCTACAGCAGACCGAGTGACCCCTTGCTCAAGCCAGAGACCTTGGGTCCAAGCTGGTGAGCCTTGCTCAAACCAGATGAGCCTGCGCTCAAGTCGGCGACCTTGAGGTCTCCAACCTGGGTCCTCTGCATCCCAGTCTGATGCTCTATCCACTGCGCCGCCGCCTGATCAGGCTATTCCTGATTTCTAAACACGGAGTATGACCTCAGGCCAGAGTAATAGCGTTCATTGTCATCGCACCTTTCACCTTTTATGTTTAAGGTCACTTGTTTTCTCTGTGACAGCGTTCCGTGTCTTGGTAACTGAATGAGTTTTGAATGCATGCAAGTGCTTCTTCGGCCCCGCCCTCCCCAGATCAGCCGTGTGTTTCCTCCCCACTAGAATACGAGGCAAATGAGTTGAGGGAGTTTCATTCGGATCCAGAGACGCTGTGTGTGAAGCATGCCTACCTGAGCGGGCAAGCCCGCCGGGTGCCCAGCGAGCCCGGAGCAGTTGACAGGGTTGTTCCTCACGGTCATGCCCATCTCAGCCACGAGGGCAGTCGGGTAAGAAAAGTCCCTCTTCCCGGAGGTCTGGTGGCTTCTGTTGAAGTGTCACCTGCCTGTCTTCACCCCGCTGCTCACTCATCTCGGCTACTCCCCTTGGAAAGTTCTCAGAACGGAGATCAGGAGTGGGAGGGGAGGACCTCTCTGGTCTCCAGGGTAAGGTGGTCCCCTCTCTTTACCCCACACCATCACTGAAGTTCTGGGGATAAGAGAACTGAACTCTGGCTTCTGAAGGGACCGTCCCTACCGCCCCGCGGTGGGGGGGATGTGGGACGTGGACTGAGCACGGCCGTCTGTCTCTTTCTCTTCCCCACGTGTACGCTCTATGCCCTTCTTCGCAAGAATCTTCTTTTTAAATGCAAACTTCATTAACATCACCACCACCCCAGATCACACAGAAGAACAAACCTGGAAAGTCCTATTATGCTCCTTTCATCCATGTCACCCAAGAAGTAACTAATACCCTAACTTTAACACTAGGCATTATTTTTGCATGCTTTGAACTACACATAAATGAAATCATATGGTATGCACTCCTTTGTAAATGCTTCCCCCCGCCCCCCAGACACTGTTAGCCGGGGCCATGTAAAATAATATTTCTAGAAGTCTTGCTCATAATAGAAAAAAACTGGGAACAGATCAAACATCTGTCCACAGTAGAATGGATCAATACATTGTGGCAAATCTCATAGTACTATACTGTAATATAGAGTGCTAAATACTACAGACTCTCAGAATAAAAAATGAATGACCAATAGCTGTATACAACAACATGGGTGAATCATACAAAAACATAATTTTGAGTGAAAGAATAGTCACAGGCAAATTTAGTGTTTGATTGTAGTTATATAAAATTCAGAATCTGGTGACACTAAATAATGTTTTATTTAGGGCTATGTAGCTATAAAGTCCCCAAAGAAAGCGAGGGAATGGTCAATACGTAATTGAAGATATTTATTCCCACTCAGTGAAAGAGCCCTCAGTGAGCGGTGTGTCAGGGGCTCTGAGGAGTAGCATGCCATAGTTCTTGGTCTTACCAGTGTGACCATGGTCTTCATTCGTTGATCTTAAACAAATGCCATGTTCGTCTGGATTCATGCCTTTGCATATGCTATATTTTAAATTCTTTGAGTTGCCGATTCCAAGGGTACAAAACCAGATCATTTCAATTCAGTGGGTTAAGATGGCACCAAGAAATCTGAATTTGTACAGGGTCCCTGTGGTGGTTCTGACCAAAGCCGTTGGAGGGCTACACTGTGAGGGTTACTTCTTAGTTCTGGGGGGTCTGAACTCTTCCTCCTTGGAACTTGGGATTTCAAAAGAGGGCTACTGTGTGACGAGAGGAGGCAGCTTGGTATTAACCACACAACGCTCGCAAGTCCAGAAATAATCACTTTACTCCACGAAAAGACTAAACATTTACAAAAGAGGATCAAAAGAAGTTGCATTATTAGGACGGTTACACAAGAGTGTGCTGAACAAACAGCATCATAAAACGTCTCCGTACCAAGTCAGTACCATCCCGCAAAACCCTGGCGACCATCACACCAAGGTCGAAGCACTTAGTACCTGAAATCAACCCAGCGCGCGCTTGGTTCATCATTCGCCGGTAACTATATAAAACTCTGGCGTTTTTACAAATAGGAAGTTGTTGTCCGTGAACTTTGTAAAATTCTGGTAAAGGAGATAAAATATAAAAAGGATGACAGAGGTCAGCTGCCAGTCAACATGAATGTTAAATTTTTCTAAGATGCGTTAAGTTAGAACGATCCATCCAGGCAGCACGGTCTGATGACTCGAGAGCTCTCACTGTAGACGCTGCTACAGGAAGCAATCTGGCCACGGCATAATTTTATTTTACATATGTACAGATCACGTTACTGTATATACACATCAAGGAACTGCTCCGATCCTCACAGCTCCGTGGGAGTGCCTATTTTTTTTTTTTAGGCAGAAAGTTTTCCTCTGGCTTCTGGCTCACAGCCAGCAGCACGAGCAGCCATTTTTTCCCCCAAGAGTTTGCTGTTTCTGGGAAGTCAAGACTTTGTGGTTTTTCTCGTCAAATGTCGTGAAGGATTTGAACTGATAAATAACGTCTCTGGTCGAAACTTTCAAACATTAGCTACACTTTGGATTTCTGTGCTTCTACCAGACTGTACGACCCCTTCATGTTGGCTTTCCTGGCAAAGTAAACGATCATCCCGATGGCCGTTATGATAACGGAGGACACGCAGTAAAGCACCAGAAGTCCGGGAGAAAAATAGTCCTTGTCGTTTTCTCTTCCTGGAAAATAACAAAATTGGTGCAATTAATGTCTAGGACAAAGAGAAACTGTTTAACAATAATATTTACATGTTTTCACGGAACAGCTCATTCTCTAAAGAGAAGGGAAACAGAGCAAAGATAAGAGCCAAGAAGACCCCACATGCCTCTCTTCCTCTGAATCATGCAAACAGCCGTCTGGGAGCGGCTGTGGTCACGGTGGGTCAGAAAGGCAGCTGCTGACATCCACAAACCTGGAGTCAAATAGAGGCAGGTTCACTTGTAGAAGGGAAGGAAGGGTGCAAGCATTGCAGAGGACTGTTTGCTTTAGGAAATATAAATATTCAGTCAAGAATCAGGACTCTGATTCCCTACGAATGGACATGACTCATCAGTTGTCCAAGAAAGTCCTTGTACCATCTGGAGTATATATATATATATATATATATATATATATATATATATATATAACCCTATAGCCAACCGCTATATAATAAAATAGTAAGCAATAGAATTCTTGCCAACAGCTTTTTCGAAGATATACGGAAAACTTTATATTTTGTGTCTCTGACGTAGGGCATCTTAATATATATTATTCCTCTTCGCCATTTACGTCATCTCTTGATGAACTGAAGTTTTGGGGTGGTATCATATTTTGGCATAAATGTAACTTACTCAGAGAGTCACTCTCTGACCTGCATCTCCCTCAGCCTAAACTAGGAGCCCTAAGAGACTTTTATAAGCCACTGCGCCTTCCCTTTATAGCTTCTATCGCAGCTTGCAATGGAACATTTGATTGTATGATTATTTATTAAATTTGGTTTCCTCCTGCAGACGGTAAATTACCGATTTTCTTTTTTGGTCCACTGAACAGCAACTACCAGGCTCACCTGGTATAGTTGGCCCCCGATATATATTACTATTAAAATATATAGTAACATTTTAATAGTAATACATCTGTTTCTTTCTGCATCCTGTCATTTTGTCATTTAGTTGTAAGTTGGGTACAGAAGGTAACAGTATAAAAAAACCTAAATTAGCACCCTTTCTAATCTACTAAAGGTCACTGGACAGCTACACCACTATGTAATACCTTAACCTCACAAGGGCATCTGAAGAGGACAGTCAGGCATAGACTGGGGACACGTCTCTGCTTCTAGTTCTGATTGCACAGCGTCACATGACCTCACAAGTGTCAGGTCAGATGGCATGTGTTCAGGTGGCATTTATGTCGTCTCAGCCCTGAGAGAAATGAGTGACCTGCCTTTGGTGATGATCTCCGATCACCAGAGGTTACCCAGGTAGAAAAGAAGCGCTTAGGGTCAGGATGGGAAGTGAAGTTTTCAAATTATTAAGGTTAACGACCCTTCGCCCTGCACATCATGATGATCGCCTCGTTCTTCTCCTTGCCCTCGCTAGGGTAGCACTAATGAGTCAAAGAGGAGGGGTCATGTTTCAATGGGACGTCCACCGTCATAATGGTTGTTAGGCATCAACGTTGATGACATGTTGAGCAGTGGTATTTCTGCTCCTATTATTTTCTTTGAAGTTTAATCAGTATTTTTGCCTTCAGTTTTTCCCTTCAGGCCTCTCTTCAGGGAAACACAAACTTGCTGCTGAGTCAGTTCTCAAACATTAAAGAGCGATGTTCAAATACACTTTGCTACGAGCTGTATGCACACTGATGACCCAGAGGGCGCCCAACGATTGCTATCATTGCAACACATGCAAGCCAAAACAAAGCAGAGTTGATTTTAAAACGCAGCTAGATAAAAAAGGAGAAGTAGTTCGAAATACCCAGGAAAACGATAAGATTCTTATCTCCATCTGTTGGTATTTTAAACCATATTTAGTCTAGGGAAGCCTGAATTTCTTCTAGCTGAATGCCCAGTATGCTTGGATTGTTCACGTAAGTCATCAGTGAAAAATGGCAATATACAGTGTGTCCGTAAAGTCATGGTCAAAAGCACTTTTGACCGGTCACAAGAAAGCAACAAAAGACGATAGAAATGTGAAATCTGCACCAAATAAAAGGAAAACTCTCCCAGTTTCATACCTATTCAGTGCAGTTCGATGTGGGCTCACGCACAGATTTTTTAGGGCTCCTTAGGTAGCTATCCTGTATAGCCTCTACAGATTCATCATTGACTGATGGCCTACCAGAACGGGGTTTCTCCACCAAACTGCCAGTTTCCTTCAACTGCTTATCCCACCGAGGAATGTTATTCCTATGTGGTGGCGCTTCATTATAAATGCACTGATATTCATGTTGCACTTTGGTCACGGATTTGAATTTAGCGAGCCACAGAACACACTGAACTTTCCTCTGTACCATCCACATCTTGACTGGCATGGCCGTGGGCTGCTCCGCTGTATACACGGTGTTACATCATCATCTGCGCATGCGCACATGCTGACACATCATCCTACAGAAACTGGGAGGGTTTTCCTTTTATTTGGTGCAGATTTCACATTTCTATCATCTTTTGTTGCTTTCCTGTGACCGGTCAAAAGTACACCGTGACTTTACAAACACACTGTATATGTTACTAACTTAATAGTGTGTGACTGGAAAAGAGAAAGTAGGGCCACTCTGATATGTCTTTAAAGAGAATTGCTAACTAGAAACAGCATTACGAAAATGTGAGGAGTCTGATTTTCTGGGGCTGGACTTAAAGGTGGCGAGGGGGCGGGGACATCAAGAATGAAAAGAAGGTCCGGACTGCCTGCATTTTAACCTACTCATCACTGAGCTCTCAATCCAGACAGCATATCATGCCCAACCAACCTCATTGGACGCACTGATATCACACACGCGCGCGTACACACACACCCGAGTCATTCTGAGTGACATGATGCAAGGTAAATGTTCCATTCTTTGAACACATAGTAACTGCAATGGCCAGATCAACGCTTTTCAGGATAATCACTGCAGGCGGGTGGCTAAAAGCTTGACATGTCATCACGACATTGTCCCCTTCTTTAACATTTCTAGGTGGGTGTATTGATACTGTCGTGTTTCGGGGAGGTATTGTGAAGACAGAAAACGTAAGGGTCAGGCTTGCCATCTTGAAAATGTTGGCCAGATGCATGAAATTTTACCTGGTTTTCTGACCTGGGTTCAGATTCTCCGGACACTGACCTGTGGTTGCTAACTCAGACAGCCAGAGGGGCCCCAGGGAGCTGCGTTTGTCTGCAGTCCCGTTCACTCCACGGAGGGCTTCCCGTCCCGCAGTGGGAGCGCGTGAGCACGCGAGGAGTGGGAAGCTGACCAGGAAAGGCAGCTCTTCTGCCTGCACCAGTAATACCCACAGGTCTCGGCACTGTGCATCACAGAGGGGTTAGAAGGTTAGGGGTCCCCTGCAGCCTCTCCGTTGAGACCATGCCACTCCTCCCCCTCTCCATCAGAATCTGGTAGAACAGACAAGGGGCTAGAATTTTTTTTTTCTAAAATTGGAAATGGGGAGGCAGTCAGACTCCCGCATGGCATGCGCCTGACCAGGATCCACCCGGCACGCCCACCAGGGGGCGATGCTCTGCCCATCTGGGGCGTCGCTCTGTTGCAACCAGAGCCATTCTAGCGCCTGAGGCAGAGGCCATGGAGCCATCCTCAGCGCCCAGGCCAACTTTGCTCCAGTGGAGCCTTGGCTGCGGGAGGGGAAGAGAGAGACAGAGAGGAAGGAGAGGGGGAGGGGTGGAGAAGCAGATGGGCGCTTCTCCTGTGTGCCCTGGCCAGGAATCAAACCCGGGACTCCTGCACGCCAGCCCGACGCTCTACCACTGAGCCAGCCGGCCAGGGCCAGGGGCTAGAATTTTTAAGGAGGCGATTCTGTAGTCTAGAGATTCTTTTCTGCTGTTCTGCATCAAGACGGTCACGCCCGATTATTATCCTGAAAAGAGTCAACCCAGGAAAGATGCCATTGCTCTGTGCACAGAGAATAGCATTCTCTCCCGTTAGGAAGGAAACTGGGAGGGTAGGGACCCTCCTTTCTCTGGGCGCCCGTCCTACGTCTTTGGTTTTCTTGTCAACCCCCCCCCCCCCCAGGGGAAGGTTTCAAAAATATGTTTAAACACTTAGGAGATTACAAGACCGCAGAGACCAATGAAGAACTGTCAACTTTGGAAAAAGCAGACAAGAACTCCACACTCACCCATGATTCATGTCAACCTCCTGGCCACACCCCATAGGACGGAGCAGTTACACGTTGTTATTATTTTAGGAAACATGAAAGAATAACCGCAGTCGATGTGGAGCCACAGAAACAAGACCAAAGCTCTGACCTGTCACATCCAGCTTGATCCTTCTCAACTGCAAGCCGATCGCGTTTTTCGATTCGCACTCGTACACGCCCGCATCCTCTAGCTGGGCCTGCTGGATGGTGTACGCGCCTTCCACGGCCCTCAGCACCGTGTCTCCTGTCTTCTCCTTTTTCTTCAGGATAATCCACGTGTGGGGAACATTTCCACAAGTGCAGGAGATGGTGACAGTGTCCCCTTCCTTTACGTGCTCGGAAGGAGAAGCTGTAAGCCGTATGTCGTTGGAAGCAACTGTAAAGAGAATTCGAAAGGCACCTCTGAGCGGGTGAACTACAGACCGAGTCCTTCTCACACGCCCCTCACTCTAACCCCGCACCCAGCCTAGCCAGAATGACATGGGTTTAAAGAACATCTGCAGAATGCCTATGTAAAAAAATGAACCCGTTTTTGGTCGCATTGCCGTGTAACCAGAATGGTTTGTGCTTCCTTGAAGGACAAGGGCCCTTACAGGGTGGATCCCCTCAGATCAAGAAATCCGGCCCTGGCCGGTTGGCTCAGAGGTAGAGCGTTGGCCTGGCGTGCGGGGGACCCGGGTTCGATTCCCGGCCAGGGCACATAGGAGAAGCGCCCATTTGCTTCTCCACCCCCCTCCTTCCTCTCTGTCTCTCTCTTCCCCTCCTGCAGCCAAGGCTCCATTGGAGCAAAGATGGCCCGGGCGCTGGGGACGGCTCCTTGGCCTCTGCCCCAGGCGCTAGAGTGGCTCTGGTAGCGGCAGAGCGACGCCCCGGAGGGGCAGAGCATCGCCCCCTGGTGGGCAGAGCATTGCTCCTGGTGGGCATGCCGGGTGGATCCCGGTCAGGCGCATGCAGGAGTCTGTCTGACTGTCTCTCCCCGTTTCCAGCTTCAGAAAAATACAAAAAAAAAAAAAAAAAAGAAATCCAGCTGTGCAGATGGAGATGGCGTTCTTCCTGTCCTTAATAACCACAGCTACCGTTTACTAAGTGTCGGGCACTGGGCTGGGTCCCCGACTTACAACATTTCTATTAGGACGTAACCCCGGGAAAGAGGTACTCTAGCACCGTTTTGTAAGTGAGATTCCCCTTACATGTATCTATTTTTCTGACGTGATTGCAGATTTTTTCCTCAACCAGAGTGACACTACCATGACATCCATCCTCAGGGCTTCCTCTGAGGCTGTGCACTGCCCCTCCGAAGACCTTCCTTAGAATACAAATGATCATTGCGATGGGGTGACCAGGAAGCCACTAACACCTCAGTAGAAATAATACCCAGGAGTAAGAGAGGAATCAACACCGAGGGGTATGAGAGCCCCAGTGAAGAAACAGGCCTTGAACCCCAAAAGGGGAAGTATGGGGGGGAAACTCCCAATTGGCCGTTTCATGGTTTTGCCTAAGAACTGCCTGTGGCTGCAGCGTGTCAGCTGAAAGCGGCTTTGTTCTCGGTCTTGGCTCTGATCCTGGATAGAGGCCCCGGGTTTGACAGTTTCTTCCACTCAGCGTTTCTATGCCATCAAACTGGACCGGCAGACACGGTCGCTGCTGCGCATCTTAATATCAGCATTTACAAAAGGCCTAAGCGCCTCCTGGGCTTCTGAGCGCGTGCGAGCAGGCACCTGGTGAGATTACCACCGAGCGTCCAGTGCAGGTGGATACGGTGGCTGTAATCCGAAGGAATGTCCAGACACGTCTGCCTCTCTCCTTATTCTCCTCCCAGCACCGTGGTCACGGCCTCACAAGGGCAGCCGGAACCGCTGGCTCAGGTCCCGGGGCCGGCAGTCCACTTGAGGTTGAGAGAGTCGGAGGATAAGAGACTTGGCATGGTTCATGAGAAAGTACTATTCCGGGACTTGCATGCATAGGAAACATCATGAGCTCCTCAAAACCCTCGATACGTTTTTTTTTTGTTTTTTTTTTAGTAAATTTTTTTTTTTTTTTCATAGAGGACTTTGGATTCCTCTTGTTTGGGACTTTCTGTACTTCCTGCACTTGTGTGTCTATTTCCTTAACAGGTTAAGGAAGTTTTCTGTCATTATTTTTTCAAGTAGATTTTCAATTTCTTGCTCTCTCTCTCCTCCTTCTGGCACCCCCATGATGCAATTGTTGGTGTGCTTGAAGTCATCCCAGAGGCTCTGTACACTTTTTATTGAGGGAGAGGGGAGGTTCTTAGCAGTTAGTTACCAACAAGGGAGCTCCCATAAGACTGCTGATTTCTCAACAGAAATCTTTTAGGCTGGAAGGGAGTGGAACAAAATATTCAAAGTGATGAAAAGCAAGGACCTACAACCAAGATGACTCCATCCTTTTGAACCGAAGGACAGATAAAGAACTTCTGAGACAAGAATAAACTAAAGAGGCCCACCACCACCAAACTAGTATTACAAGCCATGGTAAAGTGTCTTCTTCTTCAAGAAGAAAAAGTGCTAAATAATAATAACAATAATATGGCAATAAATACATTTCCATCAATAATTATTTTAAATGCAAGTGGTTTATCTGTTTCAATCAAAAGATAGATGGTGACCGAATGGATAACAAAATCAGACCACCCTTCCATATGCTGTCGACAAGAGACTCACTTCAGATGGAGAGCCACACACACAGACTGAACGTAAAGGAATAGAAAAAGATATTTCATGAAAATGGTAACAGACAAAAGTTTGGGTAGCAGTACTTCTACCAGACAAAATGGAGTTTAAAACAAAGGCTGTAACAAAAGACCAAGAAGGACCCAGCAATTCCACTTTTTGGTAATTATCCAAAGAAACAAAAACAAAACAAAACACTAAATTGTAAAGACATATACATTCATATGTTTACTGGGGCATTATTTACAATAGTCATGGTATGGAAGCAGTGTGAATGCCCATCAGTAGATGAGTGGATAAAGAAGAAGTGGTGCATATACACGATGGAATATTACTCGTCCATGAAAAAGAACAAAAATCTTGCCATCTGCAGTCACATGGATGGACCTGGAGGGTATTGTGCTAAGTGAGATAAGTCAGAGAGAGAAAGACAAATGCCGGGTGATTTCAGCTATAGGTGACTCTCAAAACCGAAATAAACAAATAAGCCAAACAGAAACAGAGTCAGTAGTGACAGAGAACATTTCGATGGTCGTCAGATGGGGGAGGGGAGAGGTGGGGGGCTGGCTGAAAGTATAGATTGGTAGTCGCAGACTATTTACAGGGATGTCAAGTCCAGCATAAGGAGTATGACCGATAATATTGTCATAACAATAGATGGTGTCAGATGGGTACTGGATGTATCGAGGTGCTCAGCTCATAAATTATGTAAATGTCTATTCACGGGGTTAGACATTTGAAACTAAGATAATATTGCACATCCACTGCCACTTAAATGTTTTAAACATATTTTTAAAAAGGAGGACTTCGTTCAAAACCAGCAACACAGCCAAAATAATATTAGGAGTAGGATTAATCGCACTCTGCTCACCTTGAACGATTACTCTGACTTCTTCTCTGCTAATTCCAGCCCGGTTACTCGCTTCACACACGTACACGCCAGAATCTTCCACTTTGGCAGAAAGTAAGGTGAGCGTTGTGTTCTCGGAAAGAAGCTGTAGATGCCCGTTGCCCAGCCGCCTGCTCCACCGGATTCTGGGGGCTGGAAGGCCGTCGCTAGAGCATGTCATATTCACGGACCCACCTTCCTTCAGGGTGGGGGAGGGGCTGACTGAGATGGTGGTGTTTCCGGGGGCAGCTGAGAAGGCAGGGACACTTGTTAGCTTGACCCAGCTCATGCCCTGAGTTCCAAAGAGCTTTAATCATGTCACCAGACTGGAGCTATACACTCAGGGGATTAGAGCCGTTTCTAAACCTTGATAACTTTACCAAAGGAGGTTTCTGTCTTCCTTTACTTTAGCGGAGTCCGAATTGTGGACAGAAAAAGCGAACACATATTACATATTTTCTAATGGACGTGAGGTTGGTGGAAACTCTCGCTACCAACAGTGGACGAGCAGCGGTAGCGTATATTGACATTTACGGTATGTTGAACATGACCGCAAATTACTTGAATCTCCTGCGAAAAGGTGGAGTCTGTGTTGCTACCCCTGGGAACCGGGCTGCCTGTGAGCTCACTTTGAAGGGGGTGACAGGGAGGAAGGGACACTATGGGACTGCCTGGCCTGAGCCTTAAGAGGCGGCTTTCATCACCACCCTCTCGAAACAGTGCACTCTGCTGATTGACCTGGGCCACCGCCCTTCAGGGGGAGACAGCATATGGGGAGAGGGAGGCCCAGGTATCCCAGAGAAGGCCCCCGACGTGTAGGTGAGGCCGTCTGGGACCAGCCGTCCCCCACTGAGCTGCCAGCTGACTTGCACGAGGGAGCTCACCTCAGACCACACTGAGCAGACCAGCTGCCCCTGTGACCCTTCCCGAACTGCCAACTCCTAGCATAGTAGGCTTATACATGGTTCTTGTTTTATGTGTTGTTATAACCGTCATTTTGACGTTTCTTTTCAGTTTTATTCTGCGCAGGTATTGCTAACTCTCAGTCTCATTGTGAACCGTGGCCCGCGACAGAGAAACCCCCGTTGAATCATGGCTACATCAATCACACTTACTGTTCACATGCAGCGTCTGTGTACTCTGCCTCTGTTTGGGTTCAAGTTCCATCCCGCCAATATGTAACTTAGCCCGACAAACAAGCACGCTGCCGGTGTCTTCAGCGGTGGGGACGAAGGTCGTTTCCAGACTCCCCGTCTCCAGGGACTGATTTTCCCTGTCCTCCAGAAAGTTCTTCCTCGCCATGATACGTCCCCCCTTCAACAGCTCGACCTGCAGGCGGTCTAAGGGGTACACGTTGGAAATGTTGCAGCTCACTGTGGCCGGCTCGCCGTTCACCAACACGCCGCCCATCTCGATCTCTGGGTCCCTAGGGAATGCTGCAAAGATCAAGAGAAAGTGACGTTTATATGGGACAGTCACAGGAAACCAGAACTGATCTCTACTGAACCCAAAGGTCTCAAGTGACAGTTTTCAATCCCTTAGGATTGAATGAGCACTCGTATGTAAATAATGACATTCAGTATAAATATTCATGATATTAGATATATATATATATTAACGCTGGAAACAAAAAAAGTAGTAAATGAAGTCATCGCGTAATAAATACACTTCATTTTTTCTTCTTAGGGATATAAATCCCGCTGACAGCCATGAACGGACTTTTCAAAGGACATGTGAGCTTTCACCCGCCTTGTTTAGTAACTGCATGTTTTAAACGTTTACCATGATGTATTGAGTATTTATTTTGTGCTGGTCCGTTAATATATCTCAGTCTTCAAAACAGGCTGATAAAATGGGTATTATTTCACTCATTTTTACAGCTAGGAAAACTTACAGAAAACTTGTTTTATAGCTAGGGAAGTCTACAAAGCTCACAGGGGCCAAGAGACTTCCTCAAGCATCACGTCTGGGCAGCCGTTGAGCTGAGCTCAGAACTTGTATTTCTCTGAGTTCCGAGCTCAAACTTGGCCTCTCCGAGCCGGGCAGGCTCTCCGGATCAGTGAAGACCCACAAGGCAGTGCTCGGTTTCAACACTTGTGTTTCCGGTGGCCAAGTGTAGGCGGCAGGGTTTAAATATTTCTCAGACAATACTTGGTAGTTAAGAAAAAAAAAAAAACCCGTTAGATTTCTGTTCTAAATAATATTTATCCTGCATCTTATCCAAATCAATAAAAATAAGACTACCCTAGTTACCAAGAGCAAGAGCAGGGCTAACGACGTTTTGTCTGTCTTCTTCCCCCTTAAGGGAAGGGTTGTTAACGTGATACACCCTCCTTGTTTACTTAGTGCAAGGAGACCTCACCCGCTGGTTCACATTTCCGGTGGCAGGCCCTGGACTCTGGGTGACACGACGACACACTAAAACACACTTCTTCTTTTGAGAGAGTCAAATCCCTTCCCAGGTAGACTCTGCTCTAGATCTCCCTGTGACCTAGGGGCACAGATCCCGAGGGGGGCACACCAGTTTGGGCGGGTTTTCCAGTAGAAAATCTCTACACGATGTTCTCTTGAATTCTGCCAAATAAGACATGAGAACCCTCTCAAAACAAAAAACTTTGCAGTCACTTTGCATATGGGGTCCCTTGCCCATTAAAACCGAGGACCCCGGCACTGTCGCCATCACAGAGATTTGAGGGTGTAAAGGGTTCCCATTACGGTGACGAGAACAGCAAGGAAAAGCGCAGTGTATGTGTGCAGTTCCGGGAACATCACTCAGCCTCCGGTGCTCCCTGCTGCTGCCCCCGCCCGCCCCCTCTGACCACATCAACTCCCTGTCTTCCTTTCTGGCTCTCTCCTGCTCCCTGCTGACTCTGTTTCCCCAACCTGCCTATCAGCTTTCCTTTTTTTTTTTTTTCACTTTTCTGAAGCTGGAAACGGGGAGAGACAGTCAGACAGACTCCCGCATGCGCCCGACCGGGATCCACCCGGCACGCCCACCATGGGGCGACGCTCTGCCCATCAGGGGGCGATGCTCTGCCCATCCTGGGCGTCGCCATATTGCGACCAGAGCCACTCTAGCGCCTGGGGCAGAGGCCACAGAGCCATCCCCAGTGCCCGGGCCATCTTTGCTCCAATGGAGCCTTGGCTGCGGGAGGGGAAGAGAGAGACAGAGAGGAAAGTGCGGCAGAGGGGTGGAGAAGCAAATGGGCGCCTCTCCTGTGTGCCCTGGCCAGGAATCGAACCCGGGTCCTCCGCACGCTAGGCCGACGCTCTACCGCTGAGCCAACCGGCCAGGGCCAGCTTTCCAAATATGCCTTCGAGACAGTAGGCTCGGGGCTCACCCCCAGTTCTAACTCTGAGCAGCACCGACCCCTCCCCCTGCTCACCATCACCTCAAACACCCCCCCCACACCCAGAGGGGATGGGCGTAGTGAGCACGCGCAGTGTTCCCACGCAGGACGCGGTGCTGACAAGACACAAGGACCTCCGATGCTGTGTACGTATCTCACCCGTACGTAAGATTTAGGCCAAGTGAGTTGCATCGGAAATTCTGGATTTCAAGATTTAAGAACCATTGCCAATGCTGAATTCCCTCTCTAAACACACGGATCACAGGGTATATCACAGACGCGCATCATGTTTCTTCCAATGGAAATGAAAACAAAAACAAAAAGAGGAAACGGTTCTGAAGACCACTTACAGTAGAGATCCACCTTCACTTCCTTTTCCAGCTTCTTACGCCCACAGGTCACGGCACACAGGTAAGCACGTCCGTTCTCAAAACTCACAGGGCTCAGGGTCAGCGTGGACGTGTTCCCCTCCGTCCACACCTTCCCGCTCAGGGGGCTGTGTGTCTGGGTCCTCCACGAGAAAGACAGGGGGGACTCACAGCCCTTCACCCCACAGGTCAAAACAACTGCGTCGCCGATCTGAGCAGCAATCTGGGGTCCGGGGGAGACCTCAACCGTAAACAGTTTTTCTGGTGGGAGGGGGACAAGACAAAAGGAAGAGAAAATTATTTTCTTTCACCTCATTCCAATATATGGTCTTTTTGCTTGTTTGATTTCCTTAAAGTTAACATTTGTGCCAAGGAAAAGCTATTCCTTTCTGCCTTGGGACCACCAGGAGTGAGACCACATCTTGTGAGAATGAACCCACAGTAGTCCATTGATTCAGTCATTGAACAGGATGAATGTGGGTAAACATCTATCAAGACAGAGGGCCGCATCTTTTCATAACAATAATTCAGTCTCTGCTCAAATATAGTGTGTCGAGTCCCTGTAACAGTGGACAAACAGCTCAAATAATTTAAGAGCTTCCAGCGTATTCAGCATTCAGCATTGTGTCAACCACTTTACATATATTGTCTCATCTAATCCTCACAACAACTTCATGAACTGTTGCTGTTAATTCTCCTCCTCCTCCCCTCCCCCACCCCCTTTCCCTCCCCCCTCCCCTCCCTCTCCCCCTCTCCCTCTCCCTTTCCCTCTCCCCTTCTCCTTCTCCTCCTCCTCCTCCTCCTCCTCCTTCTCCTCCTCCTCCTCCTCCTTCTCCTCCTCCTCCTCCTCCTTCTCCTCCTCCTCCTCCTCCTTCTCCTCCTCCTTCTCCTCCTCCTTCTCCTCTTCTCCTTCTTCTTCTTTTCCCTGAGGAAATTTAGGCTCAGAAACGATAAAGAACTTGATCCATCTTGCAAGGGGCAAAAATTAAGGCTTAAAGCCAGGTGGATCTGATTCAGGATCCCAGCTTTTCAGCTGCTTGAACAACGAAATCCAGCCACCCTCGGGTGCAGATAAAACAGACCTCTGAGAGGTACTGAATGAAGCTGCAAAAGCCACAGAAGGACGTCCTCCAATCAGATACAACACCCAGCACCCACCACGGGCCAGCGCTGAGTGCTTCCGTGCGGGCAATGCCAAGTGGCCCCGCTGGAAGTCACGCTGAAAGCAAAGTCCAAGTCCAAGCATGAAAGGGACACATAAGCCACCTCCTAAACTTTGACGCAAAATAAAAAATCCTTTACAGCGAACTCGGGGACTGGGAACCGAGACGGGAGGGCAAACCTCTAAGACTCCACAGTTTCCAGGAAAGTGCCTTGGCTGCGAGCTGTCCCCTGCTGGGCACAAGCTATCCCTGCTGGGCACACTGCCATCCAGGGAGAAAGGGAACTGGAAACCTCCACTCTGGTCCCCTGAGGAAACCGGAAGTGTCCCGCAACTCCGAAACTGACAGCTCCTTCAGGACGATGCCCAGAGTTTATGAATTTCTTATATGCTGGCGTGAGAATGGGGAACTTTAAAAACAGCCACTTCCTGTCTGTGAACAAGTCTCAGATGGTTGGTTGTTGTGTTTTTTTTTACACAGTGGCTGCGATTGTTACCAAGAGAATTTGTTGCCCCTGCGAGGAGTGCCTAGTAGGTTCACCCAAAGGTACTATACTTTGAAAGTTCAGTTCTCCCTTGAGGACTTCAGGTTGTTAGTACCTTGTAATGCAAAGAACAAAACAAGCCGTCCTAACCCCAGATGTGTTTCCCTCTCACTGAAAATAGGACGCAGCTTATCGTGGGGTGGAGTTTTCCAGGACCAGGATGGGGTGACCAGCGCTTTGCACCTCGGTTCCTGGGCTATGTATCTTTCCTGGCCTCCCAGGATGGCTCATCCACCACCCAACCGAGTTCACCTACTGATGGTGAGTTTGGATTTTACTCTTTAACCATCCGAGTTTAAACCTCACGTTTTCATATTCGGAAAATAGAGTTGTCCATCTTTTTTTGGGGGGGGGGTATTTTTCTGCAGCTAGAAACGGGGAGAGACAGTCAGACAGACTCCCGCATGCACCCGACCGGGATCCACCCAGCACGCCCACCAGGGGCGACACTCTGCCGCGACCAGAGCCACTCTAGCGCCTGGGGCAGAGGCCAAGGAGCCATCCCCAGCGCCCGGGCCATCTTTGCTCCAATGGAGCCTTGGCTGCAGGAGGGGAAGAGAGAGACAGAGAGGAAGGAGGGGGGAGGGGTGGAGAAGCAGATGGGCGCTTCTCCTGTGTGCCCTGGCCGGGAATCGAACCCGGGTCCCCCGCACACCAGGCCGATGCTCTACAGCTGAGCCAACCGGCCAGGGCAGAGTTGCCCACCTTTGCAATTCATTCACCCGACAGTTACGGAGCGCCTGCTATGCGGCCGGCGCTCGACCTGTTCGGAGTGTAAGAGGCATTTATCTTCCTGCTGAAGCGCATGACAGTGAGATGGGACAGCGCTAAAACCCCAGGGAGCGCTTTTGGCAAGGAAGCTGCCTCGCTTTTGCTCAGATCCCAGCGACACGTCTTTGTCCTCCTTTTGCACGTTCGACTTACCTTGAACAATTAACTCCACCTGTGTTCTTTCTCTCCCCACCGCATTAACGGCTTCACACACATAAATTCCCGAGTCTTCCGTCCTCATAGCAATTAGCGTGAGGGTGGCATTCCCGGAGAGGGGCTGCAGGTGGCCGCTGTCTAGTTGCTTGCTCCAGAAAATGCGCGGAGCTGGCAGGCCTTTGCCGGAACACGTCATGGTCACGGAGCCACCTTCTCGCAGCCTTGTGGAGGGGCTCACAGAGATGACGGTGTTCTTGGGAGAGACTGAAAAGACCGGGCATGACATTAGCCATTGCGAAGCGCCATCTTGATCCAACGGGGAGAGTGTATTTCTCCCACAGACTGCGTTCATGTGAGCCCACGAATTTGACAAACTTCCCGTGTCAGACCCAAAGAAAGGACTAGTCGATCCCAGTTTCTGACTAATTTGATGGGGTTCATTTTTTTTTTTATTTTATTTTTTTGATGTTTGGTGTCTTCAGCTGGCCACAGATAGTCAGATATTTAAAAAGACCCTTAAAATGTGATTCCATTTCCCAGGAAAGGTGGGAGCCCCATCCCGGCATCCTTGCCAAGTGGTCACCAGAGTCATCTTCAGCACTCAGGGCGTGAGGCATCCCACCACCTTACAAAACAGTCTGGCAGATTTCCAGACAGCTCTCGTTATTAGAACATCTTCCCCCTGCTGAGCTGAAATCATCATCTTTTTAACTAAGTTTTACGCGTTGGTCATAATTCAGCCCCCTGCCGTCACAGAATGAATCAAATCCCTTTCCCACATGACTGTCTCTCAAGTAATTATAGCTCTCTTTTCCAAGTTTTGTATTCTCCAGGGGAAAATATCCCCTTAGCTTGACTATTCTTTTCAAAATATTGATAAAAATCTCTCCATCTCATTCTCTTTCAAACATGCTCTTGTTGGCAATAACCCTTTCGGGTGTGATGTCCGGAGCAGAACACAGCATTTTAGTCTAAAGCAGAGCACAGTGAGGCCACTCCTACCCAGTTCTGGGACCAAGGGGCCGCCTACAAATCCCAGGCAGCCTCCAGAGTGGGGGGGGGGGGCCCCTCTCCCACCCAGTCACCCAGTGCACACGTGTGCTCGTAGAGAAAACATCCTCACCTCGTCAGATCTGATCTCTCTCCCTTGATATTTCAAGTCATCGCGTAAGAGTGACAAACATGATTTAAAAATGGCACCGTCTGAGCCCATTTCCTACTTCTCAATCAGGGGGTATTATTCTTATTACTCCCCTTTGATAGACTGGGGAATAGAGCGGTTAAGTGAGCCAGGTTCACACAGTCAATGGAGCCAGAACGGAAGCTCCAGTCTTGCGAACCCAAACCCAGCGCTCTCTTCATTGGCGTCGACAGGTGTGGCGTTCCCGGTGAATAAACACGGAGCGAGCCAAGTCTCCCCTTGACGTTAGCCGCTAAGGGTATTGCCCTAGATACACCCGAGACTCCACCCCCACAGAGACAGGACCGCGCCACCCACGCACTTACTGTAGACCTGCAGGTGTTCCGTCGTCTCCCTCTGTCGGAGCTCGGCGTTAATCTCCTCGTCGTGTAGCTGAGCTCGGCAAACCAGGGCTTTCCCGATATCCTCACGGGTGGGCGTGAAGGTCACTTCCACGCTCTTGGTTTCCAGGGACTTCTTCTCCATAGGATCCGGAAAGTCCTGATTTTTCAAGAGCTGCTGGCCCTTCAGCAAGTCGACCTCCAGCCTTTCAGCTGGGTAGATGTCAGGGACCGAACACGTGGCTGTGACCGGCTTGCCCACCTCCAGGAGGCCGCTGAAGCGAATCTCGGGGTCCCTAGGGAAAGCTGCGAAGGGCAAACGAACACAGGTGAGCGAGTTTCTGGCTCGTGTCGCGTAAGGTCCCGCAGTGAGTCAATGCGACACAGGCCGAAGCTGATGTTTTTGTTAATGCAGACTTGAGTCATTGTTCAAGTAGCCTTTCGTGATTTGGGTGGGTTCACGCATCAGAGACAGTCACCTTTTAGCCAATGCTGTAGTCTGATCCTGCGTGTACTGAGGTTTGTACGTTATTGGAATAAGAGAAAGGAGAAGAAATTAAGGTGTATTAAATACTCCTATGTGCCCATCCCGGTGCCATTTAACATCAATGATTTTATTTTAGCCTCACCATAACCCCAAGAGGTACAGACCACACTTCACAGATACGAAAACGTAGACCTCCGTGCATTTGCATAACCCGCCCAAAGTCACCCCGCTAATAAATGTTAAGTCTGGGGTTCAAACGCAAGGTTTCTATTATTCTGTACTGCTACTAGAGGTTTATATTCTGTGACATCACCTTCTCTTACATGAATCAGGGCGAGTATACTCTCCATTTTACAGATTAGGAACTGGAGGCTCAAAGGGTACCTGCAAAGGACAGTGATCGGGAAAGGCGTGCTGAGCAGTGAGTGAGAGAGCCACGTTAATAACTGAGTGCCTTCTGCAGATGGAGCCCCGGGCGGGAACTGGTCCACGAGACAGGCACGCGTGTGCCGTCTTTATCTGCGCGGGCCTGCCTCCAGCAGTGCCGGACCCAGCACTCCGCCGGCACCTCTCCGCGTTCAGGGGGCGCGCTGCCTCCCTGCCGAGGGCTTCCTTCTCATTTCAGACCTTCGTGATGGGAACGCCTTGACTGGATTCAAGACTCGGTGTCACAATAACACAAAGGTCTCAACTCTGAAGCCTACGACAGTCGAATGCGGAATGAAGGCAGGAAGGAGTGTGCAACATAGAGACCGGGCAGACTTCAAGGAAAAACTTCAGGCAAGATAATTAAAGCCAGACGGGTCTTCCTTTCGCCTCTTGTGAATCTCCAGCTCTTTGGTGCTTGTGAGCAGAGAGGCAAAGGCCCTTGGGAATCTCTTAGGTGAGAGAAACACAGTCCTTTTTCATTTCCCCACCAGTAATTTCTGCCCCGCCTGTTCCGTGAGAACTACGCCGGCAATCCACGCAGTGGGCTGCCAGGTAATATGAGAACTTGCTGGTTTTCTCTGTGGCCACATAAGGGGGCCTCTCACGGAGCTGGGGGGGGGGGGGGGCGCACGCACACAGACGGCGCTGCCCGGCCAGTGTAATTGAAAGCAGCCGGCCAGGCGCAGTGTGCTGAGAAGCATTAGCAACTCACAGGGCGGGCGCGCTGAGGGCTCCGAGTCACGGGCCAGGCGGAGCTCCGCCCCGCGGCTGCAGGAGGGAAGCCGCCTCGTTATTAAATAACCGCGCGACCTCTCCGTGAAGAGAGGACTGTAAAGCACTGCAGCTTTTTTGTTGCCCTTGTTTAGTTTTGTTCTGTTTTGTTCTCCTGCCCGAGTGCCCGTCGGCCAGCAAAGGCGAGTGATTTATTTCAGGTTCTCTCTCCCGGGCCTCCCGCGCTCACTTTGTCTGCCGGGTTGAGACGAGACTGGGATGTGTATGTTGGTGGAATGGTAAACTAGGGCTATTCATTCACACTCACGAGGCAAAGCCGATTCATTATACAGACACCCTTGAGGTTGGGCTGCTGAGCATGAAGGATTAATGACACCGTCTCCACCACCACCACCACCAACAACAACAGACTCTTTCTTACACTGCTCTCTCCCAGAACCAAGTGGACAAAGTCTATACAGATATTACTCTCGTGTCTAAGAAGACATTCGTATGGCCAACACTATACATCTCTGCTTAAACTGATTCTAAGCACCCAGTTGCATAAGACGAACTAAGTGGAAAATCCCTGGTGGATGCAGGTCATGAATCATGTAGCTAACACACAAGGGTATGTATGTGCAAAGGGAAATGTTTGAAAAAGAAAAGAAAGAAAACTTGAGAGATCTTTCTTTCAGGGCTCAGAAAAGAAGAGCCCAGGGCGGCTGAGTCTCACCCAAGTCACCGTGTCTGGCAGAGTTGGAACCAGAAGCTGAGATTGGGGTTGTGGGTCGGAAGCCAGAGACTCCGCTGCCTCTCACTTCCCGGGTGCAGTAAGTCCTCTAGGCAAGAGTCTAGACCTGGGCAATTATTTTAAATGCTGTGTTTAGAAACCGATGGGAAAGCAGTCCGGAGAGGACACCGGAAGGTTCTCTGGGTACTCACAGTAGATGTGCACCTCGATCCTCTTCTCCGCCTTCTCCACCTTCTCGGACCTGCACGTGGCCGTGCACAGGTAGGAGTGCTCGTTCTCGAAACTGACAGGGTCCATGGTCAGCGTGGACGAGGTCCCCTCGCTCCGCACCCTCCCGTTCAGCGGGCTGTCCGTCAGGGTCCTCCAGGAGAAGGCGGGGGACTCGCAGCCCCTGGTGCTGCAGGTCAGCGAGACCGAGGAGCCGATCTGAGCCACCACGCGGTCCTCCGGGACCATCTCCAGTTTAAACGCTAGACCTGGGGAGGCAGGAACGAGAGAGGCCGCGTCACACGGGCCAGTGTAGCGTCCTCCTCGCCTCTGTTCCGGTCTAACGTCCTCCCGCCACCCGATCTGGCCTCCCTCTTTCCTGCACGGCTTCCAGCTCCCTGCCAAGGCAGCCAACAGCGCTGGCGTCCCTGCCGGGGAAGGTGTGGAAGTGACCTGCACTCAGCGAGCTCTCGGTCCCCACCTGGAAGCCCGTCCGTCAGGCCTGTTTGGTTATTTGCTAAGTTGGATCTCGTTATCAAGCGCAGGAAATGAAAAGAGACCTCGCTGGAGACAGAATCCAAACGCTCATTTGACATGGGACAGGGGGAAGTTCCCCCCAAAAACATCAGTTTGCAGCTCCAGCCATGCCAAATAGTCAGTAGCACATCAAAAGTCAGGTGAAATGAAACGTCCTCACTGTTTGAGAACCTCGGCCCCTCTCTCCACCACCCCCTACCCCGCCCCCAAGAACTGACGGAGCCAAAGTCAGGGCTAAAACGGAACGCCAGCGTTGGGAGCAGATGGAGGAGCGGGACTTACAAGCTGCAAACGCCGTCCAAAGTATGCTGGAGGCCGCCAAGGTCCCGACCATCTTCCCGGGCGTTTTCAGTGGCCGCCGGTGATGAGAAACCCTTCCTGGTGTCCTTCCTGGTGTCCTCCTGTCCCACCTGGACTGGACGTGCCTGGGGAGAGTCTCGGGCTTCTGAACCAGGGAGGCTCAGTGAGGAGTGAAATGGAAAGTCTGTTCTTTATAAAGGGTCTCGGTGCAGAGGCGGAGGGAAATCCCTTCAGGGGAAACCCGGGGCAGAGCCAGAGAAAAAAAGTTGAACTGACAGCCGGCCAAGTCCAGCATTAACCCCTTCCGTGGCTCTCAGCCTGGCAACTGCTCTTTCTCTTTCTCTCTCTCTCTCTCTCTCTCTCTCTCTCTCTCTCTGCCTCGGAGAAAAGACACACTGTCAAGGTCATGATAGGAGGGCTCCAACTGATTTTCATTCCAAAGGGATATATCTTCACAAGAAAGATAGGAGGTCAGGCTCACTGCAGAAGGAGGCTCTTTCTGAGTCCAGGGGGCCGGGGGTGGGGGTGGGGCGGGAGCAAGAGAGAGAAGAGTAAATTTATCCAGGGGTTTTTTTTTTCTTCTTCTTCTTCTTCTTCTTTTTCCCAATTGATTTTGGAGAGTGGGGGAGGGGAGAGAGAAACAGTGATTCGTTGTTCCACTTATTCATACATTTGTTGCTTGATTCTTGTCTGTGTCCTGACCAGAGATCAAACCCGCAACCTTGGCGTCTCAGGGCAACGTTCTCTAACCTACTGAGCTGCCCGGCCAGGGCCTGTGCTGCAGTTTTTGAAGTCGCTAAATAAGCACTATGTCATGTGAACCGAGTTTTCTCCATGAGGAAGAGAGAGGGTTGCCGTTCTAAAGCAGAGGCTGAAAGGCTCCTCTTGGGGGAAAAAAGAAAAGAAAAAGCTTCTATCTTTTTGATGAGTTAATTTTTCAGAGGGCGACCTCATCATTCTTAGTTTTATCATTTTTGTTTATAAAAATAGTTTTGTTGTGTTCTTTTCTTTTTTTTTTTTTTTTGTTTTGTTACCACAAACATCAACTTTCTAAAATAATTTCCTTGAGTGTGAAGGAAAGGAACACTACCAAAACAAGAGAAATCATATATATTTTTTCTCTCTCTCTTTTAGTTCAGAAAAGTGACCAACCCTCGGGCTCACTTGCTGAGTGAATCTCTTGCAGAGTCAGATGCAAACGCAGGGAGTTCATCTGAAGTAGTTAATCTCTTGGACTGTGAGATTTCACCGCAAACATAGTTAAAACATGAAAAATAACTTGTTTTTGTCCTACGGGAGGTGACGATGACCAGTTTTATGTTCTTTCTCCTCCTGCCCCCGCCCTCCCCTCCCACGAGTGAAATGAGGCTGTTTGGAAATGTCTGTCTCAGCCTTGCCTTCACACAGCTCGCGTCTTTGCAAAATGCTCGCCCGTCAGAAAGAAACCGGAATGGCCACTTCCCCGCGTGACACGCGTGCACGTCCACCTTCCCCTTCGGTCAGACCGTCAGTTCCTCTTACGGTGGGACCAGTTCTCGTTCACCGTCGAATCTGCCTCTGCCTTCCCAGCGCAGAGTGCAGGGGTTTGCCCTTAGCGGATACAAAAACAAACAGACAAACAAACAAACAAACAAAGAGTGCCGTAATAAATATTACCCATGAAAATGTGGAAAAGAAACTTACAAAGCTAAGAGTGCTATGTAAATACTGCACAGGGGCCCTGGCCGGTTGGCTCAGCGGTAGAGCGTCGGCCTGGCGTGCGGGGGACCTGGGTTCGATTCCCGGCCAGGGCACATAGGAGAAGCGCCCATTTGCTTCTCCACCCCCCCTCCTTCCTCTCTGTCTCTCTCTTCCCCTCCCGCAGCCAAGGCTCCATTGGAGCAAAGATGGCCCCGGCGCTGGGGATGGCTCCTTGGCCTCTGCCCCAGGTGCTAGAGTGGCTCTGGTCGTGGCAGAGCGACGCCCCGGAGGGGCAGAGCATCCCCCCTGGTGGGCAAAGCATCGCCCCTGGTGGGCATGCCGGGTGGATCCCGGTCGGGCGCATGCGGGGGTCTGTCTGACTGTCTCTCCCCGTTTCCAGCTTCAGAAAAATACAAAAATATATATATATAATAAAATAAATAAATAAATACTGCACAGGGAAAATATTGGATTCTACCAGAAACCCCCGAAGCTCACAGCCCACCGGGGATGTGTGCCCACGGACGGCACCGGGCTGTGTGACGGAGTGGCCGGCATGGAGGCTGGGAGACGACACCTGTCACCCCGTGACTGGGGAGGTTTCTGGGCCTCCTCGTGGATACCGAGGAGGCACCCACTGAGGGGCAGGGAGAGAAGAAGATGTGGGAGGACCTGTGAGAGGGCTGGAGTGACTGTAAGTGTGACTTCACCCACCACGCGTCTCAGAGTCAGGCAGAGAAGTGGCCTCAGGCAGGCCGCCGGCAAACAAGAAACCTGGAGGTCCTGGACAGTGTTGGCGTCACGGGAGAAGACGATCAGAACCATTCGTGGTGATGGTTTAGATCTCTCGGGAGATCTAAAGCAGATGGTGAGGTTTTACCCCATTTCTCTGAGGTGCAAGGACAGGTGACCAATGGGATCCCCCAAAGACCAAGTCCCGGTTAATTACTTTTCAGTCCTAAGTGCGGATATCATGGGTATCGTTCCGAGTTTGGAACAGTGGGGAAATGCCTAAGCTATTGAGCTAGTTCATCGTGGTTTCAGCAAAATATTTGATAAAGTGAAGTCCCTCGTTATATCTTTGGGTTGGATGCTATTTGCGGTTCTACCTGCTTCTCCCAGGCAGAGGTAGAAGTGACGCAGGACATACGATTCTCTAAGTCACGCGTCATCGTACGTGGCTGGGAGATGTAGGAAACCGTAGAGAGGACAGAATCAAGGTAAGGATGCAATCATGGTCCAGATGATGAAGTGAAATTTAACTGGAATACATGGAAGTCTGCCACTCAGATATAAAGTGTCAAGCACAGACAGCATGGAGGAGAGTTGACTGTAACCCACAGGAAGACCAGCTGGTGGTTCTAGTGTTCCACAAGGTGAACACGGGCCAGCATCACCAAGAGACACCAAAACAGTGCAGTGAACTCGTGTTGTGCTTGTGGCGTTCAACCTTCTAACTGCCTGGGGCTACAGTCTCTAGAACCACATCAGGACCGGGGTGTCCGTGTGTCTGATTCAGGGCGCCATTCCCTGTGAGAAAGGCTGAAAAAGAAGAGAAGGTGTCCAGAGGCAAGTGAGGAGGATGGTTGACAGCCCCCCAAAACCCAGACTTAGTGGAAGCCATTGAAGAAACAGGATATTTTGTTTGGATAAGAGACACCTTTGAAACCGCGTGATAACTGAATGACTGGCGGGCAGAGGAAGGAACACACTTGCTGTTCTGTGTTATACCAATGGCCAGAAAGTGGGCTCACTGGGAAGCAGCTGCTAGCTATCACCTCTAGGACAGCCAGGAACGTGTCTGGTCCACCGTCAGAACTTCGGCACTTAATATAATGACCGGGAGAAAGTAGGAAATCGGTAAATCAAGGCTGAGCTAATAAATGATAACAATGTAAGATAGAGCTTGACTTCACTCCCAATAGTCCTGAGTTCAAATCCAGCCACCCCACCGAGGAATTGGAAAACCTTGCAAAAGTACGGGTAGCCTCTCTATACCTGTTTACACGTGCTCAAATTTGGATAACAGTATCATTTCAACTGATTCATGTGATTTTTATGACTATCAAATCAAAAGAGGTCATATGAAATCCCTTTAAATAAGTATTATATATAGAGTGCTATACAATTGACATATAATAATATTCAGACACAACCATGTTAAGTTCATTGTAAAGAAGGACTGTGCAGGTATCTGTTTTCAACAATGCAATGGGTCACCCTGTGACTTCATCGACTCCTAGCCCGTGGAAGTGGTCAAGCAAGGCTGGATGGCGTCCAACAGTGCGATGGAGGCCAAAGCGTGCCTTATGTGAGAGATCCAGCTGCATGGCCGTCAAGGTGCCCCCTGAACGTCAAGGTGCTCTTATCAGTCCCCTCGTTGTCCTAGGAGAATCCTAAGCCTCTTCTGATGCTTCTCTGGTGGGACTCAGGCCTTCAGGCGTGCTTCATGGAGTCTGATTAATAACCACTGAGTTTGTAGCAACTCCAACTCTTCCACACCTTCCCGCAGTCAGGGAATCACGGGCCTCCCTGAAGCAGAGTTTTCTAACTTCTGTCTTGAGTGACCGAACACATCTGACAGAAGCGGCCTTCCCAGCAGTAAGAGTGGCTCATCATGATAGTGACTCTCAGCCGGGTGAGAGGAAGAGCAGTACCTTTTTTGGAAGGCCTGTCAGAATGGGGTGGGGACAGTGACAGGCCTTCAGCAAGTTCTGCAATGTCAACTCTTCCCCTCCGTGTGGCTCCAGGTAACAGAAGTCGTGTACAACCTGACCAGGCGGTGGCGCAGTGGATAGAGCTCAGACTGCGATGCAAAGGACCCGGGTTCGGGACCCCGAGGTCGCCAGCTTGAGTGCGGGCTCATCTGGTTTGAGGAAAAAGCCCACCAGCTTGAACCCAAGGTTGCTGGCTCCAGCAAGGGGTTACTCGGTCTGCTGAAGGCCCGCGGTCAAAGCACGTGTAAGGGAGCAATCAATGAACAACTAAGGTGTTGCAACGCACAATGAAAAACTGATGATTGATGCTTCTCATCTCTCTCTGTTCCTGTCTGTCCCTGTCTATCCCTCTCTCTGACTCACTCTCTGTCTCTGTAAAAAAATAAAAAAATAAAAAAAATAAAAAAAAGTGTTGGTCTAAAAAAAAAAAAAGAAGTCGTGTACAGGTGGCTTACTAATGTGACTTCCCAGGGTGTGCAGGCCAAGGCTGGGTCAGCTACTTGAAGTCAGCATCAAGGACTGAGATCGATTCTAGTCCCCGGTTCTGTCATCCTTGGCATGCGGCTCACCCCCCATGACCCTAAATGGCTGCTCCACCTCCAGCAATTGTGTCTCTATTTCAGGCAGGGAAACAAGGGGAACACGGAGGGCGAGTGGACAAAGCCTGTGGGGTTGATCCCCTTTGAAAGAGCTCGCCAAGAAGTTCCAGGATGTGACTTCCACTCACACCTCACTGAAAAGGTAGGGAACTGAACATTCTGCTCATTATTCAGCTGAACACCTTGTTGCACCCTGTCAATCAGGATTCTGCTCCTAAGAATGCAGTGGTGACAGAGCGAGCAACGTCCCTGCTTCTGTGGGATTGACGTTCTGTTCAGTGTAAGCCAACCGCACAAGCATCGCGGAGAGCAGGTGGACCCGCAGAGGAAAGGAAGCTTGCAGAGGGCAGGAGGCAGAGTGAACGCCAGGTGGAGGTTCAGAGTGTATGAACTGAGGGCAGTGAGGTTTTTTGTTTTGTTTTGTTTTGTGGGTTTTTTTGTACTTTTCTGAAGTTGGAAACGGGGAGGCAGTCAGACAGACTCCTGCATGCGCCTGACCGGGATCCATCCAGCATGCCCACCAGGGGGTGATGCTCTGCCCATCTGGGGCGTTGCTCTGTCACAACCAGAGCCATTCCAGCGCCTGAGGCAGAGGCCACAGAGCCATCCTCAGCGCCCGGGCCATCTTTGCTCCACTGGAGCCTTGGCTGCGGGAGGGGAAGAGAGAGACAGAGAGGAAGGAGAGGGGAGGGGTGGAGAAGCAGATGGGCGCTTGTCCTGTGTGCCCTGGCTCGGAATCAAACCCAGGACTCCTGCACGCCAGGCCGACGCTCTACCGCTGAGCCAACCGGCCAGGGCGACAGTGAGTTTTTATCGGAACTGCCTCTCTCCCTTCCCCTTTCTCAGTCTATCTTTTTTTGGGGGAGGAAAGGGAGGAAAGGTTGTTAATGGCCAGAGATACAGAATGTGGTGTGAAATACACATCTTAGTAAATCACACACCTAGAAAGCTCACCAGCTTTGCTCTAAGCGGGTCTGGCTAGATCAGGCAGGTCCAGTGTGGTGTGGAAGTCGCTGAGGCCGTGAGTTTGCCAGGAGAGGACAGTGGAGGGAAAGAGGGCATGGGAAATACGGGTGAGCCCGGCACATGGTGGACGGGACAATAAGACAGAGTCGAAGATCTGCTCGATTTGGCTTGCAGGACAGTAAATGAATTGGGGGCGAAAAAATAAGGAGATGTTGGTCAGAACGTAGGAGTCTTGATATCAGGATTTCAGTTAGGAAGAGTGGGGGTGCTGACCGGTGTCGGAGGGTGATCGGGGGAGGAAACGATGGCAGCTGGGTAGAGACGATGATTGTTACAAACAAGGAGGTTAAGGAAATCAGAGGCTAGGTCCCTGCGGGTATCCGGGTTACCAAGAATAAAGATGGGACTGGTGGAGCGGCGGGGACTGAAGCAGACATCCAAGTCACTGATGAATGAAGTAGGATCATCAGAAGGTATCAGGCCAGGGGTCCCCAAACTTTTTACACAGGGGGCCAGTTCACTGTCCCTCAGACCGTTGGAGGGCCAGACTATAAAAAAAAAAAAACTATGCACACTGCACATATCTTATTTTAAAGTGAAAAAAAAAAAAATGGGAACAAATACAATATTTAAAATAAAGAACAATTTAAATCAACAAACTGACCAGTATTTCAATGGGAACTATGCTCCTCTCACTGACCACCAGTGAAAGAGGTGCCTCTTCCGGAAGTGCAGCGGGAGCCAGATAAATGGCCTCAGGGGGCCGCATGCGGCCCGTGGGCCGTAGTTTGGGGACCCCTGTATCAGGCGGTTAAAGGAGATCACTTTGGGCCCTGAGGCCGGGCAGCTCAGTGGGTTAGAGCGTTGTCCCGATACGCCAAGGTTAAGGGTTCAATCCCCAGTCAGGACACATACAAGAATCAGCCAATAAATGCATAAATAAGTGGAACAACAAATTGACCTCTATCTCTATCTCTCTCTTTCTCTCTAAAATTAAACAAACAAACAAACAAACAAAATCTTTTTTTAAAGATTGCTTTGGGCAGTAGCGAAGAGGAGAAATGTTTTGGAATTGGCAGTGGAATTCCACTCACCTCCAAGCCCAGCGGCATGTGAGGGTCCCCACTGGACAGACAGGGCTCCGGCCCTCAGACCCAGCCAGGCTCCCGTCACAGTGACCCGACGAAGGACGGGCTGAGTGAAGGCAGAGCCTAGTGGAGATTCCAGAGAAGACTGATCTTAAATTCTCAAGGGCCCAAGGGAAGTCCCAGAAGCTCGGACTAAGGAATGGACAGAGAGGCCTTGAACACGAGCCCAGGGTGCGGACTTGTCACGAGGGACCTGAGGAAAGGTGGGATTCGCCCCGGTGGTCCCTCAGAGGAAGGTCTGGGGTCAGTCCTAATCATCACCATCTCCTGAGTCCACTTCACGGGCCATTGGTAGCGGCCAGACGATGGCGGTCAGGGGAGGGGAGGTCTTTCCGGGAGCCCGAGGAGTTTTGGAAGAAGAGAATGGAGGGAGGTGGTCTTAACAGAAATAATCGGGGCTCGGTGGCTTCCCTTAAATCCCCCGGGGAAGATCGTCACTATTAGTTGACCTTGCTCCAGAGAGCTATTCGGGTAGACTTCTGAGGGTAGAACAAGCACTACACGCCTCACAGAGCTAAGAAGCCCTGGTTCATCTCGCCATCCCACCCAGCTCCGCCATCCCGTAGTCAAAGATTAAGTGAATCATTCAAAGCCGATATAAAGACACCTCCCGTGTGTAAAGGGGGTTATTCTTTTTATTTTTCTTAATTCTTAGAAATATCTTGCCTCCCCTGAGTCTCCTAACAATCCTAGGTTCTCTGCAGGGCCAGTATTTTCACCTGCATCCGATGGAGGAGGAGACTGAGGGTCAGAGAGGCGAACCGGCCCGCGAGGTACACAGCTAGGTAGCAGGGAAACCGGAGTTACGTTTCCTGATTCCGTATTTGGTGTTCTTTCTGCTCGAGCCCACTGCTGGCTTCCCAAACAGGTCCAGCCCGGCCCAAGCCCAGCCCCCGCTCGGCTTTCCTGTACCAGGGCCGTCAGGAAAGCCGTCTTGATAACACGGGCAGCACCCTTTCCTGGGATGTGATGTCATCAGAGCCAAGCTATTTACCGTTCTGATCTCCCAGGGTCCCCCAAAAAGCAACTGGTTTCTATTTCCAAATCCCACCTGAGGCCCGCCGCCTGGTGAGGCAGACGCGTTTGCTGCCACAGCGCTGTGGAGGGGCGTCTGTGACTTCTCCAACGCCCTGCTTTCCACCGCGGTCTATTTTTGTTGGCTCAGAGCACACGCTGTGGAAATTCCAAGACTTTCACAGAAAACATTAGAAATTGCTTGCTTGTGATTTAGCTACATTATAGCTAAAATAAGACCTAAGGAGAATATCCTGTTTGGGCAGACTTTGTTCCAGGATAAATAAGGTCAATACTAAGTGTTAAAAAATGTTTGAAAAGGGAATTATAACTCAGATAGTGCAGTGTCCTTATGGATAAGAAAAATATTTTATAAAAAAGAAATTTCTAGGCAGGCTTTTCAGGAGTTTGAGTCTCTCTGATTGAGTCCAATCCCATCGGAGGTCAATGTGACCGTCGGGGACAGGGGAGTGAGGGGCCAGCCACGGTGAGCGGCAGCAGGATCAGTGAACAAGCCCACTTGTCACTGACGACACAGGAGCATCTGCCTTGGGGGCCACACACACTCAACATAAAATAACTTCTGAGTAGTTCCACCTAATGTCAGAAAAAGGAATATATGACCATTTTGAGGAAAAGGGCGTGCAAATAATTCTTGACGGGCAAAGAGAGAGAAACAACCAATGATACAATTATGGAATGTAGCACTTGAGTCACTGTAGAAAAGGAGAGTGACCTTGAAAGGATTTCAGAAAGTAGCACCTCGTAGGCACAACACATCCTTCCTCTGGGGCGCTTCATGTCTGCTATCTCGTGCATCCCCACTGCACCCCTGAGGACAGGCCCAGCTCACTGCTGGGGACAGAACAGAGAACTTGGTGTTCCGGTATCATGTCGTCGGAGGCCAGGTGGTTCAGCAAATCCTAGTCCCACAACTTTTTTTTTTAACATCCTCAGACACACTGTTTGGGCTCGCTAGGTCTTGGTTCTTCCTATCTATAAAATGGGGATAAAATAATATACCCTTTCCTGGGGACGAGGAAGGGCAATCATATCTGAACTCGGATTTGCCATCTTTCTCTGTTGGATTCCACTGAAAACGGCTGCTCCACCACCCAACACGCACCTGTCATTTCAGGCCGAGTGTGAGCAGTGGCCTTTCTGCAGGTTGAGCCGTGAAGAGAGAGACGAAAGGGGAGACTGAGTGACGGTGGGCGCTGGCCCCACCCTCTGTCTCCTGTGTCCCTGGTGCGTGCAGGCGAATGCGTACAGTGACTAGTGCTGGAAAACAGAATCTTCTGGAAGGTCATGGGTTAACACAAAGAGGTTCTGATCGTGGTTCTAGAACAGTGGTTCCCCGAGTGTGCTTCCCAAACCAGCATCACCAGCATCACCGAGAAGCTTGCTAGACATGCACACATGCAGATTTTTTTTTTTTTCCAAAGCTGGAAACGGGGAGGCAGTCAGACAGACTCCCGCATGCGCCCAACCGGGATCCACCCGGCACGCCCACCAGGGGGTGATGCTCTGCCCCTCTGGGGCGTCACTCTGTTGCGTCCAGAGCCATTCTAGCGCCTAAGGCAGAGGCCACAGAGCCATCCCCAGCACCCGGGCCATCCCCGCTCCAATGGAGCCTCGGCTGCGGGAGGGGAAGAGAGAGACAGAGAGGAAGGAGAGGGGGAGGGGTGGAGAAGCAGATGGGCGCCTCTCCTGTGTGCCCTGGCCAGGAATCGAACCTGGGACTCCTGCACGCCAGGCCGACGTTCTACCACCGAGCCAACCAGCCAGGGCCCAGACATGCAGATTCTTTTCAGACCCAACCCCAGATCTACTGTACCAGCCGCCCTGGGGGTGGAGTCAAGCAGCCCATGTGATCCTGGTGGTGCTAACGTCCGAAGACCCCTCTCCTTCTTCCCGAGGAAAGCCCCCTTTTCCTGGGCCATCCGACAGCGGAGGCCAGAGACACGTGCCGGGGGCCTGACCTGCTTCTCAGCACAGAGCCTCCATCTGTGTTCCTAGTTTTTCTCTGGAGAAGATTAAGTCATGGAAAATTTTCAAGATGAAAGGAAACAGTATTTTATGTTCTCGATCCAAAAAAAATTTAGAAAAAAGGATCATCAGAGGCATAATTTGCGATGCCCATTGTCGTTTGCTTTTTCCTCCTGCTTGAATAGCTTAATAACTTACGACGTGGACAAGACCTTGGCACTGCCTCATCCGGCTAAAGCCCAGAAGAGCCATCATGTCGCCAACCCAGGCCTCGGGCCTAAAATGAACTCACTGCTTTTCCAGTGGACTCATACATAATACACTAAAATCACCATCTGAAAATTATAATAAAATATCCCAGCAAGAGAGGGAACCTCAGAGAATTGTTCTTCTAAAACTCTAACCGGGCCCGTCCCTTCACCCAGGCTCCTCAGCTCGCCTGACAGGCTCTGTATAACACGTTTGCTCAAGTGACTGGTGACCTGTCACTGTTTCCAGGGGCTGGTGTCCGAAAGTCAGGGAAGCCATGGTCCAAACAGCCACAGAAAGGTTAGGTGATGGGCGGATGGGTCAAACGCCAGTGGGGGAGGGGATCAGCATCTCTTAAGTAAAGGCTTCTCGTGTCTGAAACCCGCCCCCCCCAAACACACCCTCTCGCATCTCAGGGGACTCTAAGAGGAGTCATCTTCTCCCGCTCCCCTAGCGGAGAAGTCAGTCGCTGCTGCCCAGGAAGTCAGCTTCCCTGGTCAACTTCAGGGTGCGTTCTCCCTTGTAAAAGCATTCTTTGATACGGCACCGAAGTTCAAAGCCCCTGTAAAAGAGAATGTGCAAGAATGTCTGGAATGACTGACTGTGTCGGCTCTCTCGGGGACTGATAAGAGAGAGAGTGCAGTGTGGTCACATGTGACAGTGTCAGAAATACAGGGGCTTTGGGCGGAATGACATTAAAGCAAACGAAATAATACGTACATAATGGCTGACTGAATTACAAACTCCTGGCCCTGGCCGGTTGGCTCAGTGGTAGAGCATCGGCCTGGCGTGCAGGAGTCCCAGGTTCGATTCCCAGCCAGGGCACACAGGAGAGGCGCCCATCTGCTTCTCCAACCCTCCCCCTCTCCTTCCTCTCTGTCTCTCTCTCTTCCCCTCCCACAGCCAAGGCTCCATTGGAGCAAAGTTTGTCCGGGCGCTGAGAATGGCTCTATGGCCTCTGCCTCAGGTGCTAGAATGGCTCTGGTTGCAACAGAGCAACGCCCCAGATGGGCAGAGCATCGCCCCGTGGTGGGCATGCCGGGTGGATCCCGGTTGGGCAGATGCGGGAGTCTGTCTGACTGCCTCCCCGTTTCCAGATTCAGAAAAAATACCAAAAAAAAAAAAAATTAAAAATGAATTACAAACTCCGATTAGTCTAATACTCACAAGGAAAATGTACACGTCGCGTGGTGGTTAGAAGCAAGGGACTAAACATAGGCCCACCAGCATGTGTGAGGTCTCAAATATACAGTCCCGAGTAAACGAGAGTTTAAAAATAGATGGTAACATAAGACATGATACTATCTATGTAAATTAACTCACATGCAGCGATATGTGTTTTGAAAGAACACGTGCACCTGATCAGACGGCGGTGCAGCGGATAAAGCGTCACCCTGGGACACGAAGGACCCAGGTTTGAAACCCCGAAGTTGCCGGCTGGCTTGAGCACGGGCTCATCTGGCTTGAGTGTGGGATCATAGACATGACGCCATGATCGCTGGCTTGAGCTCAAAGGTCGCTGGCTTGAGCAAGAGGTCACTGACTTGGCTGGAGCCCCTCGCCCCTGTCAAGGCACATATGAGAAAGCAATCAACGAACAACTAAGATGCTGCAACTATGAGTTGATGTTTCTCATCTCTCCCTTCCTGTCTGTTCCTCTTTCTCTCTCTCTCTCTCTCTCTCTCTCTCTCTCTTTCTCTCTCACTTAAAAAAGTACACAAGCAAACAAAAAAGAGACACATTTAAGATGTGAGCACGGCTATCTGCGGGAGGCAAATGGGAGTGAGGAATAGCAAAAAACTGGACACAGTTAAAGAATAAAAGGAAGAGTCCAGCTTTGACCAGCGATGATAATGTGCCACGAACCGAGGGAATCATTGACTCAGTCCTTGGCATCTGGGGCCCAGAAAGGGGAGGGATACATAATTGTTGCCTTTCTCTGCAAACTCACCTCGTTCCTTTATCTCTTCGTTGAAGCGGTTTTCCTTCCTTTGATCCTTATTCATCAACAACAGCGATTCTTCCATTAGAGAAACTGACAGCAATAACTCATTTTTATAAGGGTTGTTGTGTTTTGTTTTGTTTTTATCACATTGTCTTATTCACCTTGACACTATTTTTTATTACCAGATATAGGAAGAAATGTTTACTATAAAATGCTCTCCCCTTTTGGGGGGGGGGAGGAGGTGGAATTTAAGGCTAAAACAAGTGGGTAAACCATCTGGGAGCACAGGGAGTAAGTACTTCACCAGGTCCTCAGAGATCTGTGACTGCAGCTGCGCCATTTCAGTAAGATCTCCCAAGATGAGAGAGAGAATGTCCCAAGCGGAGGGTCGTTCTCTCCTTGCTTTGGAAGCTGGCTCAGAGTAGAAGTTTTCAGCTCAAGGCGTTCTCCTCTTAAAACAAAACACGCGTGAGTTATTCAGAGAAGATGTCTATGGTCCTCTATGGACCCTTTGCAATTTTGTGAGTGGAGAGAGAAAGGAGAACTGGGGGAGGGGGAGGAGCTGAAAGACTTGAATAAGTAGGATTTGGGGGGGGGGGTAAGAAATAAAAGACTGATGAAGGTGAAAGTACAGCTTGCTGGGTGCATCGGCCAGGGAGTTGCCCGCTAACGTCGCTACCCGCCCGGCACCCTCACAGGACCGAGTCATCTGGTCTCCCCGCAGCAGCGGCCAGGAAAGTGAACAGCAGCGGTGAGAGGCTCCCGTTTATGCACGAACAAAGGGCAGATGTTTGTAGGTGGCGAGCGGAGGAGGCTCCTGACGTTTCTTATTCTGGGGATTATGTTTAACTTGTCACCTTGTCATCCTTCTTTTGTGTTTCTTGTATTCCCCCCCCCCCTTAACGTTTTCACCTTGATTTTCCTGACTCCTTTGTTCCCTGAGATGTTAAGGGTCATCAAGCTTTCACAGCCGTCGTTGTCAAGACACCGAAGACGTTTTGTCAGGAAGCTAAGTCGCTGACGGCACTTGTCCCCTTCTGCCCGGGGAACTTGGCTGTGAGGTTTACGGAGTGTTGAACGCACGCTTCTTGTTTTTTTGTTCAACCTTTATTCCTCGGTCTCCTGGGTCTGGTAAGGCGATGGGGGAGCGTGGTATGTGACCTGCCCTCATGAGGGTTATCTTTGAAAGCAATTTCCAAAAATAGTTTATAATAAGAGCTTTCACAAATAAGAGTGTTACCACCTCCTGTCCCCCCCCCTCTCTTCCCCTCCTTCTCTCTGTCTCTCCTCCCTCCTCGATTTAGGGTCCTTTCTCTAATTGTTTGACCAGCCTGTTCTGCACTGTTAGACCCAGATAGCGAATTATCAGTTGCTCAGAAAATAATTGTAAGACCGCGTGATTTCTGCGTTAAGCGATTGAATTTAATTTTAGTCATTTTGTGGGAGTCTAAATTCCATTATGATGTCTAAATAAGAATAAAATCCAGTCTGCCTGGATCTCCTGTGGCTTCGTGTTACGGAGCACCGAGAAATTCGCTCAGAGACACACACAAAAATGGGCTGCCAGTTGCTCTAACCAGTCATGAGCCAGGATTAGAAATTAGAGGCACAGGAAGGATTTTTATTCCCCCTTTTGGTTTCTAAGGAAACACTGCTGTAATTTATTGACCCAAAGGGAAGAATCAGGTGGATGAGTGATATTCCAAACTAATAAGAGCAGGTGTTGGTTATGGTATTGCCTTTCTTGGCCCTCTTCAGGGGCAGTTGAGGTGACCAGCGTTCCTGCAGTGCGTTTCTACTCTGGCGCCCGGGCCAGAAATGTGCAACTCTTTAAAGACTACGATGCAAAGCCTCATGTTGACTGCCTCTTCCCTTCAGAAAGATTTGTAAGACAAGAAGAGATCTATTCCAAAGTAATCTCTAGAAAAAGCTAATCCACGAGGGGAATGCGGGGGAGAGGGGTAAAGAGGGACAAATATAAGGTGACAGAAAATGATATGACTTTGGGTGGTGGGCGCACAACACAATCAACAGTTTAAATGCTCTAGAGATGTTCACCTCAACCTTATGTCCTCTTGTTGATCAGTGTCACCCCATTCCATTTAATTTTCTAAGTAAAATTAAAAAAAAAAAAAGCTAAGCCACATAACCAAGAAAATCGGTCACTTCTTGGACCATTTTCTTTGTATTACTTTAATCATTATTTACAAGAAAACCCGAAATCGACATAGTGGATGTAATAACCGCCGCTGTGATAGCCAGTGAGGGTGTGGCTGGCTTTCTCCCCAACAGCCTGACGTCACCACGCACGTGATGGGGAGGACAGCAGAGCCCAAACGCTAATCTAAGAGCAGGGAGGAGGCCCAGCGCGATGTAGTGCAGTTAACGGAGATGATGGGGTGGGGCGTGGGGGGGTGGGGCGTGGAATAGCATCAGAGAACGCAGGGAGGCAGCTGTTTATACTCTGACGGCAGCACACGACAAGCAAGGACTTGGGGAGCTCGTGCACATCGTCACTTTGCTGGCTGATTACGGATAAATAATTGAATTATTATTGAACTTATTGAACTAAGTTAGCAATCAATAGCAGCAAGATCGCTGGAAAGTCCCCAAGTGTTTGGAAACTGACTAACATACTTCCGTATAACCTCAGGGGTTGAAGAAGGAATTAATGAGGAAATAAGAAAGAATTTTGAATGAAATGAAATTTAAAACATGATATAAAAAATTTGTGGGATGCAACTAACACAGGATTTATAGCATTTATAGTCCTAAACACCTATAAGAGGAAGAAGTTCTCAAAAACCTCATCGTACAGCACAAGAAACTAGAAAAATATTGACACAATAAACCCATGTGAGCAGAGAAAGAAAATAGTAAACTTCAGAGTGGAAATCAATGAAATAGTAGAGAAAACAGAAATCTTGAAGAAAAGCTGGTTCTTCAAGAAGGGCAATAAAATTAACCAACCCCCAACAAGACTGACAATTTAAAAGAGAGAGAGAAATGACCAAAATTGGGAATAAAAGAGGTAACAGTACTATGAATGTGCAGGTATTAAGACAATAAGAGAATATTATTTAAACAACTTTATGCCAAAATTTTGACAACTTAGATGCACAGATTTCTTGCAAGACACAAACTCTCAAAGCTCACTCAAGAAGGTATAGATAAAGTGTATATTCTCAAAGCAATAGCCTGTTGGCTTTACTGATTTACTCTACCAAACATTTAAAGAGGAAATGATACCAATTCTATACAAATTCTTCCAGAAAGTCAGAGAATAGTTTCCATTTCATCCTATGAGTCTGGTATTACCCTGATACTAAAGCAAGAAAAACACATTACAGGGAAAGAAAACAAAACAAAACAAAAAAACCCCACAGACCACTATCTCTCATGATCACAAATTTAAAAAATTCTAATCAAAATTTTATTTTTTATTTTATTTATTCATTTATTTTTTTGTACTTTTCCAAAGTTAGAAGCGGGGAGGCAGTCTGACAGACTACTGTATGCGCATGACCGGGATCCACCCGGCATGCCTACCAGGGGGTGATGCTCTGCCCATCGGGGCATTGCTCCATTGTGGCTGGAGCCATTCTAGTGCCTGAGGCGGAGGCCATGGAGCCGTCCTCAGTGTCCAGGCCAACTTTGCTCCAATGGAGCCTTGGCTGCAGGAGGGGAAGAGAGAGACAGAGAGAAAGGAGAGGGGGAAGGGTAGAGAAGCAGATGGGTGCTTCTCCTGTGTGCCCTAGCTGGAAATCAAACCCAGGACTTCCACACGCTGGGCTGATGCTCCACCACTGAGCCAACTGGCCAGGACCTCTAATCAAAATTTTAGTAAATTCACAGTATGGTAAGAGGATAATACATTGCAGTGGGTGTGCCTTTTCCTGGGAATGCAAGTTGAATGACATTGGTGGGGGGTTCCCCCTGTAAATTACAGTGGTACCTTGAGATACAAATTTAATTCATTCTGAAACCGAGCTCGTTAGTCAGTCAACTCGTATATCAAACTGCCAATACTGGACCCGTGTGCCAACACGTCAACTGGTGGCAGCTTCCCGAATCACAACTAGTATCTCGGAATTTCGCTCAGATCTAGAACAAAAGTATGGACCGAGTTGCAGATCGTATCTTAAAAAATTTGTACGTTGGTCTGTTCGTATCTCAAGGTACCACTGTATATGATTGTTTAACCACTATGCTGTAGACCTGAAAGTAATATAAAATAATATTGAATGTCACTGTCACTGAAAAATAAAATTTGGGAAAAGAAAAACACTTTTAAAAAAGGTTGAATTACAGATTAATCACCATGATTCATCATGAGAAAAAAAAAAAAAACTAAAATAGAAAACCCATATGGCGACCTCAACAGACACAGGAAAATCAACTGATAAAAATCTAGCAACCATCCCTGATTAAAAACACTCAGCAAAGTAAGCAGTGAAGGGAGCTGCCTTTACTTGGTAAAGATCCCATTCAACAAGGCTACTGGCTTGCATGGAGGAAGTAAACATTAAGGGCAATAAACTGTATGTATAAATGTAAGTAAGCCATACCCAAGACAGAAATAGAATGTATGTTTTAAACAGGCAGAACATAATCTAATTACTCAAACAGAGGCGGGAAAGGATTGTTTTTTTGTTTGTTTTTTAAGGAAAAGAGGTCATTAGGGGCTATAAAGTGAGTTCGCAGAAATATTTTCATACAAGAGTCGCTGCACTAAGAGTTTATAGATAAACTTGGCGATCCAAAGAGGAGAAGTCTCAGTTTACGTTTGCAAAAGCCGAGACCAGGAGTACGTCGTCCGCAGCCGTCACACAATCACAAGGAAAGGAGAAAGGGCGTTCGAAATAAAGGGAACACGAACTTAAAAAGAAAACCAGGATCGAGGTTTTAATATCACAATGCACTTCACAATTAAAAAAAAAACGTTGTCAGAACTGAGGAGGGGCATTCTATAACGCGGAGACGATGAACACTCCGTCACTCAAGAAGTCACAGCCCTTGGTTGGAAATGTTAACACACCTCTCTCGGAAAGTGATCGACGACACAGATTTCTCGAGACTTGAAACGAGCTAGCTGGGATGAGAAGAGTGTGGGATCTGAGGTCATTGCCGTTGCTCTCGCCTCTCCACTGGGCTCTTTCCGGTTTCCGTCTCCGTTTACCAGCCCTGCGCCTGTGGACGAGCCCCTGACGTTTGAACGTCAGTCCGTATCCCCTTCCCCGCAGTAGGGTCCGCAGCGCCTAGCTGACCAGCTGCCTGACTTGCGTTGCCTCTCTGACTCTCAATTTCCAATGTCCGCAATAGATATTTTAAAATGTTTGCTTAATCATTTTTTCATAACTTTACTTAGAAAATGGACTTTAATTGGAGTGACTTTGATCCATATAAGAGGACATAGATTTCAGGCAAACATCACTACGTCATTTGAATAGTCAATTATGTTGTATACGCATCACCCAAAGTCAAATGACTTTCCATCACCTTATCTTTGTCCTTCTTTACGCCCTCCCCCCACACCCTCTCCCCCCCTGCCCCCATACCCCCCTCTCCTGGTAACCACTGCACTCTTATCTGTGTCCAGGAGTCTCAGCTTTGTATCCCACCTGTGTGTGAAATCATACAGTTCTTAGCCTTTTCTGATTTATTTATTTCCCTCAGTATAATGTCCTCACGGTCCATCCATGTTGTCGTAAATGATCCTATGTCATCATTTCTCATGGCTGAGGAGGATTCCATTGTATATATGTATCACATCTTCTTTATCCAATCCTCTGTCTGGGGACACTTTGGTTGTTTCCGTGTCTTGGCCAGGGTGAACAACGCTGCGATGAACATGGGGCTGCATGTGTCTTTGTGTACCAAGTAGGTATTTTTTTAAAAGCCCACTTTACCAAACCCACCGCGTTGGTAAGCCCGAAGTATAGGTGGAGTGTTTGGTGAAACGTGATTGCCTATGACTGTTACTACTTTTGGTGTGCTTCTTCTCCGCGTCACAGCAATTTGCTCACTCTCTGGCTGTGTCAGGGTAAGGATGCTGTCGTGTGTGTATACTGAAGCCAACGTTTTCCCATGACGTCTCACCCCCTGAGGAGCTGGGCATCCAGGCCCCGCCTGTGCAGGCCCGGCAGGCTGCGGTGGCTCAGAGAGCCCGTGGAACTGGACGAGGGTCATCCGGCTGGAAAATCACAGAGACGCCGCTGGACTCATACGGTCCCGACACCAGGGTGAAGATACTCGGCCAGGGACGGTCAACGTAACGAGCACTCTAACCAAAGAGGTGAGCAGACGCTGAAGGCAGGAGAGGAAATGGCCCTTTAGTCCTTGAAGAGCCGTAAAGGACCTAAGGAAGTCATTGGAGAGGCGGTCCCTCTGGTAGGGCTCAGCACCAGAGCAGCTGCGGTGCCGCTGATGCCACCAGGTGTCTGGGTCCTGAGTCCTCGCCTGGGGCCGCCAAGGGGGGCACGTGCGCCCTGTTGGTGTCAGCCACCCCAGGTGACGCTCTCCTTCAGAACCAGCGTGGGGGGAGGGGTACTTCCTCTCCCGCACACGGGGCTTACTCAGCACAAAACGACACCAGATGCTGAACGGAAGGAATGCCCTTTCCCAGCAGGGGTGAAGCCGGCTGACCTGGCTTTGTTCCCCCTGGTTTGTCCAGAGCACCCAGGGAGCTTCCTGGCAGGAGAGCAATCCGTGGGCTGTGGACAGTCTCGGGTGGGTGTCAGGAAGATGCTCAGCGCACCTGCCAGGTGCCTTGGCCCCGTGCCAGTGAAAGGCAAGCCTTGGTTAAAGCAGCGAGGGAGCCACGGAAGGCCCTCCCCTCCCCCATCCCACCTTCTGGGACCCTCTGGCTGGAGAAGCCCACTTCCCCTTCTCCTCAGGGCCGCTGTCCCCTGCTTCCTCCTGGCTCTGGCTGCAAGGCCGTTTCCAATCACCCACACCGCAGAGCAAACGGAAAGCTGCTGCTCTGGGGGCGCCGGTCTCCAAGCTCCATCCCTGACCCTGGACACAGAGACTGGGTGTGGGAGGAGCAAGAGGGGGAGGGGGTATAGGGGAGGGGGAGGGAGATGGGGCAGGAGAGGAGGGACTGGAGGAGGGGAGGAGAGGAGGGGAGAGGGGAGGAAAGACTGGAGGAGGGGAGGAGGGGATGGGGAGGGGAGGAGAGGATGGGGAGAGGAGGAGAGAATGGGGAGAGGAGGAGAGAATGGGGGAGGGGGAGGAGGGGATGCGGGAGGGATGGAGGAAGGGAGGAGAGGAAGGGAGGAGGGACTAGACGAGGGGAGGAGAGGATGGGGGAGGGGAGGAGGGGTTGGAGGAGAGGGGGAGGGGATGGGGAGGGGAGAGGGGGATGGGGAGGGGAGGAGAGGATGGGGAGGGGAGGAGAGGATGGGGAGGGGAGGAGAGGATGGGGAGGGGAGGCAGTGGCACTCTGGGGGGCATAGTCAAGGGTCCCTCCATCCCACAGCGTTTCCCCCAGCAGAGCCCAGGCTGCAGGGCACAGAGGCAGGCTGTTCCCTCTGCACCTGCCCGCTGTCGGCGCCATGTCGCCCCATCTACCAGCTGAGGGTTTTGAGGAAGGAAATTTCGCGGCTACCTGGCTGGTGAGGGAACAAAATAAAATCCCATTAGGGGTGGGCAGGCGCCTTACTGGCCACAAAGAGGAAGTTTCCTCTTTCCCACCAAAGCATGCCACTCGGCCGTGTTTAGGCCAGGAGTAATTAAACCAGAGAGAGGAGAAACTCCTACAGAAGTCGTGAGATTTTTATGGTTAAATAGCACGTTCCAGTCCTAGCCCAGTTACTGCGATCTGAGCCTTTTCCCTTGAGCCGTGAAAGAGAGTTGTTCCCCTCACGGATTTCTCCAGAAGGAAAGTGCCGGAGGGCTGGGAGGGGCTGAGGCCGCTCATGTGGAGGCACACACGCGTGTGTCATGGCTGGAACGGCCAGGCCGCACAGGGTTCACCCGAGTGAACTCACTGGACGTTGAGGACCGCAGGCAGCACGCTGGTTTGCACTTGCTTGTCACCGACAGGCCACCGGTGGTTGCCGCCAGGAGCCCTGTCTTCAGGACGCCAAGGCTCGGGGGACGAGTGCTGCGGCCATGAGCGCCGTCTTCCCGGGTGTGAGTGGGGGGGAGACGCCACCTGTACGTACCAGGCCCTTGGCTGACGTGCCCAAGGTGGGGGAGGTGGAGGAAACGGGGCCAGCGTGAGACCTCCTCCTGTGAGGTCCGGAGGAATAAAGCGCCATTTGGGGGAAGGCCATGCACGTGTGGGTGTTGGGAAGTCTCTGTGCCGTCCCTTCCATTTTATCATAAACCTAACATGGCTCCTGATCAAAGTCATCCTTTAAAAAACTCTTTTAGCTGGGCTGTCTCAGTGTCTGTCCGCTTTCACCAAAAAAAAACCAAACAAACCCTCAAAGAGGAGAGCAAGCATCTCTCTCCAGGAGCGGTCACGGGGCCAGGTCCACGTGTGCATTGCTGGCGGTGTGTTTAGTAAGGAGGGGGTGTGGCTGAACGGCCGGAGCTGGTGCGGGACCCCGAGATGCCACAGACCTACAAGGCTTTGGTCACAGCTGTCCCCTGGGGTCATCAATCCTCACTGGAACCGTGGTTTTATAACGACCGTTTAGTGGAATGAAACATGAGCACCCCCAGACTGTGTTACTGCACGGACCCCAGCCCCACGCCTGGGGGCTGCGGGGAGGCGCTTCAAGGGGGCTGCCCCGGGCGTGTGTTTAAAAATAACTAGCGTCACCCCTCGTGGGCATGCCGGGTGGATCCCGGTCGGGCGCATGCGGGAGTCTGTCTGACTGTCTCTCCCTGTTTCCAGCTTCAGAAAAAAAAAAAAAAAAGAAAGAAAAATAAATAAATAAATAACTAGCGTGGCTGCAAACCTCAGACCAGCCACCTTCAGGTTGGCTGGGACCTGGGGGCACAGTCTGAATGGCAAAGAGATTTCCTGTCCAAGAGCGATCTTCCTCTGTCTTCGCTCCAACTGCAAGGTTAGCTCCCTGGGCGGCATTTAACTGATCTGTCCTCACAGAAGGGTGATCGATCGCACCCCAGTGAAGGAGGGGTTGCAGGAAGAGGAAAAGATAAATGGGCCTCAGTGTGCCCAAAGGAGACATTTAAACACTTGTGTTTCGCTCATGGGACAGGGCTGTCCCCACCCTCCACACGCCGCCGTCTCGGGCTCCAGGAGGGGACAATTACCGACAGCGTCTGCGCGCCCAGGGCAGGGAGCACCACGCGGCGGCAGCCAGACGCCCCCCACTGGAACCAGAATAGACAGCTGGTCGTGGGGGGCGAGGGGCTCCCCGGGAAAGACGGCATAGAATGGATACCCCCCCCACACACACACACACACACACCAGGACTTGCAAGAGGAGCGATACCTTCGGGAATTCCGGGGGAAGGAGCAGTCCCAGCAGAGACCCAGAGGGGACCAGCGGCCGGGCGCGCAGGACTCACGCCCTCCACAGCGCCCTCCGCCTCCTCCGGCAGGAGCTGGGGACTCGGGCCGGTGGCACCGTGGCCGGCACGCTCTCGGCATTCTCGCCTCCTGCTCTGTTCCCCGTGGCCTGGGGGCCAGGTCCGTTCTAAGAAGACCCGGTGCAGGCAGCGAGCGGTCTCGGAGCCCGGACGCGGAGATGGCACGAGGGGACCTGCGCTTCTGGGAGTTCGCTCCGGCAGCAGCGGTGAGGGGGCCGGATGGCAGGAGGACCGCTCGGAACTGAACGTCACAGTGAGGACACGTGGTGGCCTGGCCCCGGGGCCGGGCGGAGATGTGCGGGGGACTCGAGGAGGCCAGTGCCTGCCCCCCCTACAAACTGGTGTTTTCTACCCATCTGTTCAACCTCTGTGTCGAGAAGGGGCCGGCTGGGTGCTGATCGCCACTCAGCAAACGTGAGCCCTGCAGTACCCGGAACCCACCTGCCTCGTGGGACAGCCTCGTGGCCCCTGCCTTTACTGTGACCCCAGGAAGGGCCGAGCCCTGGCTCCCACCAGTACGGTCTCCCCTGAGAGGATTACTGGTCTCAACAAGATTTCCAGTGGTCTCTCCGTGAGCGCCCTTGGACGTGAGCATCCTGGGCTCCCGGCTGGCTTGCCTACCCCTGGGTCTGCCTGTTCCAACTAGTGATAGCGGAGTGTTGGGGTAGGAGAGCGGAGTCCCTGTGACTTGACTGGAAAGCAGGGGGTGAGGCAGAGGCGGAAAGAGGTCAGCAGTGGACAAAGAGAAAGAAGCATTGCAAAGGCAAGAGCCACCTCAAGCAGATGGGTCTTGGGCGCTGTGTATTATGCAGGGTTGATTGATAGCCCCTGAGACTCAGTAGCACAGCACGTACTAGTCTCAGGCGTGCCCCAGCCAGCCTCATTCCTGGTCGGGAGCCCCTCCTCCACGCGGTGACTCAGGGCCCCAGGCTCCTTCCTCCGGTGGCTCTGCCACTGCGTGGTCTGCGCATGGCCCTGGCGTCAGCGCGCCCTCTGAGGGAGAAGACCACGCCCCTCAGTTCAGAAACGGTGCCCATCACTTCCTCCCGCGTCCTGTGGGCAATAACTCGTCCCTGAGCCCACCTGGTCACCAAGGGGACTGGGAAATGTAGTCCCTGCCTGGGGACTGCTGTCCAGCAACTCTGCACCGTGGAGGGGGACCTCAGAGTGGTCACCGCCCGGCCAACTCTGCCGCAGACGCCAACGGGAGACTAAGTCCAAGCTCATGAGTCACTGACACATTTCACTTTTTTTTCATTTGACAAGTGAATGGATAAAGAAAATGTTTTGTGTGTGTGTGTGTGTGTGTGTGTGTGTGTGTGTGTGTGTGTGTGTGTGACATGGAATATTATTTAGCCTTGAAAAAGGAAGGGACTTCTGACACATACCAAAATAGGAGTGCACCTTGAAAACATTATGCCAGACGTAATATGCCAGTGACAAAGGGACAAATGCCGTGTGATTCCACTTACATGAGGCACCTAGAGTAGTCAAATCTTAGAGACAGGAAGTAGGAAGGTGGCCGCCAGGAGCTGGGGGGAGGGGGGGAGAGAGAAGGGGAGCTGTTCTTTAACTAGGGACAGAGTTTGGGGGAAGAACGAAGTTCTGGAAAGGGATGGTGGGGAAGGCTGCCCAGCAGCGTGGATGTTCCTAACGCCACCGACTGGTGCATTTCAACACGGTTAAAGTGATACATTTCATGTTATGTATATTTTACCACAATTTTTAAAATGTTTAAAATTTGTCACGAAGATTCTTTGCCCTGTGTAAAAAAAAAACAAAAAACAACAAAAACTATTATTTACTGGGTATAGACCTTTTAAAGGTAAGGTCACATATAAATAGAAAACACCTAACTTTTAATTTTTTTTAAAAAATGTATGTATTATCTACTTGAACTGAATGAACAGCCACAGAGTAACTTGTCTCCAAGCTGACCTGCTCCAGTGCAGACTGCACCCCCCAGGTTTTCAGGTCGTTAGTGAAAAGCAACTGAGCGTCTTTAAAGTTTTGTTTTTGTCTCATTCCCTTCAGGCCTGGAAATACACCCCACATTCTTGGCAACTTGATGCAGCATTAAAAAAAAAAATTAGACAAAGAATATCAGGGGGAGAAAAGCATGACAGCAAGACATCTCTACAAAATACGATGCTTCTTTATCGCATACATATGACATTTATTATACAGACACGTACCACTAAAAAAAAAAAAATGAAGTAATCTCTAAGTCATGTGTTCTCAAGAAATGGATACTGGTCTTCTTTTTCCAAAACATGTATAAACATGTATTCCCTTGTCAATCTGCTTGTCTAAACGGGCAGATGCGTCCCCACGCTTTGAGACTCGTCAGCTTTGTCCACTTTGGGTTAAAGCGCCCAGCCTGTGCTCCCCCCCCCTCTGGTCCAGGCTCATGTGACACCTTCTAACCTGAGTAGGCTTTTAATTGTCTGCAATCATTCCACACTCTTCAAAGAACCAAGGAGAAGCAATCCCTTGCCAGAGGAACACGCCGCATAAACAACCCTTCGGCGATCTTAACCTTCCTCACAAATACCTCTGTCACAAAGGGCACAGAGAGAGTGACAGGATGTCCCAGTGAAACTTGCAGCCACGGCAAGAACCGCGTTTGCAGAGCCGCCCCGGGAGCCCTGGCCAGCACTGCGTCCGCGGTCTCCTCTTTCCTTCTCGCCCTCCACTCTGCTGACCCCTTTGTTTTCATTGTCTCATGATGCCCGTCTTTCGGTCGCCTCGGCGGCGTCCTTTAAGGCACCAGGGAAAAGAGAACGTGAACCCCACGGTCATCTTGTAAGAACAAAGTGCCCGGGACAGAGTAAGCAGCTAAGAGCAGTTTGCTTGTTTTGTTTTTACACTGAGCCAAGATCGGAGGCTGCAGAAGCAGCCGTTAGTGGCAACATTGGTGCAGCCCAGACGGCCGGCTTCCAGGGAGCAGAGCGACCCGTGTTCATCGCCCTCTGAGGAAGGAAAACAAATCAGAAAGCTGACGTTGCTCTCTGTTTACACACGTTTCACAAATGTAAAGGCGCAGGGTAATTTGACTACAAAGCTTCTTGCATTTCTTCTGAGCTGCGGTCACCCCTTTTCCTTTCATCGCTTTTTATCGATGGGTAGTAGCGTCCGCCCTCCAAGGTGACTTGGGCCCTTGGACTCGTAGAACCGTGTTTTATAACCTCCCCCCTATCGTGCGCAGGGCTCTGCCCATGGCCAGGCCAGGGACACACATGCAGTAAACTGAAGTTGGCTGACAAAATGGGGGACCACTTCTCCTAAAACTAATGTCCCCCACAAACCCCGCCGCCCCTCACGAGCTGGCAAGACACATGGGGGACTGAATGATGTCCTTTCTGTCAGCACATTTCGATATAATACCAAAAGTACAGACCCTGGCTGGTTGGCTCAGCGGTAGAACATCAGCCCGGCGTGCGGAAGTCCCGGGTTCAATTCCTGGTCAGGACACACAGGTGAAGCGCCCACCTGCTTCTCCACCCTTCCCCCTCTCCTTTCTCTCTGTCTCTCTCTTCCCCTCCTGCAGCCAAGGCTCCATTGGAGCAAAGTTGGCCCGGGCGCTGAGGACAGCTCCATGACCTCTGCCTCAGGCACTAGAATAGCTCTGGTTGCAACGGAGCAATGCCCCAGATGAGCAGAGCATCACCCCCTGGTGGGCATGCCGGGTGGATCTCTATCAGGCGCATGCAAGAGTCTGCCTGACTGCCTCTCCACTTCTAACTTCGGAGAAATACAAAAAAAGAAAAAAAAAAAGTACACATACATGGAACAGCAAATACAAGAAGGAAGTAATGGAGATATGGGAGAAATATATATATAAGTATATAGACTTAGTATGAGTTTTAACTGGTTGTTATCTTGCCAATAGCCAAGACCTAAGTCAAGGCATGCTGCATTTGGTTGTTGTTGCGTTAGGAACATGTAAGGAAGCATAGAATTGCAGGCCTGGAGGTGTGGCCGAGAGGCAGGGAGGAAGGGAGCAGCCCAGGACGTCTAGGAGACACTGGACACGGGAGTTCCTCTTAAAAACAAAAAAATTCCTGCAGTGTTCTTATTATATAACTGTTCATTAGCAGCATATAGCCTCTGTTGGGTTTGGGATGAATAAATATTTATACGATGGGAACTGCATCCGACTGTTATTTGTACGAGATAATAAAAAGCTGACTAGCAGCATCTTTTTGCCGAGGACGCTGATAGCTTCCCATCCAGGAAGACAGCACTTCACAGGCTAAGTTTAACCAACGAGGCGCCAGGTTTTTTGGTTTTTTGTTTTTTTAACAATTAAATGATTAATAGTAATAATAACAAGCTTTAAAACAATTTGCTCCAAAGTTGAAAATGCAAGGATCAAGAATTTTTAGTCTTTTCGTATCTAAGAAAGCTGGGACTATTTTATCTTGGGCCTCATGTCACACAAGTATGCGAAAGCCCCCACCAGCACGCAAGGACGGACCTTGTGGGAAGAAATGGAAAGTCTGTTGGTGTCCTGGGGTCTTTTTCTTTCCTTTCAGTTTTTAATGTTTGTTTTTTTTTTCCTGGCTATTAAAATAACACACGATTATTTGTAAACTGCATACAAGCATAACGGAGCAGGAATAAGATTACTCATTAACCTCTTGGACTATTGTATTATAACATTTTTTTCTGAATTCCTTACGTAATTACAGTTGCGTAGTTATAGTATGTAAGTTTAGAATCTTGACGATTTCCTATTTATTGTCTTTGTGAATAAATTTTCAGCCTGTTTCCGATTGTTGTCTTGGAATACATTCATAGAAGAATGGAAGGGTGTGACCACATAAAGAATTTAAAGATACACAACCAAATTGCTTTCTAGAAATTTTGTACCAATTTACCCATCCACATTGATGATGGTGCCCATTCTTTTTCATTCTAATTAGCATGGGATCTTTTAAAAATTATTGCTTTCTAATCTGAAAGATTTTTGTTTTAATTTGCATTTTTTTGAGTGCCAGTGAAATTGTTAATATTTGTAGCTAGTGACATTTTTCTCGTGTGAATAAAAAGTTCATGTCCTTTGCCTATTTACCTCTCAAGGTCTTACTGCTTTTGTTATCATTTTGTATGAATTCTTACTGTGTTAAGATTATAAACCTGTCACATTTCTTACAAATACCACACTTTCTTGATTTTAACTTGCCTTTGATGGGAAGACACATCATTACTTTAATAGCAGCTTTTAGGGGAAAAAAAATATGAGTCATATGATGTTGATTATAAGACATCTTGATTTCAGAGATGTTAAAATATTAAGATGTGGTGAATGTTAAAATGTAGCATTGACTCTGAATCGATACAATATGACTGCATTGTGGATTCTTAGAAATTGGTCATATCATCTGATGAGTCTCCTAGTGGATGGAGGGATCCGACCCAATATTTAAACATGTAGCCAGTTTGATGAAATACATAGATTTTAATATAGGTCATTAAAATATTGAATCTGTGGCAGTTACTTGAACTTGGGTCATAAACTACTCCAAGCCATTTAGTTGGTAAGTGCCCCTTGATGGTATAGACCAGTGGCCCCCAACCCCCAGGCCACGGACCGGTACCGGTCCATGGGCCATTTGGTACCAGTCCGCAGAGAAAGAATAAATAACTTACATTATTTCCATTTTATTTATATTTAAGTCTGAACCATGTTTTATTTTTTAAAAAATGACCAGATTCCCTCCGTTACATCCGTCTAAGACTCACTCTTGACGCTTGTCTCGTAAGTTCAACAATTGTATTTTAAAATACCACAGTTTTTACTCCGGTAGCATAATTTTATTTTGTGCATTTAATCCGTCCAACCCTAAAGGCTAGTCCGTGAAAATATTTTCTGACATTAAACCAGTCCGTGGCCCAAAAAAGGTTGGGGACCACTGGTATAGACATTGATGTCGAGATCTCTGCAGTGGAATGCTAAAGCTATGTGTCGAGTGATGTGTATCAGGAAAGTTACATGTGTCTAGCATGACACCTGAATATCTCTATGTGTAGGTGTATCTCTTGCCTCTCTAGCTTGAGCGTGTGTGCTTATGTGAGCGTGTGTGCCTGTAATGGCGCATTAATGTTGAGTGCTTCACATTGACACATGAAAGTGGAGCCACTGTCCCAGGATCTTTTCATCTTCCTTATCCAACAAGGACCATAGGAAGTCCTAAAAAGTGTGGTGGTTTTTGAAATACGAGGGTCTCTTGATGAGGATGTCAACCTTGTTCTCATGGCATGATCGAAGTTGGGCTTCTCTTATTGGATCAAAGGATGAATGTGTTCCTATCATTATCCTCCTTTGAGAAGAACCAAGAGTCAGGGGACCTAGCTTCCCCTTCCTTTCAAGGCTTTCCTTTCTTCATTTGTTAAAAAATAAATAAAGATGTTGGTGCCTGATTGCCTTCTTTTGTTTTTTTTTTCTTTTTCAAGTGAGAGGAGGAGAAATAGGCTCCCACATGTGCCCCAAACCAGAATCCACCTGGCAACCCCCACCTGGGGCCAATGCTCTGCCCATCTGGGGCCATGCTCTCAACTGAGCTACTTTTAGTGCCTGAGGTAGACCCTCCACAGAGCCATCCTCAGTGCCCGGGGCTGATGTGCAGCCAGGGCCATTTGCAGCCCCCTCCCCCTCACAACAACAGTAATGACAGGTATCCTTTACTGAATGTGCATTAATGCAGAAAAATTTTGTGAAGAAACAGTCGTCCAGGCAGAACCAGTAGGTTGGCTCCAACTTCCTTACTCATTCTTAAGACTGACAACGAACCTCTCTGTACCTCTGTTTCTTCATTTATAAAATGGGACGGGCCCTGGCCGGTTGGCTCAGCGGTAGAGCATCGGCCTGTCGTGTGGGGGACCCGGGTTTGATTCCCGGCCAGGGCACATAGGTGAAGCGCCCATTTGCTTCTCCACCCCCACCCCCTCCTTCCTCTCTGTCTCTCTCTTCCCCTCCCGCAGCCAAGGCTCCATTGGAGCAAAGATGGCCCGGGCGCTGGGGATGGCTCCTTGGCCTCTGCCCCAGGTGCTAGAGTGGCTTTGGTCGCCGCAGAGCGACACCCCGGAGGGGCAGAGCATCGCCCCCTGGTGGGCAGAGCGTCGCCCCTGGTGGGCGTGCCGGGTGGATCCCGGTCGGGCACATGCAGGAGTCTGTCTGACTGTCTCTCCCCGTTTCCAGCTTCAGAAAAAAAGAAAAGAAAAGAAAAGAAAAGAAAAGAAAAGAAAAGAAAAGAAAAGAAAAGAAAAGAAAATGGGACGTATATTAGTACCTACCTCCGAGTGTTGCGTGAAGAATAAGTGAGAGCAGAGCTGGCACGTGGTCACGCATCGTAATTATTCGTGGTGTTACTCTAACTCCCCTTGGGGCGGAGGCCACTTTTTCTTCTCCCCTCCGGAACTTGAGGTCAGTCTGATGCAGAAGGGCATTTATCAGCCAGTAGTCCCTGGCTTCTCTTGGTAGGATCCTTGATGTCAGAACTTTAAAAGGAAATGATCTATATTGTAAAGAAGTGCGAGACAGCCTGTCGCTGGGGGGACACAGCAGTGCCCGCTGTGGCCCTGCTGCAGGGCGGGTCATGGGGCACTTCGGGACTTACCACATTCCCAGAAGCACAGGTGCCAAGCCTGGCTCCAGAGGGCCGGGCTCCCACCCATGGCCGGAGCTGTCAGCCTGGGAGTTATAAATGAGGATGGACTCTCCTCTCCCACTGGACGCATTTCAAAATAGGCAGTGGCAGCTAGCATTAAGATGTCTTTGCCAAAAAGAAATCAAGAGAAACAATGGACATTGGAATTTTCTCTTGAAGTCTATTTCCCTCAGGGAATTTTTTTTTCTCTCGTTACCTGTAAATGTCTCAATTCACAGAAAAGATTAACAGATAAAAAGAATATTACAGTCTTCCTCGGCATCCCAATGGCTATTTACAGAAGAGCTGGGTGAGATCAGATAAGAGAATTAACTTGTTTTATTCAATTTACTTAAAATATTTTCTTCCTGGATGATGGACTCATAAAGCTTACAGCCAAGGACACCTTTGAAATCAATCAGACACTGCCCTGGCCAGTTGACTTAGTGGTAGAGCGTTGGCCCGGTGTGTGGATATCCTGGGTTCAATTCCTGGTCAGGGCACACAGGAGAAGCACCATCTGCTTCCCCCCCCCCTCTTTTTCTCTTTCTCTCTCTCTCTCTTCCCCTCCTGCAGCCATGGCTCCATTGATTTGAGCACATCAGCCCCGGGCACTGAGGATGGTTCTGTGGAGGGTCTACCTCAGGCACTAAAAATAGCTCAGTTGAGAGCATGGCCCCAGATGGGCAGAGCATTGGCCCCAGGTGGGGGTTGCCAGGTGGATTCTAGTTGGGGCGCATGTGGGCTCCTATTTCCCCTCCTCTCACTTGGAAAAGAAGAAAAAAAAACAAAAGAAGGCAATCAGGCACCAACATCTTTATTTATTTTTTAACAAATGAAGAAAGGAAAGCCTTGAAAGGAAGGGGAAGCTAGGTCTCCTGACTCTTGGTCTGGTGACTTCTTCATTATGATCGGGGCATGGCATCCATTGGCTAGTCTTTCCTGAGAGTCCTGCCACCCCCCCCCCCCCAGAAACCCTTCGGTGACCTTCAGGCCGGCCAAAGCCTTCACAGCAGGACACTAGTCACGCCATAACCCTTGTCAACTCCGGTTCCTTTTTACACATAAAGTATCTGAGGTGAAAAGAATGAAACAATGGTTTTTAAATGAGCACCAATGTCTGTTTCAAGGGGAGAAGGCCAGAGATTCTAGCTGCTCGGGGCTGGGGTGCCAGACATACACCTGTTCTTGTTCGCTGGAGCCTCAGACCCCTTCCGACAGGACGTCTGTTTGGGTGGAACACAGAGAGAAGCAGCGGTTCTGAGGGGGACGTCTGTTTGGGTGGAACACAGAGAGAAGCAGCGGTTCTGAGGGGCTAATGCCCGAGGAGATGGTCTTTGAAGACACTGTGAGACCCTAAGCGGCAAACCCGGAGACATGTTGCCGTCACAATTCAATGAGTACACAGGCCCGGCACCGGGGAGGGACCGGGTGACGAGGCTATGGCCTAAACGGAGGCCACATGTAAGGCTTGGGGTGTATCTGGTAACCACAGTCCCTAGCCAGGGTTCCAGGAGTCAGGCCGGGCCTACTGGGGACCAGGGACCGGGGACCCGAGCTTCGCAGCATGAGTAACAGGTGGACAAGTCAGGAAGGGCGTCCCCCTAAGAGGAACCAGTAAATCCTGAGTACTGTTCACCAGAGATGGTGCCTCTTGGCTCTTTTCTGAAGTGTGAGTAAGACGAGGTGGACACGATAAGAGGGAGCAAGTCCTGGAAGAGGAAGCAGATAAATCTTGAGGTTTCATTCCAGATGTGATAAGCTGCTGAAGGTCGGCGGCCATGCGTGCTCGCCCTGGTCGCCCTGACCGCAGCGCAGAGCCGGGCTGAGCGCCGGGCGTGGGGCGTGGGGCGTGGGTGGGGGTCGCCTCCGGGAACCGAGGCGCCTGGGGAGCGGGACCCTCATTTCCAGTCCTCAGAACTCCGCGCTCCGTCCCGAATGGAGCCTGGGAGTCTTTGGATTTTCCCGAGATCCCCTGAACCTACGGCGGGGGCACCCATCCGGTCTCCGTGACCCAGGGTGACATGTGGGCAGCAGCTGCTCGGCGGCCCGACACACAGCAAGCAGTTGGAAGAAGAGGAAGGCCCTGTTTTCTCAACGTTGGGCTCTGCTGGGAAATGCTGAAGAATCTCGATACAGAGATTAAAAAGTAAGCTGCAGGATAAATCAAGTTGTCTCTTCATGAAAACATGGGTGGGGTGTGGTGGGGGTGGGGGTGGGGGTGGGGGGCCAGGGAGCGGATTAAAGTCCCCCTGACAGAGCAGACGCTCTTCCTTTGATGTGGCTTTGGAAAGTTAAGGATTGTTTTGTAGTATCTGGAGGAAGTCAGCCGTCCCTCCCGGTGCCCAGGGCAGAGTGGCTACCACGCCCCCAGATGCCTGAATGCAGCGTTCTGCTCTGGGGCAGGAGGCTTTGGGCTAATAGGCCTGTGGTTGTGAGGTTGTGAGGGCCCTGGGGCGAATCCCTTCCATTAGGTTGGAGTTCTTTTTTTTTTTCTTTTTTTTTTTTTTACTATAAAAAGAATACATATTAATAGTAATTTTATTTTTCAAACAGAACAAAAGGATAGCACAGTCAATTAATTGTTGAATTTAGGTCAATGGGATGGGTCACTATATATCATTCTTCCTACCCCGTGTGTGTTTGAAACTTTCTGTCACAAGATGTATTTTAAGGAAGAGCCTCCATCTGTCTCCATGGGCTGTGTCCCCCGAGGCTGTGGGACATGGTCTGAGTTCTCTTACATTCTTCCAAACAGTTTTGATCATTCACAAAGGCACATGTATACATGGGTGCGTTTTTTTTTTTTTTTTAATAGTAACTTCCAATCATGTTATTCTGAACCTTGAGTTTCTTGACAATGGACTGAGTCAGACTTCGAGCCTCCAGACCCTGAGAAATGAAACTGTGTTTCTTGTAAGCCACTCTGTTTGGGGTCCTTTGTCACAGAAGCCGGAGGAATCTCATGCTGTCTCCTCCCTCCTTCCTTAGTGCTGATGTGCATGGTCACAGACTAGAGTTTGATCATTCGGAAACTTATCACCTCTGGAGATGGATACTTCTCCTTGCTTTATGAATTAAACAGAGACAGTTATAAAGAAAAAAAAAGTAGATGGAGGAGCTCTGTCCACAGAAGAACACGCAGCCCTACCGTATCCTGTCAATGGCTGCATCGTCTTCCGTTAGAAGTATGTAGATGGCATGTTGCACGCGGATATATTAAGTTTTTATATACCGCGGCATGATACCATGTCCACGCATGCGCTTTCCGCGTCTCCCTCTGCAGCTCGGGTCTGTCCCTGGTCTGAGAGCTGGAGAGCTCGCTGCCTCCTGGAGCTGATCACCTGGAGGAGGAGCTAGACCCAGGAATTCAAACATGTAAATGAGTCTGCCCCTCCCAGCATCTCCTGCTCTCTGGGCTCCCTCCAGATAGAGGTGCCTGAGTCCGCCCCGCTGCCCGAGCCCCACTCCCCGACCTACTTCTTGCACGCGCCCCCTTGCTAAAGCTTCCACATCTGATTTAGCATCTGTTGCTCTATCGTTCTGCAGAATCCGTTCTCTTCTGCAGCCCAACCCCTGGCCCCCTACATCCACTAAGTTGACCTTAGTTTCTGGCCTGGATGACTCTACCGACCTCCCTGCCCTCTCCCCTCCTCACTGGCGCCAGAGTAATCAATCTTTCTAAAACTCTGACCCCACGCTCGGCTTCCGGGGCCACAAGCACATCAGAGGCTGCCTGTCGCCCTAGACTCGGTCCAGCTCTCAACACAGCAATCAGGGCCTGTGGGCGGTTACCTGCCGCTGCTGCAGAGCTGACGTCTAAAAACCCGGGGATTTTGCAGGCTGCCTGTTAGGTCGTTGGCACCTGAAATCAGCCACGATGGGAGGATTCATCACAGGGAAGTCAGCTGACACCCCAGAGCTGGTTCACCTGCTCACCTCGCCCACCCAGCCTCAACTCTCAACTCTCCCCAGCTCTGGAGCCAGCCAGCCAGACCTCGGAGAGACTGGGGTCTAGAGCACCTCAGTAGAGCAAGTCGTAATCTCTCGGCTGGTGGAGGGCCTTGCCTGCATTTTCTATAAAATACAGCAAAGTGCAATAAAGCAAAACCCAGGAAAACAAGGTGTGCAGGACTGAACTACTTCTGCATCTGGTACACCACTCCCTCTGGACGGAGTCTGTCTCCGGCTTTTTTTTTAATTATTATTATTATTATTTTTTTTTTTTTTTTTTGTATTTTTCTGAAGCTGGAAACGGGGAGAGACAGTCAGACAGACTCCCGCATGCGCCCGACCGGATCCACCCGGCACGCCCACCAGGGGCAACGCTCTGCCCACCAGGGGGCGATACTCTGCCCCTCCGGGGCGTCGCTCTGCCGCTACCAGAGCCACTCTAGAGCCTGGGGCAGAGGCCAAGGAGCCATCCCCAGCACCCGGGCCATCTTTGCTCCAATGGAGCCTCGGCTGCGAGAGGGGAAGAGAGAGAGAGGAAGGAGGAGGGGGGGGGTGGAGAAGCAGATGGGCGCTTCTCTTATGTGCCCTGGCCGGGAATCGAACCTGGGTCCCCCACATGCCAGGCCGACGCTCTACCGCTCTACCACTGAGCCAACCGGCCAGGGCCTTATTTTATTTTTTAAATACAGTATCCATTCACTATTATTTTATATTAGTTTCAAGGGTCCAGCATAGTGGTTAGACAATCATATACTTGACGAGGTGTTCCCTGTGATGGTTCAAGCCCACCTGCCATCATACATCGTTATTATAATATTACTGACCATGTTCCCCTTTTCCAAAGAAACCCGAAACACTGAAAAACTACGTGCACCCCACTGCGTTCACTGCAGCATTATTTACAACAGCCGGGATTTGGAAGCAGCCCGAGAGTCCATCAATGGATGAGTGGATAAAAAAGCGGTGGTACGTGTCTACGATGGAACACTACACAGCCCTAAAAAGGAATGAAATCGTACCGTCTGAGACGCCACGGACGGTCCCGGAGAGCATTCCTCTAAGTGAAACAACCAGTCAGAGAAAGACAAGGATTTCGCTCATAGGTGGAGCCCAGAGAACAAAGGAAATGAACGGACAGAACTGGAACAGTCTCCTACTTGTTCTTTTTTTTTTTTTTTTTTTGTATTTTTCTGAAGCTGGAAAAGGGGAGAGACAGTCAGACAGACTCCCGCATGCGCCCGACCGGGATCCACCCGGCACGCCCACCAGGGGCGACGCTCTGCCCACCAGGGGGGATGCTCTGCTCCTCCGGGGCGTCGCTCTGCCGCAACCAGGGCCACTCTAGCACCTGGGTCAGAGGCCAAGGAGCCATCCCCAGCACCCGGGCCATCTTTGCTCCAATGGAGTCTTGGCTGCCGGAGGGGAAGAGAGAGACAGAGAGGAAGGAGGGGGGGGTAGAGAAGCAAATGGGCGCTTCTCCTGTGTGCCCTGGCCGGGAATCGAACCCGGGTCCCCTGCACGCCAGGTCAACGCTCTACCGCTGAGCCAACTGGCCAGGGCCTCCTACTCGTTCTTTAGGCCTCACCGCGGCGCTCACCTCCTGCAGGAGGCCCTTCCTCAGCTTCTGCCATCAGGTCGACTGACGGCCCCTTCTACGTGTCCCCACAGCCCGCTGTCCTGCAGAAGTCTCTGTCTACATCCTGACCGCATATCAAATAAGGGTTTGCTATTTGCCACACAATGTAAAAAAAAAAAAAAAAAAGTGGTTAGAATGTGTGACCTCCTTTGAGCCTCACAGCGATCGTTCACCATGGTCACTATCTCAAAAGAAGGAACTTGGGCTGTGAGCAGTTCTGTAAGATCCCCACGGCTAGAGACTGCCTTGTGCACCCAATTCGTGTCACAGGGCCTGGTGCTTAGCAGGTGTTCATCACCAGCAGGTGTTGAAGGCACGGATCCTAAACCACCGAAATAACGGCTTGCCAGGTTCTGCATTACAACACGCACGGCTTCTGGGCTCGGTGTCATAGTAATATTCATAAATCCTCTAGCAGCTTAGAAATAATGCTGACTGAGAAGTTTACCCACGACTCTCATAAACAGCTAGGGCAAGATCCCTTTTTTGGGAAGCAGCGGTCAGGAATGCTCCCTAAATTGTCAGTAAGTAGTCCCACCCCCAACCTCACGTGGCACCTGGGTTTCCATCCGCCCATCATGCCCCAGGGGCTGGGACTTCCCTCCTCAAAGCATTGACTTCCCGAGGTTCTCTGCAAGATGCTCCATCGTTTCTCCAGTGTTCTGTTTTTAAGTTGCAATTTCTCCATGACTACTGCTGAGATTCAATTGACCTTTTACCACAGTTTCAAAACAGCAGCCAAGAAACGGTTTCTCATACTCATTTGTGCCTACCGCCGGTGAGATTTGTCCATGGCATTGCATATAACAGTAGCTTCTTTTTTTTTTTTTTTTTCATTGTTTTGTAATATTATACTGCTGATAGACATTTGGATTCGTTTAAGTGTTTGGTTACTGTGAATAAAGCTACTATGAACGTTCTTGTAGAGTGTGTCCATAAAGTCATGGTGCACTTTTGACAGGTCACAGAAAAGCAACAAAAGGCGATAGAAATGTGAAATCTGCACCAAATAAAAGGAAAACTCTCCCAGTTTCATACCTATTCAGTGCAGTTCGATGTGGGCTCATGCACAGATTTTTTAGGGCTCCTTAGGTAACTATCCCGTATAGCCTCTACAGACTCATCATTGACTGATGGCCTACCAGAACGGGGTTTCTCCACCAAACTGCCGGTTTTCTTCAACTGCTTATCCCACCAAGTAATGTTATTCCTATGTGGTGGCACTTCGTCATAAACACGCCAATATTCATGTTGCACTTTGGTCAAGGATTCTAATTGAGCGAGCCACAGAACACACTGAACTTTCTTCTGTACTGTCCACATCTCGACTGGCATGGCCGTGGGTTGCTCCGCTGTATACACGGTGTTATGTCATCATCTGCACATGCGCACATGCTGCCACATCATCCTACAGAAACTGGGAGGATTTTCCTTTTATTTGGTGCAGATTTCACATTTCTATCATCTTTTGCTACTTTCCTGTAACCAGTCAAAAGTGCACCATGACTTTATGGACACACTGTATATCTCTGAAGCAGACATATTTCTCTTTGGTATATACCTAGAAGTACAATTCTTAGCATATAGAGGAGGCTTTGCTTAGAATCTTTAGCTTATTTTAAAAAGCAGTGGTAGGGGAGAGAAACATGGCCTTTCATTGACACGTATTGTGTTACTTGACATTCTTTTTTTTTTTTTTCTTTCTATTTTTCTGAAGTGAGAAGCAGGGAGGCAGAGAGACAGAATCCTGCATGCCCCTGACCAGGATCCACCCAGCATGCCCACCAGGGGGCAATACTCTGCCCATCTGGGGTGCTGCTCCATTGCAACCAGAGCCATTCTAGTGTCTGAGGCAGAGGCCATGGAGCCATCCTCAGTGCCTGGGCCAACTTTGCTCCAATGGAACCTTGACTGTGGGAGAGGAAGAGAGAGATAGAGAGAAAGGTGAGGGGAGAGGGGGGAGAACCAGATGGGTGCTTCTCCTGTGTGCCCTGGCTGGGAATCAAACCCAGGACTTCCGCACGCCAGGCTGATGCTCACCAGTGAGCCAACCGACCAGGGCCATACTTGACATTCTTGAAAGTATTTGTAGATGTATTCAGCCAACTTGAATAGATGTGGTTCTCAGTCAAGTCTCAAGGAGCAAGTAAGTAAAGTCAGAAGGCTCTCAAACTATATCACTGCCATTTTGTATGTGGGCCAATCAGAATTATTGATGTCATTTATTTGAGCCTCTCAGGAAACACCAAAGTTCCAAACATTCTGGCCATTAAAATGTCTAGGGCTCTAATTAGACTCAACTGGAAGACCCTTGGCACAACACGAAGCTATCCAAGGACCCTCAGAAATCACCGCGATCGGCTTCCCGCAGGAAGTAAACAGTGTTCTCATCCAGCTTTCTCTGTGCTGGTGGCCCCTGGGATTTGGAACTTCCACTTGGAAGCCATCAGAGCGAATACAAATATTTATATTTATTATGTCAGCCACAGCACCCACCTTCAGATAAAATGCCCCTTCTCTCTCTGTTCGGGTTTTTTCCTAGGTTTGAGTTGAGTTAGAGCCTTTGTGTTGGGAATAAACCTGGTGCCAAGTACACATTAATAACTGAATTATGCTTATCCTCTGGGGAAGCTGCAGTCTGATCAACTTCCTCCACATTGTAGATCTGTTTCTTCTCTCCCTTGAATGCTCCCCTGCCCCCACCCCCACCCTGACTCTCCCCAAAACCACCACAGGCAAAGGATTTGCGTTCACCTCTCTGTCTCGGTGGCCTTTTTGAATGTCACTTTCTTTTCTGTAAAACCCCTTTGACAAGGCAGCTCTCCGACTGTCTTCACACATCCCAGCGATGTGAGATCAATGGTACAAAGGTTATCTTGGGGTTTTGTCTAGATTTTAAAAAAAGGCATCCTGGGAAGCGTTCCAGGCTTTTTGATTAACTGGGCAGTTCTGGAAAACAAGCCTGCTTCGGCCATCCCTCCCCTGGGTTACGGTATCCATCGCTGGCCCCGTCAGCTAGGAGGTGCGGCGGGCGGACTTTCTGCCAACACCGGATGTGGTAGCTTGGATTCTCATAAAAGTGTTCATGCTGAGATCATTTTACTTTTATATAGAAATAAACTTTTACTTTATTTAGATTTCTTTTAACATAAATGAAGGAGTCCCTGTTAGACCTTGGCTTTAAAAAAAAAAAAAAATTCTACTAAGCCCCTGTAATAGAGGGTGGCCTGCCAACATTTTTCTTCCGGTGGTCTTAACTTCCGTTGGTCTAAGTGAACTTTGTTTCGGAAGGAACTTGGCCCAGAGTAGACTCTTTTAGACACTACCTAGGCCACTGTTCTTGAAGATTGCCAAGTTTCTGTGCACCTTGGAATCTACCTGCACAATTCAGAAAACTACGAGGACTGTCATGTTTACCCAAATTGCTCAGTAGTGTGTGGCTCCGTGAGAGACGCCAGCACACTGACCACAGCCAGCGTGCTGGTCACCAAGCCAGGTCAGCTCTACTTGCACGAGACCGGGCCCAGGCTGCTTCTTGCCAAGCGGTCTTTCGCGCGCCTCACGGTGGAAGGAAAGGAGAGAACCAACATGCGCCAGGTGCCACAGGCCAGACACTCTGCAAACATTTCACAGAGCTAACCGAAAACCTGTGATTGCAGGAGGGGCATGAAATAACCCTTCACAACAAGAGTGGGGAATTCCTTAACCTACGGGGGTTACAGATTTTACAGACTCCTGTCCAATCAGAGGGAGAGTTCTTTACAGATGACTGGAAGGGGTTGAGCAGCTGAGTTGCAAAGACTTTCCTGTCTTGAATGGGTATTGGTCCAACTCACGAGTGTCTTTTCTCAATTGCTGCTTCTTATACTTTTTAGCCTTGCCCCTTCTCTATCTTATGAAATATTTAAAGCAGCTTATTAATAATGTACTTATCTGCTTCTACACTGCCCTTTAGCCGCTACCCTGGGGGACGTGGGATGGGGGATGGAATTTCTCCTGGGTCACTGCTCAGTTCTCATGTTGGCTTTTGTCCTGCTTGGACTGTCTGCTTTTCTTACTCTTCCAGAAACTCCTTGGCAACACTCTTGTTTGGCTCCGGACTTTATGCCTCCCTAATTCTTGCCGATTCCTCCCACATATGATTTTAACTCCCGGTCAGTCCTGGACTTGTCCCACCTCCAACTGGCACCAGCTTTTTCGGTTCCCCTCTCCTGTATGACCCCACTCTAGAGCGGATACCTAGGACGTGGTACACATGACTGTCCACGTCTGCTGAGCCTCTGTACAGCTAAACAGAATGGATCGCATCAACCACAAGTTATGACCAGGATGATCTCCCACACGGCTGTCATCCATCTTTCCTGCCTTCCGTGTGCATGGCACACCTGCACCTGAGTGTGGCGTCCCTTCCTCCACCCCCCACCCCCCTGGGAATCTGGGCTGGCCCCGGACAGCTTCAACCAATAAAGTATAGTGGGAATGGCACTGTGTTCGCTTTACGGTTGGCCTTTCTGAGGACTGGGAATTTTCACCGCCTGCCGCGTGGTGCCCTGAGCGGGCATGTCCAAAGTCTGAGCTCCACAGCCCAGTTGAGCCCTCACATGGCTCCCATCTCAGCGCCCTATGGCTGACACTGCATGAGGGACCCAACTGACGTCGGCCCCGATGTGCTTATTCCACTCAGCAAATTAGAAATAAATTGTTGTCTGAAGCCTGGTCCGACACATGCTTCTGGAATGGTTGAAATGGAAAATGCCCTTTTCCTGGTCTCACACATGACAAATGCTCGGATGGGCTGAATAGCTTCATCAAGCACCCGGCCACTTAGCGTTGCTGTGATTGGTTATACAGCGCTTGATCCCTGGGACAAATGATGAACCAGGTTCAGGGTAAAACAGGAGTCCAAACCAAGTATTCTCCTTTAGAAAATTTTATCTCTGGATTTCCCATTCTGCATTCGACTTAGTTGGCCATTCTCCAGGTGTTGTATCGAAAATTTTAGTAATGGATGTGAATTGTCACTGTGAAGCCTAAGTCTTCTATATGTGCGTATGTCCGTATATTTAAATCTTAGAGTGTGTTTGTAAACTTACTGTGGAAATAGCCACAACTCACCAAAGCTACTGGCACATCTCAGAGTCAGGCTTACACACCGAATGGTGGGGAATCCCAGTGGAGATCACCCAGTTTTTACATCTGAATGATTTATTGGGCAACGAGGGTACACCATCTGATGATATATGTTCTCGTTCTTTTTCCACAACAGGAGACCAGCGGAAACCGTCCACGGCCCACTGAAAACACAACACGATCACCCTGCCCTTTAGCTTCCGGGAGCAATTCATCTGCTGCCAGAACTCGGGGGCCATTCCGGCACCTACAAAGTAGAAATATAAAACCTCCCCAATTCACAGCTTGGCTTCTAGACAGCGCCTCCGTCCCCTGTTCAAACCCTCTGACTCTACATCTTGATTTCAATAAATGGACCTTTGATTTGCCCTTTGTGTCCAAAAAAAAAAGAAGAAAAAAAAGAACAGGGTCAGGAGGATGTTATGTAAGAAGAAGAACAGCCCACACTCTGGTGTACGTTTCCGACATGCTGGCACTTGTCCACGTGCGTGTAGTATATATAGTTCATTTCCTGGTCCCGTGGGGTAGGTGCTTGTCGTCTTCTCCCCAGTTCTCCGCAGATGCCACCAGGGTCCATCCAGCTGCTTAATCCTGAATCTAAATGACATCCCCGGGGCCTCCCTTTTTTCACACTCTGAATCAACTCCTTCATTGAGTCCTGGTGTAGCTACCTCTAAAACCACGGAATCGTACACCTTGCATGAGCACAGTTCAGTACAATTTTATTCTGTGTGTATTATATCTTATTAAGGCTGTTATTTAAAAAATAATAATAAAAAAACATGTCTAGACTCTTCCCACCTCTTGTCCTCACCGGGGCTTTGTAGGTGCAAACGTGTCAGCCCCTTTAAAGAGACACCAGCAATCCCAACGTGACAGAAGGAAAAATCCTCCACTGCGCCCTCACAAAAGGCCAAATGTGTCCCCTCACCCCCCAAAAAAAAGGACACTCAGAGCAATGAACAAGCTCCAGGTCACAAAAACATTTGCCTAAGACAACCCCCCAACATGTTCTCCAATAACCATTCCTCCCATGAGGCTATGCGGCAGACCCTGCGCTGGGCATTGACTATCTAAAAACAGATGTCATCGAGTCACGGGGCGGGTTCTGCAGCTTCTCTCAACTTTTATATATGTGGTTTTCTATAAAAGAACTAGCCTGATTTGTCAATAACATGTAATTACTTTGTAATGTCAAGAAATGAACATATTTCTTCTTCTCTACCCTGGTAAGATGCACTGTAAGATCACGCCTTCCCGGTGATGGTCTCCCCCAGGGTGAACCCTCCCCCTGCCCTCCCTCTCCCAGGGTGCACCCTCCCCCTGCCCTCCCTCCCCCAGGGTGCGCCCTCCCCCTGCCCTCCCTCCCCCAGGGTGCGCCCTCCCCCTGCCCCCCCTCCCCCAGGGTGCGCCCTCCCCCTGCCCCCCTCCCCCAGGGTGCGCCCTCCCCCTGCCCCCCCTCCCCCAGGGTGCGCCCTCCCCCTGCCCCCCCTCCCCCAGGGTGCGCCCTCCCCCTGCCCCCCTCCCCCAGGGTGCGCCTCCCCCTGCCCCCCCTCCCCCAGGGTGCGCCCTCCCCCTGCCCCCCCCCCCCCGGGTGCGCCCTCCCCCTGCCCTCCCTCCCCCAGGGTGCGCCCTCCCCCTGCCCCCCCTCCCCCAGGGTGCGCCCTCCCCCTGCCCTTCTCTGAGGTCTGCCCACTCACCCTTCTTTGACGACCCCTCATCGTCCGGAACCAGGTATCTCAGAAGCACACGGCCGGGCTGCACTGAAGTGGTTTCCTGCCCCTCCCCCAGGGCGGTCCTCCCCTGAGCTCGCTGCCCCAGTCTTCGTGGACACCCCGGTGCTCCCGGAGTGCCTGCCCCTGCTGGCCTCTCCCCCCTCCCGACTCTCACCTGCCCCAGCCAGGCTCACTGGGCGCAGCTCCGTTATCTCCTCTTCTCCCCTGCCCTCCCCTCCCCTCCTCTCCCCTCCCCTCCCCTCCCCTCCCCTCCCCTGTATGACCTTCTCCTTCTCCCCTCTCCTCCCCTCCCCTCCCCTGTATGACCTTGACCTTCTCCTTCTCCCCTCTCCTCCCTTCCCCTCCTCCCCCCTCCCCTCCCCTCCTCCCCCCTCCCCTCCTCCCCCCTCCCCTCCTCCCCCCTCCCCTCCTCCCCTCCCCTCCCCTCCCCTGTATGACCTTGACCTTCTCCTTCTCCCCTCTCCTCCCCTCTTCTCCCCTCCCCTTCCCTCCTCCCCCCTCCCCTCCCCTCCCCTCCCTTCCCCTCCTCCCCCCTCCCCTCCCCTCCTCCCCCCTCCCCTCCCCTCCCCTCCCCTGTATGACCTTGACCTTCTCCTTCTCCCCTCTCCTCCCCTCTTCTCCCCTCCCCTTACCTCCTCCCCCCTCCCCTCCCCTCCCCTCCCCTCCCCTCCTCCCCCCTCCCCTCCCCTTCCCTCCTCCCCCCTCCCCTCCCCTCCCCTCCCTTCCCCTCCCCTCCCCTCCCCTCCCCTCCTCCCCCCTCCCCTCCCCTCCCCTCCTCCCCCCTCCCCTCCCCTCCTCCCCTCTCCCCTCCCCTCCCCTCCTCCCCCCTCCCCTCCCCTCCTCCCCTCTCCCCTCCCCTCCCCTCCCCTCCTCCCCCCTCCCCTCCTCCCCCCTCCCCTCCCCTCCTCTCCCCTCCGGGGTTCCTCAGCCTCCCTTCCCTTGTCTTCATCTTCCTGCAGCTGCAGGTGGGGAGCCCCCAGGCTCTGCCCGTGGGCCACTCTTCCCCTTTGATGTCTCATCTGCCCCCATGGCTTCAACTGTCCCCTTGTGGGTGGGGTGGAGGGTCCCACGGGTGCCCATCCTCACCCACAAACACAGTCCTAACTCCATCCCCCCGTTTGTGCCTTGCCGCACACAGAGCCCACAAAGGATGTAAGGACCCGTCGACGAGACGGTACGTGGACAGGGAGTCGTAGTCACTAGAGGCTGATGCGTCTGTGTTAAGGAGACAACAGCGGGGCCAGGTGACACGTGCCAGGTGACACTTAAGAACCCGTGAGCAGGTGAACTTGCTTTCGCTCGATGGAATCTTACTCATCGGCCCTGGCATCTTCCGAGCTCCAGTTATTTCTCGTTAGTCACGTGGCTTTTCCTATGCTCCGCTGGTCTTGGCTGGCTGCCTGCCGAAGCCAGTTTATCTCACAGTCAGCAGCCAGAGCCTGCCCAGTTTCAGTTTTCTCTTTCCTGAGACCCATCGGGCACAACCTTTGGGCTGGCACTTCCGAGTTCCCTGGGGTCACGACAGCTCAGTCCAGGGATCAGCTAGACCAGGGGTCCCCAAACTACAGCCCGCGGGCTGCATGTGGCCCCCTGAGGCCATTTATCCGCCCCCGCCGCACTTCCAGAAGGGGCACCTCTTTCATTGGTGGTCAGTGAGAGGAGCATAGTTCCCATCGAAATACTGGTCAGTTTGTTGATTTAAATTTACTTGTTCTTTATTTTAAATATTGGATTTGTTCCCGTTTTGATTTTTTACTTTAAAATAAGGTATGTGCAGTATGTATAGGGATTTGTTCATAGTTTTTTTTATAGTCCGGCCCTCCAACGGTCTGAGGGACAGTGAACTGGCCTCCTGTGTAAAAAGTTTGGGGACCCCTGAGCTAGACGTTCAGATCTGCCCAGTCACCTCCCACAGCCTCAGGGCAGAGGTTTTGGAAGAAATCCTCCCCTCCCTAGTCTGACACATGCCTCTAGAATGATTCAAATGATAAGTGCCCATTTCCGGGGTTCACAGTGACAAATGCAGGAATGGGTTGATGGCTTCATCAAGCAGCTGGTCATGGACAGGAAAGTGCTGAGTGTGGGAGGAGCAGGGAGGGCCAGCAAGGAACTCTGGCCACAGCTGCCCGCCAGCCTAGACTGGACACAGAGCAGACTTTCTCTCTAAGGGCTCTTCAGGTCTGAAATCCTGTGAATCCTAGGACACTACACTCACTCAGACGGGTCGGCCTCCAGGGAGTGGCTGGCCTACTGTCACTGGACACTTTTCCAAGTGACTGTGGGATTGAGGATCTGTAAAGGCAGGGCCAGGGCCACCATCAGAGCAGCCCGGCCCATGCAGGTTCGCACTGGATTCGGACAGTCGGTAAAGAAACAATGGAGCCAAAAACTGATGGGCTGTCATCTTTAATTCTAGCTTGCACCCGGTGGGCAAGTAAAAAACACACACTGGGCTCCAAAACCCACTCACATTCAGTGCTCACAAAGCTACTGACTTATCCGAGTTTTCTAGAATCAAAGGTTTCTAGCTCACCAGACTTATTCACCTCTGTTCTCCATCTCCTTCCTTCTCCCTGCATAAACTCTACACAAACTGGCCTCTCACTCAACACTCCGGCATCTTGGCTGCTTCTCCTGGCCTCTTCCACGTGGCCTTTTTCTGCTCTCCTCTGCTCTCTCCTCTAATGCTAATAATCCGAGGAACCGAGAGCGCAAGCTCCTGTTCTGCCCCTATTTTATAGTGTAGAAATCCAAACCTTTAATCCAATATACAAAATAGGGAAGTCTCTAATACAAAGTCACTTTCTGAGGCCTGATGGGATTGTACCACCCCACATCAAAAAGGGTGGGAAAGGCTTAATCCCAAAACCAAGCCCCAGGCTACAGAGACACACATTAATATCACCTGGGTGACGGCCTCCTCGTGGGCAGCGTCATCTTTTACAAAGTGAGCATAATATATTTTATCTGCCCAACAGGATCCTTGCTCCTGACTCCCAGGGTTTCCCTAACTCAACAGGGGGGGGCAGGTTTTGTGGAATACCAGCCCGCAGCCCGGTGGCTAGCGCAGGCCCCTGCCCAAATCCGAGTGCCCCGCAGGAGGGGACAGTCTTCAGATAATGGAAGCGGGCTCTTTCCTGTCCGAGGAGAGACCGCTCTTTAAAGGAAAAAGTGAGCAGGACCAGGGTGCTGCCTCTAGAGCAGAGGGTCGGAGAGAATAATGACCTTCTGCCCTCCGTGGTTCAAACCTGGGCTCGACAGCACCGTCCTTCCCTGACTTCACCCAGGCCGCCGACCCCCTCGGTGCCTCAGCCTTGGGACCTCGGGAGCAGCTGCCCCCCGGGCCGACTGTGGCTGTGAAAGTCCCCAGACACGGACGTGAACTTCGTGCGCCAGCTCTCTTCCTCTCCGGGCTTCTCTGCCCATTTCGGTTTCTATCTTGAATGTTATTTTATTCCCTTTCCGTAGCTTTCATTTAAGTGCTTTTACCCACGTCGTTTAAAACGTTTCCCAGGAAGCTGAGGAAACTCACACCCGCAGAGTATGGACAGATCGGGATATGACACAGTACCAAGTCACCCGGGCTTGGAACCGTCATCCTCTCTGCGGTTTGTGGACAAAATCTGAGATTTCCTCATCATCCCGCAAAAAGAACCAAAAACACATCTTTTGGCCCATAACCACTTTCGTTTTAAATTTTCCTAAATACTGACAGTTATTTCTTGGCTTGTTCTTGATATCAACCTGGAAGTACCCGGCCTGGAAGCTGGCAGTCTTACCCCCAGCTCCCTCCCCCGCGGCCCAACTCACTCAAATTCCTGTATCCACCTGCTGCTGACCTTGGCCTCCACCACGGACAAGCGACTCTTTCCACAGCCCACTCTCCTGACTCCCAAGAGGAAAGGGCCCCGCGTCCCTCTCACAGCGTAACGGGAAGGGTCTCACGGTCTTTCTTTTCTCGCTCTGTCTCTGCATTGCGCATTGCAGTCGTCTGAGGCACAGCCTTGGCCGTGGGCTTTGCGACTCGCCCGCCGACCGTTTACCAAGGGCGGATGCTTTTAGTCAATGCCAAGAAGCCGCCAGCAAAAGTCGGTGCTGGGACGGAGCTCCCTGCCTTTTCTGGGTCTTCTCATGGCAGCGGCGAGCAGGGACCCGGGAGGGAAGGCCCTTCGTGAACATTTATTGAATACTTTCTACCTGGATGGGTGCTCGGGCTCCTCCACGGTAAACGGAGGGGGACAGACATGCTTCTGAAACAGGAGAGGGGCTATTGTTGTCATCAGCGTGGACTGTTGATCTGTTTCCAAGGAGTCCGGCTGTCTGTGTTTAGTCCTGCTGCCTCGGCTTGATAAGGCTTGACAATGCGCACACGACACACACAGCACGCACACACACACACACACATGCACGCACACACACTGGTTCCATGCTCGGATATTTTATTCGCTAATGTAGGAAACAAACAAAAAAAAGGGGGTGGGAAGGAAAGTTTGTTGGAGCCCCCAGTCCACGAGCAGACAGAGGAAGGAAAAGGATCACGCCGGAGACCGGCGAGGCGGAGCTGTAATCTGTCACGTGCTTTCCCACGCGGCAGCCCCTCTGAACCTGGCCTCTACCTTCTGGGAAGGGGCGGGCGGATGTTATCGTCTCCTCTGTCACGTGCTTTCCCACGCCGCAGCCCGTCTGAACCTGGCCTCTACCTTCTGGGAAGGGGCGGGCAGAGGTTATCGTCTCCATTGGCCTCTACAAAACCGAAAACTCAAAAAGGATATCAGTGAACTTCCCCAGGTTACAAATTCCATCAGCGGCAGGGCGGAAACGAGAGTCCCCGATTTCCCTTTCCAGACCAGCACTGGTCCTGCTGGTGCCGTCCGTCTGTCCTCAGATATCAGGCATGTATTCAACCCTTGGTGTCAAGTTTGGCTTTTTTTTTTTTTTTTTTTTTTTTTTCTTAATGGGTGTTCACTATCTTCCCACTCAAGAACCCTGAGGGTGGGGCCGTGTCCTATTCAGATTCGATTCCCTATATCTGAGCACAATTCCTTTCACCAGGTAGAACCTCAATAATATCTAATAAAAAAGAAGATTGTTTTGCTGGACCAAAGTAACAAACACTTTTAAACACCAGCAGAGGGATCGCTTCTTGTTTATACACCTGCGGCCGACAGCTGATGTGGATGAACGTGACCCAGAGGCACGGTCCACGGTGTGGCCGTCAGATGGCTCATTCATCACTGACCGAAGGCACCCTCTCGAGCTGGTGTAAACGAGATGAAGAGCTCTTGGGAGGCTGCAGCAAACACGCGCCAGGCCTCTGGGTTCTCTGTCGGGGGTCACAGCACTTAACGATTCATCTTCTGATTTAAGATTCCAGGAAGCGTGTGGGGATGCACTGGGCGGAGGGAGCCCGCGGCGAGAGGCCCGCCTGCCCCGCGGAGGAGAAATCCTTCCTGCAGGACCGCACTTGACGGCCGCAAGCAGCGGCACTTGGGTCCAGAGTTGTGCGTGGGTTGTTTATTTTTGAAGCTCCCTCATACAAACAGCAAAAACTGGATTTAGGAGGCTAAATGAGAAACATGCTCTGGAAGGGACCTTTAGAGGGAACATTTTAGAACAAAAATGTACAGTAATTTTTACCGTACTCTGGTCTTGGAAGCAAATTCATTGACTTGGGATTGAACACTGCTGGCTAGTAGGCCCTCAGCCCCATTGCAGTGCTTCCAAATGCAACCCACGTCCTTCCACAGACTGGGGTCTTATTTTCAGTGGCAATGGAGGTGGATGGGTCCTGTGTCCCCGAATTCTTTGTGGTTTGTTCTCAGTTGTCCCGCACCTCTGACCCACTGACCCACCATCATGAGTGGAAATGGCCCGGCTAGAGGCAGCTCAACCCCAGGCAGAGCGCACCGGCCAGAAAGGCAGCCCACGGGACAGGCGCGGGTCAGCGCCCTGGCTCACTGCGCTCCCTGCCCTTGTTCCTGCCGTGAGCGTGACACCTGCCATGGCACCGTGACGTGGCCTTTAATCAGCGCCGGGTCCCTGCGACGACCGCACGCCATCTACCAGCCCACAGACATGGAGCCCCGAAAACGGCCTGCACAGTGACTGCGCGGCGTCATCGAGCAACGGGTGAAAAGTCTAGGGGTGGCTGCTGTGAGCCGGGGGTCCCCATGGTCACAGGACTTGCAGGCCGGTAGGAGGAGAGGCACCGAGAGGCCCAGGGGAAATCACAATGCCTGCTGACCAATGCTCTGTTCGTGGGAGAATTGTCGCGGGCCGTTGAGACCACAAGGGAGGGGCCACGGATGCAGCTTTGTGTTTGGGCGGGGCGGGGGGGGGGGCGGGGGACGGGGGATGCCACCACGCATGCGCGCAGACTGGTCCTCAGGGGTTCCCGGGGTTAAATCGTGGTTGATATTTATTTAAACCAGGAGGTTTAGTTAGCTAGACAGAGGGCCGGGGTGTGGAGAAGATAAAAGAGCACGTACAAAGACACAGGGACTTAAAAAAAATAAAAAATATATATATACACACACACACACACACACACACACACACACACACACACACACACCCCATTAATTCCACAGGGTTTGGACAGTCCTGCCACATTGTACTTGTGTTCTCTGTGACCGGGCAGGGCTGCGGCCAGACGCTGGGCAAGGCTGTATCTGGAGCCGCTGAGAGCTGTCGCCCACAGCAGTTGTTTTCTGCTGACAACGTGGCCGGGTCGGGGTAGATCCTTAGTTGCATTCCCACCTCACGTGCATCCAGGCTGCAGACGGGGGGCACAGCTCGCTGTGTTTCCCGGAACCCAGGGCCGGCCTTCTGTATGCTTTGGAAGCTTAGGAAATACTGAGGGCTAAAGAAACAAACAAACAAAAAAAGATAAACAGCAAAGAAAGGTCAGCCGCCAGCAGGCTGGAACTCCCAGAATTTTCAAGGGAGCAGCAATGTTTATCCCACTGGGTTTTGGGGGTTTTCATTGTTTTTTTTTTTCCTAGCCAACTTTATTTAAGCTTCAATTTGAAAAGCTCAGTCACAAAGATCCTCACTAAGTAGTATGTTGGCAACCCAAAAAGTCACAGCCCCTCTGACTTGACTTAGTCAACTCGGTTGATTAAGGAGGCCAACATCAGGCGCTTCGAGTCCCCTGGAAGGTTAGTTAGCTCCAAGGAGGGTGAGCAAGCAGGTTCGTCTGGTCCCACCCGAGACCCACACCCGAGCTCGGGCCAGGCTAAGGGAGACAGCACCACGGACAGCGTGTGGCCCATGTTGTAGACAAGGCACTGGCCCAGGTGTTGTTGCCATGAACACGGACAAGAAGTGGTTTCTGCCCTGATGGGGGACCTGGAGCACAGTAGTTGCTCAATAAATATTTGTTGAGAGACTCTGTGAACACAGGCCCACATATTTAAACAAAGCACTTACCATAAAATACGTTATGGCTCTGTTGTAATAGTGGGACTCTCTCCGAGGCCGCGGAGGTTACTGCGTCCTCTGAACTCTTTGCAGTCTCTGCAGAAGGCCAGCTCCCTCCCTTAGGTCCTGAGGGAGCCCCACCACAGCTTCTGAAGACAGGAAGAGCTCCAGCTGCCGGAGGGGCCCGGCTATAGATGGCAGCGGAAACCTCTATAGCCACGGTCCCCTCTGCTGGACACAGCTGTCGGACGCAGGGTCACAGCACGTGGCTAAGTGAACCCCGGTCATCCTGAGAGAACGAACGCCCGACCCCAAGGAATTCACGTTTCTAAGCAGCAGGACTCCACTCCAGCCCTTCAGGCCCGGCTTTAGTGCTCACGGACACCGAGAAGAGCATCCCGAGAGCAGGGATCGGTGACATCACTTCCTGATGCAGAGGACAAACATACTGCCTTCCTCTGAAACCTGGAAAATCATGTTCATTGGTGCAGGTGGCCAGAGGCAGCGTTCTGGGGCACGAGAATTAAGTTCTGATGTGTTTACAGTGGGCTAAGCATTGTTCTGTGTTCTTTACCTGCGCTGATTTGTTTAATCATCACAAGAACCACATAAGGTGGTCTCTGTTATCATTTCCATGAGAGAGACCAAGTAAATTGGCCAGGAAGTGACAAAGCCACGGTGAGAACCCAGGCCGGACCTCCTAACCACAACAGGGCAGCATTTGAAGGTCCAAAGATGAGAGAGCGGGGCCTTCTGGGGCAATGGTAGTCGGCATAAACGGGACAGAGTACTCCTGAGGGGGCATCAGAAGCCAATGACAGTGGAGAGGTAAGGGGCCAGATATGCAGGGTCTGTGTACGTACGCTGCTGAAGCCTGTATTTAATTCTGAGAACAGTTGGAACCATGAAAGGCCTTACACCCAGGATTGGCTCCATGCTCGGGAAGATGCCGGCCACAGAGTAGAGGAGGGACTGCAGAGGGCCAGTGAGCAGGAGACCAGCTAGGACAGGAACGGAGCTAACTGTACGGGTGATGGATGGGGGGCCCGAGGGAGGGGACACGGTGGGGGAGGGGAGCTGTAGGGTCACATAAATGACAGCGTGTATAGACCCAGGGCGGATCCTGGCTGGAAAGGAGAGAGGAGGACCTCCAGGTTCGGGACGGGGGCAGAAGCTCTGCCGTTAAGCGGAGCAGGGACTATAAGAGGGGCTCCTGGTTCCGGAGAAAGACCGTGTGTTCAGCGGGAGAACATTACATTCGAGATGCCCGTTCCAACTACCAACTGTTACATAACAAGCCGGTCATTAAAGACACTAATGTATGATTGGCGCTCATGGTTCTGTGAGTCAGTGGGGTTCCGCTGGGCAGTGCTGGCTTGTGGACTCACAGAAAATCACTGTCTGACATTGGCTCGGTTGGGCTGGTTGTCCAAGGTGGCCCGGTGACAAGGTGGCAGTCCATGCAGACTTTCAGACGAGTTCAGCTGGCCTCTTCCACCCACATGTGGCTTCTCCGTGTGGCTGGTGACGAATGCAGTCTCTTCGGGACGTACGGTTTAGAGAAGTTTCATCATCATTCACGTTACAGGTTTCTGGATCAGGGAAAGATCTGGGCTGGGGAGCTGGCTGAGGAGACAATCAGTACGTAGGTGGTGATTGAAGCCTGGGGTGGAGATGAGGTCTCCCAGGGAAACCGTGCAGAATCCAACAAGAATAAGAGCAGGCAAGGGCCCTTGAGACACCATCGTCTAGAGAAAGGAGGGGCAGGCCCCCTCTTCCCTGAGAAGGAAGAAACGAAAAGAATACAAGGGAAAGGAGCCAGCAGGGGTAACCGAGTCAGCCAGTAATCAACTCACTACATCCCATAGTTCTCTAAATGGGTGCTTAGAGTCACTTACAGTACAAAGCAAGAACAACAGGATCTGTATGTATTGATGACTAGTGATCTGGACGCCCCTTCCCCCTTGCTGACCCCACTGAAACTTTCCCTCCCCTCTCCTTGAGTCCTCGAACCTTACACAAAGAAATCACATGCCCATCGCTTAGATACTGTAAAGACATTAACTTGTAAGAAAATCAACTTCGGGGAGCCCGTGTTTTGTAGCTACAGACTTCACATGCTCCGCCGGCTTTAATCAATCCGACCTCCTTCATCAAGTTGTCGGGGTGTTTTTGTCCTCCTTTGATTCCTGCAATAGTCTGAAGGGTAAGCAATGAAACAGGGAGCCCCTGGAGGAGGCTAAGAATGCAGGACACTGGGAGCGGAGAAACCCACAAAAGAACATGCCTGCATAGATCGCAGGCAGCATGGCAAGAAACGGAAGTTGTCTGGGAGGCACAGTCACGGGGGACCTGAAAAACGACTTTTAGAAAATTTGACAAATAGGTGGTCGTGGGTGACCTTAGTAAGAATAGGAAAAGCAATAATAATAATAATAATAAAACAGACCATGGTGAAATAGACAATGAGTGGTAGAGAGAGAGAAAGGCAAGACGCTCTCACGTGACACAATGGAAGGAGGGTTTATATTTTCGGGTGGGTACAGTGAGGACTCTGGGCAGCTCACCTGCTTGCATGGATCGGCATATTGGCTCTCCCAGCTGTGCAGCGTTGCTCACTGGAGTAACTTAACTTTGTAAGAAGAAGAGATTAGGACACAGACAACAGAGACTGAGGGACAACCATGTGAGGACGCAGCGAGAGGGTGGCCATATACAAGCCAAGGAGAGAGGGGCCTCAGAAGAACCCAAGTCTGTCCACACTTTGATCTCAGACCTCCAGCCTCCAAAGCTGTGAGAAAACAGACTGTGGCTGTTGGAGTCACCCGGACTGTGGTATTTCTATTCTTGCAACCCTAAAGAACAAACTGATACATATCAGTAAAGTCTCATTGGTAGAATCTAGGTGGCAAATATGAACAACGTTCACTACAAAAAAAAAATCGTTTCAACTCTGCTGCATGTTTAAGTTTTCTGTAGGAAAATGTTGGAGGGAAAACATTGCCGTGCAGGACAGAGTTAGAGGACAGGTGTGAGAGGCGGGCGGAGGCTCCTGCCGCGGCCGTAAGTGAAGAATGAGGGAAGCTTGTACGAGGGGGCGATAGTGAACTTGAAAGAAACGTGCAGGTTCTGTCCGTCCGTTGGAGAGAGAGACAGCCGACTGTCTGAGAGGTCGGGTCTGGGCTACGGTTGGAAAGACGGAATTGAGGATGACGGCTCTGTACTTCTAACCACCCGGTGGCCAGCGGCGTTCACTAACACAGAAAATATCAGAGTTCCAGGAGGGAAGCCCAGGCTTTGGTTCAGTCCAGCTAAGTGTAAAATGACTGTGACGTCTCCAAGTGGCCTTGTCAGGCAGCGGAGTTAAACACGAGGCTTGGAGGATGCAACACGTGTCCACAGCTTAGCCCCAGGCCCGATGCACAGTGAGCATATTAACACACTTTGTATTCTTTGCAATTATTTTAATTGTTACAGGAGATGTGCACAGAGCTGGCTCTATTACCATTAGGTATTGGTACATATGTGTACAAGTCTGCCTTAGAAAGAAGATGAGATTAGAAATGTAGTTGAAGGTGAGGCGCTCAGTGAAGTGCTCACGGAAAGCCCGTGAACAAGGTCCTGTACGGGATACGACAGTGCTCGTTGTGTCCCGGGAGCATGGCCATCCCTCGGGCCACGTCACTTCCCCGTCACCTTGGAGAAATGAGAATTTCTTCTGCATTCAGTAACTCATTCTAATGTTTAGTAACTGCTGCAGTTGCTTTAAAAAAAAATTTTTTTTTTGAATTTGTCTAAATATAGTGAGAGCTCAAAATTGGTTCCAGAATGCAGCTCCTTAAAATCCTAATATAAGGGATGATTATGTTTATGTTTACCTGACATGCTGAGGTCCCTGGGTGGCCCTGCAAGGCTGTCGTCTTGGGGTGCAAAATTTTAATGGAGAACTGACAACTTTGTTAGGATTCTGTATGCTTCCTGGGCTGCAGGGCACAGAGAGGGCCCCTAGATTAACCACGCAGGCAGGGAAATGGGGGGAAATGAAAACCTGTCAGCATCCGTGTCATGATTTTAGCATTAAACCTTCAGGGAGTAGAAGTGTCACTCAGAGCACCTCTGCCGTTGCCTGAGCAGCATCAATGTCACCAGCTGCCTGACACACTCATTTTGGGCTTGCCGAAATGCTCACGTCCCCTCCCCCATCAATGCATGCCCTCCCACTCCTCAGTGGAAACAAGACCAGCATTTGCTCCAACTCAACAGAAAACCGGTAGCAAGCGCGATCTTAGTCCCGACTCTTTTTTCCGCGGGAACAGCTCATGCGCGTGACGACCTGCAGGGGGGCCACTCTCAGTCCCGTTGCGTTCCATCTCCCTAGCAACGGTCCTGTGATGTGGTTGGTCCCTGTGAGTATCCCCCTTTTGCAGACGAGGTATCTGGCGCTGGAGAGGTGACGTGATCTGCCCACCCGGGAAGGAAGAGATTGGGAGTTCAAAATGAAGTCAGACGGTCAACAGAGAAAGATCTCCCGACTGCGGTGTCCTCGGCATCGCGGAGGGCCTGGGCGTCAAGAGCCCAGAGGGGGAGGGTGTCTGGCTGCGCCTCCTGAACCCTCAACCACAGCCACGAAGCCGCGTGACCTCTTCTCTGCTGCTGAGGGTTCCGCTGGACGAGCGGCCTCTGCTCTGTGTGGGTTTGGGGACTTCCCTGGCAGACCCTCCTAACCCCCACCTCGTGCCTGGAGTGCTTTTTCTAGGGCATAAACCTTCAGCTCTCCCAGCCGAGAGGCAGCTGAGTACAGATACCCCTTCCAAAAGCAATGGCAGCTTACCTTCACAGCGCGCTAGACGAGACGTGTGTTGAGACCCTTCCGTCTGGGTTAGATCTAGCTATTGGAGATCGGGGAGAAAGGGGGAAAGAGTGGCTAGGTACCGAGGGTCAGAGAGGGACCAGGAAGCTATTCAGAAATAAGCACGGTGGCTCTGAAGTCAAACGTCACCGACCGGGTTGCTGATGCCAATCAGCCCAACCCCAAAAAAGAATTAAATAATGGTGTGTACCAGTCCCCTGCCTCTCCCTTCCACTCTGGGTCCTTGCGTGGCTGCTGTGGGAGGCATCACACCGCAGCAAAACCAGCGCCCCCTCCCGGCCCCTTGTCCCCCTTGCTGCTCTCTCTGTGCATTTGAGAAGCTGGTTGTTTGGAAGTCTGTCGCTGGTACAGCTTGGTGCTGTCCGGGCCTCCACGCCACTTTGCCGTGCACCAGGGAGGCGGTACTTCAGGAATGTCCTGGGAATGGTGAGCATGAGCACAGGTGGGCTGCTTCACCCCCTCTGGCCTCAGCAGACCCCCGGGAGGAGGCCCCCTGGGCCCTCAACTGTGTTTATTCCCTGAGAGGCTTCCAGAATGGGCTGGGGAACAGAGGTCAAGAGAGCCACCTGGGAGGGTCGAGGTCATCTTATTATTTATTTAAGTCCCCAAATCAGGTTCACTGCAGTCTTCATAAAGGTTCATTTACTGTCTAGTTCCGCCTCAGATTAGATAGGATCAAGGGGCAGGCAACCCTGCCAGACAACCAGCCCAGACGTCAATCTAAAAAGGGCGCCAAAAACGGCCCTGCGTCGAAGACCACGTCACCAGGATGTGATCAAGGGGAAGCAGTGCCTATCGACCAGACAGACCACTCCGAGAGGACTGACTACGCACAGCAGTAACACTGTCTCCCGGTGAGGACAGGAAGGTCAAAGGGACAGGTGAAACAGCCTCCTGAGGGGGGTGAGAGGGATCAACCCCAGGGCTTTTTTGCTTGGCTGGATGAGATTTGCAAATGTGGGGCCAGAGCTGAATTGCTCTGGACTAGAAAGAAGAGGCAGAGCCCTCTCAGCAGAAGGCACTTTGATTCCTCTCCCTCCGTTGGAAGGAATGCCGAATTCCTCCCCGGCCCAGGAAGCCACGAGCCAGGGAAGCCCGGCTGGAAGGAGAGTCCGTGTGAACAGGAGCCGTCTCTGTTCCGTTCAGGACCGTGCAGTCAGCATCCGGCTCAGGGCCCAGCCAGGGGGTGCGCCCTCAGGCGTGCCTTTGCTGTATTGCTGTAGAGCAGGGGTCCCCAAACTTTTTACACAGGGGGCCAGTTCACTGTCACTCAGACCATTGGAGGGCCGGACTATAAAAAAAACTACGAACAAATCCCTATGCACACTGCACATATCTTATTTTAAAGTAAAAAAACAAAACGGGAACAAATACAATATTTAAAATAAAGAACAAGTAAATTTAAATCAACAAACTGACCAGTATTTCAATGGGGACTATGCTCCTCTCACTGACCACCAATGAAAGAGGTGCCCCTTCCGGAAGTGCGGTGGGGGCCGGATTAATGGCTTCAGGGAGCCGCATGCGGCCCCGCAGGCTGTAGTTTGGGGACCCCTGCTGTAGAGGGCGCCGTTCTAGAGCGTGCGGCTGCTGTGTTCGGGGCACTGCCTTTAGGACTGCGTGCAGTGGCCCCTGAGCGTGTGGGCTGACCCGATGTGTGAGTGAATAACATCGAGACGGAGGAGGGATTCGCTCCCCCTCCCCCCCCCCCACAGCCTTTTCTCCCCACGTCCATTTCATTGCCTTAACTTAGTGTTGCGCCTTCCTAATTTGACTGGCGGAGGGCCGGGGTGCGGTCCCTGTTCCCCGTCTCCCTGGGCTAATTCGTTCTCTTTACTCAGTAGGAATCACCTCTCTAGCAAGACCAAGTCATGCCCCTTCCTTTCTTGAAAGCCTCTGATGGCTTCTCATTGCCAGTGGACAGGACAGGATTCTTGGAGCAGGCGTGGAAAATAAGATGCTTTGTGAGGGGTCCCAGACTGTCCGACATCCTCCCTCTCGCCCACGTCCTTTTCCGCTCTGTGCTCCAGCCACGCCCAGCGGTCCCCTTCACTCTGTGTTTTCTCCCTTGGGGCCGCCGAGTGTTCGAGTCCTTCTACCTTGATAACATTTCCCCCCTTTTCAACATTGGTACGAGTTTTCCACTTGGAGTATGTCTTTAGAAGCAGCCACATTCAGTCACATTTGATTTTTTTTTTTAATAAACTTTTAATTCTTAATAGTTTCAGATGTAGAGAAAAGTTGCAAAGACAGCACAGGGAGCTCCCATAGACCACCCACCCAGTGTTCCCTTATTACCATCGTAGGTCAGCGGGATGCACTTGCCACACAAATTAACCAGCGTCAATGCCTTACTATTAAACTCAAGTCCGGACTGGAGACCTTACCAATGCCTTGTTTTTTTTTTCTGTTCCCGGATCCTACCAGGATATCACATTCCATTTCACAGCGGTGTCTCCTGAGGCCCCTCTCAGCTGTGACAGCTTCCTGCTCATCTTTGGTGGCCTTGATAGTTTGTTTGTTTTTGGGGGGGAGGGGTTGTATTTTTCTGAAGTTGGAAACGGGGAGGTAGTCAGACAGACTCCCACATGCGCCCGACCAGGATCCACCCGGCACGCCCACCAGGGGCAATGCTCTGCCTATCGGGGGCGATGCTCTGTTACAACCAGAACCATTCTAGCACCTGAGGCAGAGGCTACAGAGCCGTCCTCAGCACCCGGGCTGATATCCATGCTCAGTGTCATCATCATCATCCCCTGATGGCCTGGCTGGGGTGCTCGTCACCAGGTGTCCCTCAGCCGAGTTGGTCCCCTTCACACCCTTTTCCATACTGTGTCCTTCGGAAGGAAACCACTCGACACCCCTCGTACTTAAGGGCTGGAGGTTACTCTCCGTGTCCTGGAGGGAGAGGCAGCTACATGAGCTATCAAATGAGGTTTCTAAAAACCTTGTGTTCTCTTGAAGTCCCATTTCCTCTCACAGGTTTGTCGTAACCAGTTGGGCTTATTCCTGGCGGATCGTTTGGCCCTTTGGGTAGAATGTAGATTAAAGGTGTGGTTCCGTCGCCTCATTTTCTTTCTCAGGCCGATCCTCTCAACTGGAATTACTTGTTACGTTTTTAAATATGTGCTTTATTGTCTTTATTTAACCTTAACAGATGAGAAAGAATCCCAGCTGTTCCTTAGAAAGAGGAGAAACAAGAGACTCGTTGAAGCTAATGACTCAGGTAAGCAGAAAGTGGGAATCATTGACAAACGGGACAACTATGCATAGTTTTTACATAGATTTATCTGGGTAGGGGGAGGGGTGGGAATTCTGGCCAGGGAGGGAAAAAAAAAATCATTTACTCTTAAGGTTGCACAAGTACTTTCTGACCATCTGCAGACAAGACAGCGTACGCTCCAGAACTTGTCCTTTCGTTCCACAAGGCCTCTCCTCGTACTTGTTACTGCTTGAGTATTGTGATCTAGGGCGGAGCTGGGCGACTTTTCTTCGCGGTGTCAGCCATGAGCTTCTCCAGTTAATACACACACTGTTATCAAATGCACACACACTATTGTTCTCTTCTTGAACTGGCAAGTCTTTAGAGTAAACATCTCTTGGCCAAACTCACCATCTTCAGAAAGTCTTTCTATGGGAAAGAAAAAGCCACCTCCTCTCCCCCCCCCCAAAAAAAGTGTCTTGTTTTGGCCTTCCATAAAATGAATCAGCTTGAGAAACACTGTAGGAAAGTGTGCCCAGTTAGTTGGCAACCAGTTCATCACTAGTTGTTTCACTGAATTTAACTATCTTTTCTCCCAAGTCAGTGTATGTGTAGATAGGACCCAAGTCTAGATCCTTTTAGACTTACAGTAAAGTGTGTCTCCCTAAGTATTCCCAGTAACAAAACAGTTAAGACATGGTCCGGCGGCCTGAATTTGATCCCTGGAATCTCCCTAAAAGTGCTTACCCTGGGGCAGAATTTCCCTGAAGCAAAAAAAAAAAAAAAAGAAATGAAATCAAATTTTATTTTTGGAATATATGTATTGGGAAGGGAAGAGAACTTTTAACCACAGAAAATGTGTCTTAAATCTGAACGTTCCAAAGCACAGCTGCTCAGTACTTGTAAATTTAAAGCACAGAGAGCCAACAAGCCATGGGCAGAAGAAAGAATGATCCCACAGCTTTCCGTGAGCCACCGTGTTTGGTTTGGAAGTGACCAACTGTAGAAGGCCGAGTATGTCCACCCAATGATCTCCCCATATCCTGGACAGGTGACCCCGGATATGTCTCAGGAAGACAGGACACAGGAGCCCACAACACCAGAACTATGTGAGGGACTGCTGACAACTCTTCCCGGCAGGAAGAGAGACACCCTGGAAAGTCACTGCCTCTCTATATACTGTCCTGAAGTCAGAACTTCATCTTACAACCCTTGCAAAACAGGGTCTCAGGTAAGAGCTCATTTTTGGATAAAATATAGATCTAGAGCAGTGCTAGTCAATCTGGTCCCTGCTGCCCACTAGTGGGCGTTCCAGCTTTCATGGTGGGCGGTAGCGGAGCAACCAAAGTATAAATAAAACGATCGATTTAACTATAGTAAGTTGTTTTATAAAGATTTATCCTGCCAAACTTAGCGAAAATCCGACATAAAGTACTTGGTGAGTAATGATTATTATATGCTTTCACTTGCTGTAATTCTGTTTTATAAATTTTATAAAGTAAAGTGACTTCCCTACTTAATAAATCACCGTTACTATGGAACCGGTGGGCAGTTAGAAAATTTTACTACTAACAGAGATACAGAAGTGGGCAGTAGGTATAAAAAGGTTGACTAACCCTAATCTATAGTATAAATGTCTATTTGCAAAAAAAAAAAAAAAAATCTAGAAAAATATATACATTAAAATGCTAACCGCAGTTAACACTAAGCAGTAGTCCATGCGAAATGCTAGCAGTGCTGAACAGTGAGAATATGGATAATTTTCATTTTCCTCTTTTACCTTATTCTATACATTCTGCATTTTTCTAATAGTGCTTTTGAAAAGCCCTTTATTTAAAAGCTACATATACATAAACATGCTTTTTCTCATTCCTGCTAGAAAGATGCCCTTTTCCTTTCTCAGTCACATCTCTCTTAACTCCCTGCGAGTGCTACACACAGCATCGCACCCTTTGCTGTCTGCAGGGGAAGGAATTCAGACTTTGAAAAAATGTATTGGATGATATGGTATCTGATGGTGACCGGGATCATTTTTTTTCCCCCCTAGAAGAATTTTTAAAGGCCTGAAGAGGTTTGTAGAACAATCTGGGTGTACGTCAGATTGTTGTATTTATGGCGTCTGTTATCATGAGCGGCCATAAACATAATTTGGCTTTTCCCCAAGAGATAGAGTAGCATGTAGCCTTCTTCGGTGAATTCACAAAACTACAAGCCTCCAAATCTGGACCTGATAACGCCTATCAGAGTCCTTTGGGGAGGAATGAGGGGAAGTTTAAGCGTTTAAGAGGCGTACGTGCTATTCGAACGAATTTCCAATGGTCCACGCATTTTTTGAATTCTACAAGAGAAGTGTTGCTTCTGGTGGCCCAAGCTGACCATGCTCTGGCTTGGATCGTGTGTGAGCCGTGTGGTGCTCACAACAAAGCAACGCACTCTCTGTGTGCCCCTGACGGCTGCTTCTGCAGCCCCGGGCCCTCAGGGGTCAGCCTCCCGGCTGCAGGAGGGACAGGCGGACACAGAGCCCTCGGGGAGGAAGAGACAAGAGCACCACCGACCAGACGACCGGGCCATGTTCCAGGCACTGGAAGCCCATGGACGGCAGAACACCACGTGCCTCGTACAGGGGTCGAGAACCCAGGTTCTAGAACAGAGGCTGGCCGTGCCGGGTGCCGAGGCCTCACCCGGAGAGCTGGTTAAAACACAGATTCCTCATCCCTGCACCTGAGGATTTGTTTTCAGTGGGTCTAGAACAGGCCCAGGAATCTGCATTTTTACCACATCCCCAGGTGTTGTTGATGCAGCTTTGGACAGGAGGAAATGTGAGGATAAACGGAGCCGGGGGTCCTGGCCCCCAGCACATACTGGCTACACCGTGTGAACACGTGAGGGCGTGAATCCTTCTCCGGCTCAGTGAGCCCCTCTGTGAAATGGGGTAATAACAGTTCCTACCTCACAGGCTGCAGTGAGGGCTCAACCCCAGATGCCGTCTAAGTGAGGCTCTCGGCCAAACAATGCATGTCAGCTATTACTTTTAATGTGAGTATTGTTTTGAACATTTTATCTAACCTTTGTGATTTAAAGTTGAGGAAACTGCCTTGGCCGGTTGGTTCAGTGGTAGAGCATCGGCCCAAAATGTGGAAGTCCCAGGTTCAATTCCCGGCCAGGGCACACAGGAGAAACACCCATCTGCTTCTCCACCCTTCCCCCTCTCCTTCCTCTCTGTCTCTCTCTTCCCCTCCCACAGCCAAGGCTCCATTGGAGCAAAGTTGGCCTGGGCACTGAGGACAGTTCCATGGCCTCCACCTCAGGCACTAGAATGGCTCCGGTTGCAACAGAACAATGCCCCAGATGGGCAGAGCATCGCCCCCTGGTGGATCCTGGTCGGGTGCATGCTGGAGTCTGTCTCTCTGCCTCCCTGCTTCTCACTTCAGAAAAATAAAAAAATAAAAAAGTTGAAGACACTCAGGCCCCAAGAGAGTGAGCGACTGTCCCATGGTCCCAGAATCTAATGAGGAGTGAAGCCGGGACAGGGACCCTGGGCTTCCAGGCTCCGTCGTGACACCAGACCCAGTGCCCTGGGACACCTTGCAGAGACTGAACATTTTCCACGGGTCTCCAGCTCATGATCTTTATGTAGGAAATCGATGCAAAAACAAGCCTCTAAAGCTGACTGACAAACAGCCTTGCCCCCTTCGGCCAGAGGACAGAGGACACACTGTCCTGGGCTGTCACAACGGGAAGCCAAGGTCATGCTGAACGAGGAACTGTGACAGCCCTGTCAGCGGAGGTGTTGGCATTGCCCCTGTGTCCAGAGGACTCGGGGGGAGGGGGGGTCCGGCTGACATTCAACACATCCCTCGACCCACTGGACCGTATCGGTCGCAATCTCAGCCTCCAACAGGACACTGGGGGTAACAGACAGTCGTTCCCAGGGCGGCTGACCTCTGGCCTGCTGAGGAAGAGAGAACTCCTTAACTTCGGCTGTAATAAAATGCACACTATGCATGTTTGTAGAAGAACAGAACAAACCCCCAGCCCCCAGCCAAAAGAATGTTACACGCTGTTCGCTAAAAGCTGCCGGGAAAGCCAGTGAGTCCTGGCCTTGCTGGGATTCCTACGTCTACCCTGGAAGTCAGGGAGTAAGATGCTCTTCTCACGTCTCCCCTCAGCTTTCTGAGCCGGGAAGCTGGGACGTGGACATACCTTACGGAGGGGTCCCCAGTAAGCCTGGTCCCTCCCTGACGCCACACACAGTTGTTAGAAAGGGGACAGTCTATGTATTTTTTTCCCCCCTGACTTTCTAGTTCATCGAAGTCAGGCTCTTACAAACATGGTTATCTCCTAGGATGTTTGTCTACCATGTTTATTTCGCCAACAGTAACTGCCTCACGTGGTCTGACAGCTTGCCGTGTTCTAAAATGGCCATTTTAATAATTATTTTTGAACAGGGCACTTCCTATTATTATTCATAGTCCTAGAGCCCAAATGCATGTGGGGTTTTTATGTTTTTGTTTTGTTCTGTTTTGTTTTTTTTTGTTTTTTTGCAAGTTTTAATACAATGTGGGAGACACAGAATTATACGACTCTTCATGAAGGTGGTAGAAATGTCATCCGGGGCAAGTCACGAGGTATGCCAGTCATTCTTCCACCTCCCCAAAGAAGAGAATCAAGCCTCATTAATAATGATCATTGTTAGGCCCTGGCCGGTTGGCTCAGCGGTAGAGCGTCGGCCTAGCGTGCGGAGGACCCGGGTTCGATTCCCGGCCAGGGCACACAGGAGAAGCGCCCATTTGCTTCTCCACCCCTCCGCCGCGCTTTCCTCTCTGTCTCTCTCTTCCCCTCCCGCAGCCAAGGCTCCATTGGAGCAAAGATGGCCCGGGCGCTGGGGATGGCTCTGTGGCCGCTGCCTCAGGCGCTAGAGTGGCTCTGGTCGCAACATGGCGACGCCCAGGATGGGCAGAGCGTCGCCCCATGGTGGGCGTGCCAGGTGGATCCCGGTCGGGCACATGCAGGAGTCTGTCTGACTGTCTCTCCCTGTTTCCAGCTTCAGAAAAAATAAAAAAAATAATAATGATCATTGTTAATGGCGATAATTCCCCCAGTGTGAAAACTATGTCAGCACGTGGTCAGGAAGGAACGCAGAACATGGCGTCCACTAGTCGATCCTGTACTGTCCAGACGGTCTGCTCCCTGAAGGCCGGCCTCCCTGGTCCTCGGTCCATTAGCACCGTGGGGCCCTGGGCTCTGTCCTCCCTTACCTTCCCGGGCTGCCCTGTGGACGAGGATCGGGTCTGACCTCTCGAGCCCCTCCGTTCTCTACTGGGTTTCAGAGCCGAGTTCCCCCGGCTCCCTCCACGTTGTGTGATCTCGGGGAGCTTACGTCCCACGTCATCCGGCTCCCGCTGACCCCAGACAGGCTCTTACCCGTGACCACACCGCCTCCTGATTTCCTGCAAGGGCCGACTCTGAGACCGATGCATTAGCACGCATTGTGGTTAACTGGGTTGTTGTTGTTTTCCTAGCCTATCAACTTAGGTAGCATCATTTTATACAATAATAAGTAAACGTCAAGAGAAAAATGGGGGAGAGGGACAGAATTTTAATGTTGACAACAGGAAGAGAGGGTCACCGTGGGACAAATCCGCTGCATGCTCTGCAGTGCCCTTCCCTTCCTCCGGGGCAGACACGGGTCTTAGACCGACGTGCTCCGTGCACGGAGGCTGTCCACACACCTGTCTGGTTCCTTTCTGCGCCAAAGGCAGGCACCGTGTTTTCCGAAGCCTGCGGACTGCCGACGTCCAATACAAAGCGTTATTAAATTAATCTAGGTCTCCACGCTGCTTTCCCAGGAAGAAAAACATGAGGAAATCAAAATGCTGCAGGTGAGCCAAGCCAATACCTGCTTCACTGGCATCAGCCCCCGCCCCCCCCCGCGCCCCCCCCCCCCCCGTGGGAGCCCCAAGTCTACCACTTAAGGGGAAAGGAAGGCAGCTTTCACTCTCGTCTTCGTAATTCTACACTAAGGAACAGGAAGGGTATTCTTCCTCTATGAAAGCCTGGAAGGAGCCAGTGGTACGTCACTGATCACGTCCATGCCTTACCTACACGGCACAGGGAAGAATTTCTCAGATGGCAAACTACGTGATCTTCCTCTGGCAATAGAACTATGTCCTTCGTAGCAGAACTCAGGGCCAATGGACAGCAGCGATTCTTACATGAAAATTCACAAAAAGAGCGAATGCGCTTCCCCTAGGAGGCTTCCGGGCCATCTGGCGAAAGCTGCACTGTGTGATGTGTCCATCCACACTGACTTCACACCGAGGGTGCCCTGGGCTTGAAGTGAGCGGCTGGGCAGGACCATGCTGCCACCTAGCTTCCCTCCTGAGGGACAGCTGTCCTTCCCTGGGCATCCTCGAACGCTTGAAGAAACTGGGCTGGGTCCCACAAGGCGCCGAGGTTTATGAGGCAGAAACAGACGAAGAGGCAAAGATCTCCCTTCGTCGTCACGCCAAGGCCGCCGAACCCAAGAGGTGGACCCGGGGGTTAGGCAAGATCCCCCACAGTCCGGGCCCACCACCCCACTCGGCCCTTCCCCACGCCCTCACCCTCCACGCAGCTGGAGGACAATCCGTACTGTCCCATCGACGAAGCCGTGGTGACGATGACCCACATCATGGACTCCCAGCGCCCACCACCTGCCATCAGTATTCCCACCGCCGGGTTCTCGCTTTCCAAGCCGGAGCCTCCTTCCCAGCCCTTCTCCTTCCCAAGGCCTTCCAACCCTCCAGGTCCCCTTCCCTATGGGGCCGTCCCGAACTACACCGACCTCCTGTGATCGTCTCACCTCGGGGCCACATCACGTTGTCACGCCTCAGTGGTGTCTCCCTTACCCCGCACACCGAGAGCGGGCCCGGGTGTCGGAGCCCAGAGGGAGTCAGCCCACAGACATTTAAGACACGGACCGCCCTCAGCTCAGCGACCAGGGTGGTCATTCCAAAATGGCGCTCGACGGCTCCCAACCCTCCCACGACCCCCTGTTTCCCTGAGAGGAAATACCTGCCAGGCCTGAAGTGCCTGGATCCCCTCTTCCCCCTCCCCCCCAACTCACGCACCACCTCACGGGCCCTGCTCGTCCTCCACCATGGCCATCTGGACAGACGGAGCCATCTGTCTCCCACATCGTGTCCTCAGCTCTTCCCAGCTCTCGCTCTGCCTCCCTAAACTTCTTGAGGGAAGAGTGGGTGTCGCTGTGAGGGAGAGGGGCCAGCAAAATGCGGGGAGGCACCCAACAGCAACTTGACGTCACACATTTGCCCAGGGCCGGCTCACTGCTCTGAGTCACTTCTGTTGGTGTTCCGGCTGACATTTGATTTCATAAATGAGTATAAATCTCTCTTACACTCCCTCCAGGGGATAAGCCAATGCTCTCTTTATATATGATACATCATTGATAACAAAGGTTTTGACACAGTCTCTTTGCAGTTTTTATATCACCGTTCTCCCTGAGGACGTATTAGGGACATAATTAAGAACAGAATTCTTGTGAACACAAAAAACACCACATGATGCTACCATTGGACTTATGGAGATATGGTGAGCAAAAAAAGACATACCGGGTGACTAGCATCTTCGGAGGAACCCACGCCCAAACTAGACCAAGCCACGCCCAAACTAGACCAACCCACACCCAGCTAGACCAACCCACACCAGCTAGACCAACCCACACTCAAACTAGACCAATCCACACCCAGCTAGACCAACCCACACTCAAACTAGACCAATCCACACCCAGCTAGACCAACCCACACTCAAACTAGACCAACCCACACCCAGCTAGACCAACCCACTCTCAAACTAGACCAACCCACACCCAAACTAGACCAACCCACACTCAAACTAGACCAAACCACGCCCAAACTAGACCAACCCACACCCAGCTAGACCAACCCACACTCAAACTAGACCAACCCACACTCAAACTAGACCAACCCACACTCAAACTAGACCAACCCACACTCAGCTAGACCAACCCACACTCAAACTAGACCAACCCACACCCAGCTAGACCAACCCACACCCAGCTAGACTAATCCACACTCAAACTAGATCAATCCACACCCAGTTAGACCAACCCACATCCAGCTAGACCAATCCACACCCAGCTAGACCAACCCACATCCAGCTAGACCAACCCACACTCAAACTAGACCAACCCAAACCCAACTAGACCAACCCACACCCAGTTAGACCAACCCACATCCAGCTAGACCAATCCACACCCAGCTAGACCAACCCACATCCAGCTAGACCAACCCACACTCAAACTAGACCAACCCAAACCCAACTAGACCAACCCACACCCAGCTAGACCAACCCACACCCAGCTAGACCAACCCACATCCAGCTAGACCAACCCACACTCAAACTAGACCAACCCACACCCAGCTAGACCAACCCACATCCAGCTAGACCAATCCACACCCAGCTAGACCAACCCACATCCAAACTAGACCAAACCACAATGCTCAGGAGTGTCCATTTGTCAGAGAGAGGGCCTGCTTCCTAGTTGGGTGCTGGTGAACTTGGAGTCCGGCTGGCATGCTTGAGTTGAGTTCCTTGGTGGTCCACTTCTTTACAGCCTCTTAAAACTCTTCTTTTTTCATCTTTCACAGACCCTGAGGGAAGAGCAAAACTGATAAATTGTTCACTTTTAATGTCAAATGTTTCCGCCTGACCTTGCAGTGGCGCAGTGGATAGAGCATTGGACTGGGATGCGGAGGAACCAGGTTCGAGACCCCAAGGTCGCCAGCTTGAGCGCGGGCTCATCTGGTTTGAGCAAAAGCTCACCAGCTTGATCCCAAGGTCGCTGGCTCGAGCAAGGGGTTACTTGGTCTGCTGAAGGCCCGCGGTCAAGGCACATATGAGAAAGCAATCAATGAACAACTAAGGTGTCGCAATGAAAAAAACTGATGATTGATGCTTCTCATCCCTCTCCATTCCTGTCTGTCTGTCCCTATCTCTCTGACTCTCTCTGTCTCTGTAAAAAAAAAAAAAAAAAAAAAATGTTTCCACCGTAAATAAGTTCCAATGACCTGATTGGGGGTTGGTAAAAGTACCATTCATGAAAGTACTGTATTCTTTGGAAACCCTGCATCCACAGACACATGGTCAGAGGAGCAAAACATTCTCTCCATGACTTGTGGTTAGGAAAACAATGATGTTATTATGTAACAAATGCCCCTTAACAATAGAAAATTCTACTCAGGAGAGTGCACAGCGAGTGACCTAGCAAGTTAACGAATGAGAGAAAAGGCCCACCGTACCCTGCTTCCCTTCACGTTGTTTGTTCCGGGTCTACCTCCAGGGGCTGTGACTCCTTCCTGACCCAGAGCAGGGCGTGACCCAGGGACGGATGGGTTAGGAATGCAGGGAAAGCAACAAGGGGTACAAACAAAGAGACCTTGGCCCCCCGGGGAAACGGGGTGACTAATCTCCACAGCTCGTCCTTGTGGAGTCTTTTAGGAAGTCACAGCCAGCGATTCTCCGGCCCCTTATCTAAGGATGAAATTTCCCTGACGGTGCAGAAAAGAGACCGCTGACGATCCCGAAGGAGGTATTTTTGAAAAGCAAGCATTTCCCTTCTTCAGAACATCCCCCTTCGGAGAAGGTTAACCTTCCTGGACCGGCTCCAGACTGTCCGGAGAAACTCTGGCCTTGGGGAGCAAACAGCAACAATGAGGAGAGAAGTCAACAGGATTGCTTCAAACCACCAGCTAACCAGACAGCCACCACCACAGAGGAACTTCTCCTCTGGAGCCGGAAGGGCTGCAGAGACGGGGGCGGCGAGGACAGCCGCGGGCGCTGGGCCAGGGGGCTGCGGCCGGTCAGCCCCGGAGCCAGGACGGGCATCGGGCCCTCAGGTGACCGGGCCAGGCGGAACTGCTCTCCTACTTTTCTTTTAATTAATTAGTCAGTGGCATTTTCTACCGAAGTCCTAGATCGCCCCTGGATGATCTGAATAGAGTCCTACGGCCAGTCGATGGTGGGTCTACCCCCTAAAAACGGTGCCTCAAGAAGACTCCCCGACCAGAAGCGGGACTGTGGTGTCCCCTTCCTTCCCACAGCGTTGTCCACGTTCTCCTCCCACCCGCAGGACAGAGGACCCTCTGCCACCTCCACCAGGTCCCGCGCGGGACAAGCGGGCACGTTGTCTGGGGCGGTCCTGCGTCCCCGACGCCTCGGGCCCGGCATGGGGAAGAGCAAAGGGCAGGGACGCCAGACAAGCCTGGTCTGTCCCAGCCCCGCGACCGACTCGCTGCTCCGTCTCGGGTAAGTTCCTGCACTTCTCAGGGCCTCTGTTTCCCAGTCTGTCGAATGGGTCTGCAAGCACACACCCCACGGGATTGCTGTGAGGATGACAGAGGGGGGCGTGAGCCCCCGCCACATGGTCAGCGCCCCGCCCGGAGAGCTCCAGGACGTGTTGGCTCCGTGCTGTCCCCCGCCCTATGTTTGCGCCGACCGCCAGTGACCTACCTTTACCCGCGTGTTCCAGAGGGCATACTGTCTCCCCTCTTACAAAAGGCCCTGTCCTCTCGCCTCAATGCCTCTGGGGGCCCCTTGGGGACCTGGGACAGCGCAGGGTACAACTTCACCCTCCTTCCACGGCCTGGCAGGCCCCTCCGCCCGAGCACCGCCCAGAACCGGCCGCGGAATAAACGAGTCTTTTCTCCTCTGTGGGAACAGATCAGCAGACACACGTGCCTCCCGGCCCTCTGACGGACACGTCTTCCCGAAGAGAAAGGAACAGAGACGGACATCAACCGTCAACCGGGGTGGAGGGCGGAAGACACCACGGCTGGCTGAGTGTCCCCGGTGTGCTCGGATTTTCAATCCAGAACTTACTCATTCCTCACATCAAACCTCCTTCAGTCCCGAGTTACAGAAGGTGACTCAGGAATGTAAACCACTCGCCCAGGCTTTCACGGATCATAACAACATTTGAATTACCCCCAATCGATAGAGAGACAGTGGGTCCGGAGCCCCCTGGCGACCGATACGTTTGATCAGTTCTCTATTGAAATATTTTACTGGACTCCGCCGTCCACACGTGACCATAACAACTGAGAGAACCGGCTAATGTTAAGTTGATCAACTTATAATAACTGCCCATTTTTCTCCTAAAAAAAATTTTTTTTTTTTTTTTTAAAGAAACAACTATAAAAGCAGCTGCCTGGAACCCACACGCCCTCTCTATTGGCTGCAGCTCAAAGCCCCGTGGTCACCTTTAGTCTCATTCCAACAGGCCAGGCCCTTCGCCCCCTGGGGAGAGACTTGTCCAGAGAGATGTTATTCTAAAGGCTGAACTTTGCACTCTCAGCATTCTTGTTCTGGAATCAGGAACAGCTTGTTGGACAGAAGTCCTCGGGGCATCACCATCCAAACAAAGTCAGGCCCGGCCTCGCCTCCCCCGTCTCAGAGGTGAGAGAACCGGGGAGATGAAGCAGCTCCCCCCTCCTTTCTTCCTAGGATGTCCTCTCCTACGCCACTGCCTTTCCGACCCCTGACTTACTTATGAGGGTAAACTTTCATCAGCTCCCACCTGTCTTTAGCATCTTTGTTTCTCCTGCCAAACAGAGGCCAACACGGGCTCGATGTGGCACGGGGCAGTGAGCAGCCGGGGCCCGGGACGGGGTGCGGGAAGGCGACATCAGGGAGAGAGTGTCCGGGGTTCCTTTGAAACCCCGATCTCAAACCCTGATCTCAAGCCTTAAGAGTTGAAATTCTCTGGGTTATTGTATGGCCAGTAGCCACGGCCACTGTAAAGCCAGTAGGCAGGGCTACCATCACAGCAGCCTGGCCCATGCAAGTTCGCATTGGATTCAGACAGTCGGTAAAGAAACAAAGGAGCCAAAAACTGGTGGGCCATAGTCTTTAATCCTAGCTTGCACCCGGCGGTTTCCTAGAATCAAAGTTCCTGAGTTTCCTAGAATCAAAGGTTTCCACCTCACCAGCCTTATTCACACACTGAACTCCAAAACCCACTCACATTCAGTGCTCACAAAGCTACTGATTTATCCGAGTTTCCTAGAATCAAAGGTTTCTAGCTCACCAGACTTATTTACCTCTGTTCCCCATCAACTTCCTTCTCCCTGCACAAACTCTGCCCAAACTGGCTTCTCTCTCAGCACTCTGCCATCTTGGCTGCCTCTCCTGGCCACATGGCCTCTTTCTGCTCTCTGCTCTCTAATGCTAATCTCAGGAACCCCATTTTATAGTGTAGAAATCAAAAACCTTTAATCCAATATACAAAATAGGGAAGTCTCTAATACAAAGTCACTTCTCTGAGGCATGATTGGATTGTACCACCCCACATCAAAAAGGGTGGGAAAGGCTTAATCCCAAAACCAAGCCCCAGGCTACAAGGATTCTGCCTGCCCACAGCCTGCCCCCAACACACATTAATATCACCTGGGCGACGGCCTCCTCGTGGGCAGCACCATCTTTAACAAAGTGAGCATAATATATTTCATCTGCCCAACAGCCACCATCACACAGTGGGAAAACACTTCCCTTTCGATTCAGGGCTCCCAAAGCCACCGACTTATCTGAGTTTCCTAGAATCAAAGGTCTCCACCTCACCAGCCTTATTCACCTCTGTTCCCCATCTCCTTCTCTCTGCACAAACTCTGCACAGACTGGCTTCTCCTTCAGCACTCCGCCATCTTGGCTGCTTCTCCTCTCCTCCACGTGGCCTTTCTCTGCTCTCCTCCATCATGGGCTCCTCTGCCCCATTTTATAGTGTAGAAAGCAAAACCTTTAATCCAATATACAAACAAAGAAGTTTCTGATGCAAAGTCACTTATCTGAGGCATAATGGGATTCCTCATGAGAGTGCACCACCCCACATCATGCAACAGTCAAGGGTGTGGGGCAAAGCTCAGTTTTGAAAAGATCTTAGTATTAAAAGGGTGGGAAAGACTTAGTCTTAAAACTAAGCCTTAGGCCAGGGGTCCCCAAACTTTTTACACAGGGGGCCAGTTCACTGTCCCTCAGACTGTTGGAGCGCCGGACTATAACAAAAACTATGAACAAATCCCTATGCACACTGCACATATCTTATTTTAAAGTAAAAACAAAACAAAACGGGAACAAATACAATATTTAAAATAAAGAACAAGTAAATTTAAATCAACAAACTGACCAGTATTTCAATGGGAACTATGGGCCTGCTTTTGGCTAATGAGATGGTCAATGTGCTCCTCTCACTGACCACCAATGAAAGAGGTGCCCCTTCCGGAAGTGCAGCGGGGGCCGGATAAATGGCCTCAGGGGGCCGCATGCGGCCCATGGGCCGTAGTTTGGGGACCCCTGCCTTAGGCTATAACGACCCTGCCTGCTTACAGCCTGTCCCCCACACCCAATGCAAACTATAAGCAAGAAAACATATATACCATATTTACAAACTTATTTGACCAACAGTTACACAGTCGTGGTGTCTGGGGGGGGACTTGACACAGAGTTCAAGCCCTGGGGTTGATGTCGGAGCCGGGCCAGGTCACAGAGCGTTGAACACCCCCCTTCCAGAGTCTCCCGTGACCCGGCTTTCTGGCCTGGCCACCCGCAATCTTGACCTGCCTCCTTGGGACAACCAGACCCCTCTCCACGCCTCTCCTCCCCTCTGCCTTCTGCCGACTTCATTCAACACCGTCCTAATGTTTCTCCCTCGTGGCTCCAATCTTATGTCAGCTGTTCCGGGTCCTCTGCCTTTCCATAGAAGCTTTTCAATCAACGTGTTGATCATCACGGAGTAATTTGCTGGCACTTTGATTGGGATTGCCCTGAATCTATAGATCAAGTTGAGAGTGTTGGGCAGATAAAATATAGTATGCTCACTTTGTTAAAGATGGCGCTGCCCACATGGAGGCCGTTGCCCAGGTGATATTAATGTGTGTCTCTGTGGGCTATGGGCAGGCAGAATCCTTGTAGCCTGGGGCTTGGTTTTGGGATTTAAGCCTTTCCCACCCTTTTTGATGTGGGGTGGTACAATCCCATCATGCCCCAGATAAGTGACTTTGTATTAGAGACTTCCCTATTTTGTATATTGGATTAAAGGTTTTGATTTCTACACTATAAAATAGGGGCAGAATGGGAGCTTGCTTCCTCTTGGCTCCTGAGATTATCATTAGAGAGGAGAGCAGAGAGGAGAGAGCAGAGAAAGGCCACGTGGAAGAGGCCAGGAGAGGCAGCCAAGATGGTGGAGTGTTGAGTGAGAGGCCAGTTTGTGCAGTTTGTGCAGGGAGAAGGAAGGAGATGGGGAACAGAGGTGCATAAGTCTGGTGAGCTAGAAACCTTTGATTCTAGGAAACTCGGATAAATCAGTAGCTTTGTGAGCACTGAATGTGACTGGGTTTTGGAGCCCAGTGTGTGTTTTTACTTGCCTGCCAGGTGCAAGCTAGGATTAAAGATGACAGCCCATCAGTTTTTGGCTCCGTTGTTTCTTTACCGACTGTCCGAATCCAATGCGAACCTGCATGGGCCAGGCAGCTGTGATGGTGGCCCTGCCTACTGGCTTTACAGGGAGGAACGGACATCCTGATCTCATTGAGTCCTGCTAACCATGAGCATGGAGTATGTCTCTCTGAAAATCAGCATTTGCTTGCAGTGCTTGAAGAATGCAGGAAGTTAGTCAAACCCCCCCACCCCCCAGGGAAGCTGACCCAGAGAATCTGACTCACCTGCATTCTTCAAGCTCAAAGCCAAGGCCTATTTTTACACACCAGAATAATGCACAAACTCTCTCTTCCTAAAGGGAGAAGATTAATGGAGACAATTGACTGCTGAGGTGGTAGGCAAGACAGGATTTGTGATAAACAGCCTCCTTGGGGGAAAAAAATAATGTCATTGTTAAGGAGAGCATATCTACTCTGAAAACCAGGAAAAGGGAAGTAAACTGTGTTTCTTCTTCAAAGGGACAGATCTGGAGGGTCCCCGGCTACATCTCAAATAATCCACTTGCAGATTTCAAAACAAAAGATGTTGTGGAAGTTGCAGGCTGTCACTTTTTTTTTTTTTTTTTTTTGGTAATTTATTTTTAATTTACTAGAATGACATGGTTTTCCGAACCATATAGGGTTTCAAGTGTCAAGTGTACAACTCGATATAACACCATCTGCACACCGTAAGGTGCTCCCCGAGCCCCAAACACAACCTTTTTCTGCTCCCTCTCCACCCCCCCCGCCTCTCCCCCCCTCCCTTTCCTAGTGGCTACAGCCACCCTGCTATGTCTCTGTGTGTTACATAGATGTGGTTTTTGGCTAATCCCTTTGCTTTCTTTCGTCCATTCTCCCAACCCCTCCACCCCCTCTGACAGCTGTCAGTCTGTCCTGAATGCCCATGCCTCTGTGTCCATTTTGTTCCTCAGTTTATTGTGTTCAGTAGTGTTGGTCAAATAAGTTTGTAAATATGATATATATGTTTGCTCGCTTATAGTTTGCATTGGGTGTGGGGGACAGGCTGTAAGCTGGCAAAGTCATTATAGCCTAAAGCTTAGTTTTAAGACTAAGCCTTTCCCACCCTTTTAATACTAAGATCTTTTCCAAACTAAGCTTTTTCCCACACCCTTGACTGTTGCATGAAGTGGGGTGGTGCACTCTTATGAGGTATCCCATTTATGCCTCAGATAAGTGACTTTGTATCAGAGACTTCCTTATTTGTATATTGGCTTAAAGGTTTTGATTTCTACACTATAAAATGGGGCAGACCGGGGGCTTGCTCTCTCTGGGTTCCTGAAATTAGCATTGCAGCAGAGAAGCAGCCAAGATGGCGGAGTGCTGAGGGAGAAGCCAGTCTGTGCAGAGTTTGTGCAGAGAGAAGGAGATGGGGAACAGAGGTGAATAAGGCTAGTGAGCTAGAGACCTTTGATTCTAGGAAACTCGGATGAGTCCGTGGCTTTGGGAGCCCTGAATGGAAAAGAAAATGTTTTCCCTCTGTGTGTATTTCTTGCCCGCTGGGTGCGAGCTAGGATTAAAGCTAATGGCCCACCAGTTCTTGGCTCCGTTGCTTCATTACCTTCTGTCTGAATCAAATGCGAACCTGCACGGGCCAGGCGGCTGTGATGGTGGCCATGGCTACTGGCCTTACAAGTAGATTCCACACATTTATTGACAACTTCCCTCCGACCAGAGCCTGTCCTCACACAGCTCCATGTGCAACTAATCTGTGTGTGTGTGTGCGCGCGCGCGCGCGCGCGCGCGCACGCGTTGGGGGGTTCAGACGGGTGGCCCACCATTGACACATGCTGACAGTCTGTTGATGCCGCTGCCTCTAACCGGTAGGTGACTCCAGTCAAGCAACCCCATCGTCTCTACTTGAAAGAGTTATTGTGCAGAAGATCGGGGGCAGTGCGGGGCCCCAGGGGGGGGGTGGTGAAGGGAGGAAAGAGAAGAAAAATTATGAAACTACCTCTTGAAAATCCAAAATGCAATTGCAATGCCAAGTCTTAATCAAAAACAGTCGCAGGCTCCGCTAAATACCCACAGAGGCCTGCTAAGAACACGTGAAGGTCACAGAGAGTTCAGATCTCAGAACGGTTTTTACTTCCCAGCCTCGACCTGTCAAAACCGCCACGCAGCCTGCAGTCATCTCAGCGAGAAGGCGCTCTGCCTGAGCCGACAGACGCGTCACTGAAGGTTGAGGGCACCGAGTCAGGAGCCAGCGAACCTGAGCTCGAACTGACTAGCTCCCCGCCGGCCTGCGTGAGCGCAGGGCAGAGACCCTCTGCGGGCATTCGCCAGCCTCGGAATGGGGGTGCGGGAGGCCAACATCGGGGCGGCTCGGTGGGGTTCGTGCCGGTTGAGGGCGCGGGAAGTAGCTACCATGGGTCAAGCCGAGGTGAGGGGGGTTGTCAAGGGGGTTCCAAGGGCTAGACCCCGTCGTCCGAGTTAGATCAGAAAGAAATCGAAGACAGAGAGAGGGGTATTGAGAATATACGGAGAGCTCAAGGGACGGAGAGAAGCATCAATAACATCAAAGAACCCGGACAGGCCCTGCGCCATCCGAGGAGTGATCTGGAAGGACACACGATTGTGGGCAAAGAGGAGACGACTTGGACTTCCAGATTGTGTCCTAGGTGAGGACAGGCTTCACGGTGCGGCTGTTGGAACTGAGCGCCTAAGAGGGGCTCGAAGATACGAACGAAAGAGATACCGGAGTGTGATGTGTTGACTGACATGGAAAACTCGATTTGAACAGGGGCTCTGTGCTTAGCTCTGTAAAGTGAAAACAGTTTTTCGGGGAAAAAAAAATAGCAATTTAAGAGAGCGGAATGGGGTCCCCAGCTGCTGATGCGCCTCCTCCCAGGAAGTTTTTATTTTTTTATTTTTTATATTTTTATTTTTTTATTTTTTTACAGAGACAGAGAGAGAGTCAGAGTGAGGGATAGACAGGGACAGACAGACAGGAACGGAGAGATGAGAAGCAACAATCATCAGTTTTTCGTTGCTTATTGCAACATCTTAGTTGTTCATTGATTGCCTTCTCATATGTGCCTTGACCACGGGCCTTCAGCAGACCGAGTAACCCCTTGCTCGAGCCAGAGACCTTGGGTCCAAGTTGGTGAGCTTTGCTCAAACCAGATGAGCCCGCGCTCAGGCTGGCGACCTCGGGGTCTCGAACCTGGGTCCTCAACATCCCAGTCTGACGCTCTATCCACTGCGCCACCGCCTGGTCAGGCCCAGGAAGTTTTTCATAGAAGAAAGTCAGTCTCTCCTGGAAAGACATTTGGGAGTCTCCCGGGCCTCCGGTCTGCGGGTGAGGCATGGAAGGAAACAAAATGTGGGACCACGGCCCGCGCCCGGTGGTGGGATTCAGTCATTCGTGTTGGTTCAGCAGAACTGATACCTAATTCTTTTTTTTTTTTTTTTTCTGAAGCTGGAAACGGGGAGAGACAGTCAAATAGACTCCCACATGCGCCCGACCGGGATCCACCCGGCACGCCCACCAGGGGTGACGCTCTGCCCACCAGGGGGCGAGGCTCTGCCCCTCTGGGGCATAGCTCTGTTGTGACCAGAGCCACTCTAGTGCCTGGGGCAGAGGCCAAGGAGCCATCCCCAGCGCCCGGGCCATCCCTGCTCCAAAGGAGCCTCAGCTGCGGGAGGGGAAGAGAGAGACAGAGAGGAAGGAGAGGGGGAGGGGTGGAGAAGCAGATGGGCGCCTCTCCTGTGTGCCCTGGCCGGGAATCAAACCCGGGACTTCTGCACGCCAGGCCGACGCTCTACCACTGAGCCAACCGGCCAGGGCCTCATACCTAATTCTTTGTTGAGTTGAGTGAACCGGTGGTTAAAATGGCACTTGTCATCAGGGTTCTCTCTAAGGTGGGTGTCTGGGCAGCCGTCCAATGTGGAAATCGCAAATTTACACTCCTTACTCTTTTTTTAACGTTCATCTGCGCAACAGCATATTTATTCTAAGCGCCCGTGGTCATGTTCATGCCGCCCATGGGTAAAGGAACGGGACCCCACTCCTACAGTGAAGAGACGGTTAAGGAAAAATCACACAGCCGGTGGTGCTCAGATAAAAGTGAAGAAAATTGCAAGTGAGGACGCCAATCAAGAGGCAATATGGAGATATCTTAAATAGCAGGTTTATTGTTTTCTGTCAGGTATTATTTAATATTTTTTTCATTAATATTTTATTTTTTTTTTATTTTTTTATTTATTTTTATTCATTTTTCTGAAGCTGGAAACAGGGAGAGACAGTCAGACAGACTCCCGCATGCGCCCGACCGGGATCCACCCAGCACGCCCACCAGGGGTGACGCTCTGCCCACCAGGGGGCGATGCTCTGCCCATCCTGGGCGTCGCCATGTTGCAACCAGAGCCACTCTAGTGCCTGAGGCAGAGGCCACAGAGCCATGCCCAGCGCCCGGGCCATCCTTGCTCCAAAGGAGCCTTGGCTGCGGGAGGGGAAGAGAGAGACAGAGAGGAAGGAGAGGGGGAGGGGTGGAGAAGCAAATGGGCGCTTCTCCCATGTGCCCTGGCCGGGAATCGAACCCGGGTCCTCCGCACGCTAGGCCGACGCTCTACCGCTGAGCCAACCGGCCAGGGCTCATTAATATTTTAAAACTTTATTTTTATAATCTAGTTTTGTGTACCTCTTTTATTGTTCTTATTTAAGTATTAAATCCATGAAATAATCAGCTACCTTTTGGTATATCATTTTTTTTTTTTTTTGCACTTAAAATGGCTATTAGGGCAGAGAAGCAGTAGTTAAATTACTTGAATCTCACCACTGCCCGCACCCCGGAGTTCACAGAGACTGTGTCGGGATGGGACCCGGGACCCACTTCCCTGTCCTCTGGCGCCCAACCCAGTGTCACCAGATCACCTCCCCCTCCTTGCTCAGGTCTCTGAAGCCTCACTTTCTTAGAAAGACCTTCCCTGGCGTCCCCACGCCTACCCAGCTCTTCTCTACACGTCCACAGCACTCCACAAGTTTGCGTGTCGTCACTCACCCCAACTGTAACGAAAGGCTTGTGGGTGTCACTGTTCCCATGACGGCCCTCTCCCCTACTGGACCTACATCCCCTAAAGCAGGGGTCCCCAAACTACAGCCCGTGGGCCGCATGCAGCCCCTTGAGGCCATTTATCCGGCCCCCGCTGCACTTCCAGAAGGGGCACCTCTTTCATTGGGGGTCAGTGAGAGGAACACTGTATGTGGTGGCCCTCCAACGGTCTGAGGGACAGTGAACTGGCCCCCTGTGTAAAAAGTTTGGGGACTCCTGCTAAAGGCTGGAGCATCAACTGTCTAACTTACATCCGTAGGGAGCAGTCTTGCTGAGAAATGGCTGGAGCCCCACATGTAATAAATACGCCTCCCCTTATCTCCGTGGGAGAGTCTAAAGGAGAAATCACTGAAATGTGTCCCACCGAGAAGCCAGGCACCTCCTAATGAAACGCACCTGGTTCTGGCCGTGGGCTGCGACGTGGCCTCTCGGCAGACAAAGCCCAAACACGCCACTAATGACCCACACAATGTATGTGCATCGAGGTGGGGTCTATTTCTAGCTGCCGCAAATCGCCGTTCCTTTATGCATTCAGATTTTCATCTCTGCAGATGAGTTCTCTTGTTCTTACATTTTCCCGAGTTAAAGAAAGGCCGATTTCTTTTGTGGAGAGTGAAGGTAGTCTTTGAGACAAAGCATTTCCCCTTAAATTTCCACCCCAGCTCTGGGGTTCGAGGAGCCTTGGCAGGAGGTGGGGGGGGGGGGACTGCTTATCACCATTTCTGTAACGACACGACACTGCAGGCTCCAAGCTGGGCAGGGAAAACGCAGTCCAAAGAGAGCAAAAGGGGAATTTGTGTCCAGTCAGGGACACGATGTTCCACACAATTCCACGATTCGTGCACGGCACTGACAGAAGATGAATACACTGTCTTTGCTCCTACCTTGCTCTGTCTGCAACACCCCTCACCCTCCTACATGCCTCCAAGCCCCACATCCTTGGCAGAGCGATCTTGACTTCACTGGTTTCTTCCTATTCTGTACCACATGGGACAGCTGCTTATCTGTTAAAACGTATGTTCTGTCTCCACAATGAAGGTGTAAGACCCTTAAGAATAAGGATGATGTATTCCTAACTACGATCTTCCGGAAAAAATGACTCCTGACATAGACTCTCTTACAATGTGACTTTGAAGATATCCCCATCAAAAGATGGACTCTCTCTCTCCACCCCTCAAATCTGGGTTGGGTCTGTAACGTGCTTTGGTCAATGTGCTTTCGCAAATGAAGCAGAAGCGGAAACTTGACTCAGAGGCCACCATCCTGTGAAAAAGCCAGACTGCCCAGTCACCCACCTGCCTACCGAGCCAACGGCCACTCAAACGCCAGACAGCTGTGTGGACCATGGACACCAACCAACTGCAAGCTCAAAAGTGGGTTCCATCGATACCAACAAACAGAAGACCCGTCCGTACGACCCCATCCAACCTGCTAACCCACAGAAACAGGAGCTAATTGATGGTTGTTGTTTTAAATGACTGTTTTGGGGTAGTTCGCTAAATAGCCAAAGTTAATGTATATATAACCCAAAGCTCTGTGTTGAGTTGTTGGTGAACATATTTTTTTGCACTTTACCAGCTCTGTTGACTTTTTTTTAATTTATCTTTCAATTACAGTTTACTTTCAGCATTATTTTGTTCTTGTTTTAGGTGTACAGGGTGAATCATTTTTCATGATGATGGCGGTGGGGACCATGATGAAGACAATAAAGAAAGCTACGTCGCTCCCGGTCAAACAAGACGGTGGGTGGCATCATTTCCACATTGTCACACCAGGAAGTCTCAGGTTATGTACTGAGGAGTTTCAAAAATTTTTTGCTCAAGTGAATTGGAAAGTACAATATATAAAGATTTGAGGTTTCCACATTCTATGATTGCTCTCTAGCAAATCCAAAATAGCTCTACACTAAGCTTCTGTATTGGTAACTTAGCATTTCAGTTTGTCTCCCAATGTGTCACAACACTGGGAAAAGCCAGATGATCACTGCTGTGCCGTTCTGGGTTTCCAAGTAGACTTTGGTTCAGGGCTGCTTGGGACTTGGTCACGGGAGTAAAACTCATCCAGGGCCCTGGCCAGTTGGTTCAGTGGTAGAGCGTCAGCCTGGCGTATGGAAGTCCCAGGTTCGATTCCCAGCCTGGGCACACAGGAGAGGCGCCCATCTGCTTCTCTACCCCTGCCCCTTCTCCTTCCTCTCTATCTCTCTCTTCCCCTCCCGCAGCCAAGGCTCCATTGGAGCAAAGTTGGCCCGGGAGCTGAGGATGGCTCCATGGCCTCCGCCTCAGGCACTAGAATGGCTCCGGTTGTAACAGAGCGACGCCCCAGATGAGCAGAGCGTCATCCCCTAGTGGGCTTGCCGGGTGGATCCCGGTCGGGTGCATGAGGGAGTCTGTCTGTCTGCCTCCCCACTTCTCACTTCAGAAAAATACAAACAAACAAAAAAACTCATCTAGGAATTTTCACCAAACTTATGTGGATGCCCCTAATAGCTAGTTTCTCATCCAAATAACATTGATTTTTTCCCCATTGGTTTCGAGAAAGAAAGAATTGATGCTTCATTGTTCCATTTAGTTGTCCACTCATTGACTGCTTCTCATACATGACCTGGCAGAGGATCAAACCTATAACCTCGGTGTGCTGGGACATTGCTTTTATCCACTGAGCCACCTGGCCAGCCGCATCCAAATAGTGTTCTTTGAAATCTGTTCAACTCCCAGCAAAATTTTCAAGTGTTTTGCTTATAAAAGTTCTTACGTGACTAAGGTAGTATGTAAGGTCCTAATATTTAGCCTGAAAAACTATTAAGTATGATATAGTTCTTTAAGCCTAAGAGTCCATTTAAATGTTTGGGAATGAGATAGGGACAAAAAGGAGACAGAGAGCAGCAGAAATGGGGCAAAGTCACTAAGAATGTGGCCTATTTATGACCCTGGGCCTGAGGACCTAGGCTTGCTTCTTCATTGGCTGGTGTGAGTAAGATTTTCACCAAACACGTTCCTCCTGACTAATCATTTGCAATGTTAGAAGCCCGGGCCTGACCAGGCGGTGGCGCAGTGGATAGGGCATTGGACTCGGATGCAGAGGACCCATGTTCGAGACCCCGAGGTCGCCAATTTGAGCACGGGCTCATCTGGTTTGAGCAAAGCTCACCAGCTTGGACCCAAGGTCGCTGGCTCGAGCAAGGGGTTACTTGGTCTGCTGAAGGCCCACAGTCAAGGCACATATGAGAAAGCAATCAATGAACAACTAAGGTGTCGCAACAAAAAACTGATAATTGATGCTTCTCATCTCTCTTCGTTCCAGTCTGTCTGTCCCTATCTAACCCTCTGACTCTCTCTCTGTCTCTGTGTAAAAGAAAAAAAAAGCCCGGGACAAGAAAGATTTTTGTCCCCTCCAAGCAGAAGGAACGTTTAGATAATCCTAGAAATTCTATTTGGAAGGCATCTCAGAGTTGATCCGATAGAACTCCCTGCAAAACACAGGCATCCCTTCCAGCGTCAGTCCCCCACACCCTCCTGGAATTTCTCACGTGTTAGGAGAGTCACCGTGTTCTGAGACAGCTTGCACTACTTTGGGGCACCTCTAACAGAGACAAAGTTCTTTCTCCTGTTAAGACGATATCTGCCTCCCACCACCGGGCCACACCCTGCTTCCCACCCACGGGTCTTCCCCTGCCCCTGAAGTCGGGTGTTGTGTTTCCAAGCCGGGTTTTGGAGTCAGCCGACCTTGACCTCAGTGGTCAGCTCTGGCTGGCGGTGTAAGCTTGGGAAAGTCTGCCTCCCACACACCATCAGCGTTTTCAACAGGACTCAGGACACCTGCCTTGTAGGGTTGCTGTGAGAACCAGGTAAAGGTTTCACGCCTTCGGGGCATAGCTCTGCGCCTGTGTTACCAGTGAACGGAACCCGGCGTGATCATCCCGCGTTTCCGATATTTGGAAACGACTGTATCTCCGCGCGTGGTGTTCTCGCCTCCAAACCGAGCACCTGCGTCTGCAGTCACACTTCAGGCTGCGGCAACGCTCCGCCTTCCCCGGACCTGGACTCGACCCTTGGCTTCACCTGTTAGCGGCTCACGTGTATATTCAGGGTCTAGTTTAGATGAAACCTGGCCACCCTGGCAGTCGACCCATTGCCAGAAATGGGGAGGCGTTTCCTCTCACTGATGACACCGGGCAGAGGAGCCGGTCTGCGGCTTCACCTGAGCGGGGACACCTGAGCCTGCCGGTCCCTCCTGACTGCAGCCCGGCTCAGTGTCCCGGGGCCCCCACTTGTACAGCGAATGCCTTTTCCTCTTGTGTCGGGTCTCTGGGAGAAGGGATTGTGGCCGGACAGTCCCGGCCGTTGGCCCCGCCCATCCGTTTGTCCGCCCCTGGGAGGTGAAGTGTGTCACCTGGTGGACAGGCTGTAGCCACTACCAAGTTAGTCAGCGCCTTTCGCACTCATGTTACGTGACATCCTCTAGCCTGGCCTTCGCCCCGATAGAGGTGAGGCTGCAGTCTACCATTTACACACTTTATGTTATTTATCACGTGGTTCACAACTGAGACAGTGAAGAGGGTGCTCTTTACTGGCCGCCTCCAAACCACCCCGTGTTCTGGCCGGTGGCGGCGGGGGGGTGGGGGGGAACAGCCTGCTCCGCCCCGGCCAAGGTCCTCCTGCAGCCCGGAACGGGCCCCAGAGGGACAGAAGCAGAGGGCAGCCAGCTTGGCTGTAGTCTTCAGGTTCCCCACCATCCACTGTCACCGAGCCGAGTAACCGAGGTCAGACAAGACCCAACACGAGTGCCACAGACTCACCATGAGTGACTTCTGGACCCTGGAAGTTGCTCGAGGACCTACCTGCTGGTTTCAACATGCCGCCCAGCTCTAGGTTCTGAAAAAAATCAAGTCTCCTGCCACCCACGTAGGTTGAGAGCTGCAATCCTGGCAAACCTTAAATCACAGCCCTGGATGGTTTTCTCACGTGAATAGATTTTTTTCTTGTATTTTTCCAAAGTGAGAAGCAGTGGGAAAACAGAGAGACAGACTCCCACATGCACCTGACTGGGATCCACCCGGCATGCCCACCAGGGAGTGATGCTCTGCCCATCTGGGGTGTTGCTCAGTTGCAGCCAAAACCATTCTAGTGCCTGAGGCAGAGGCCACAGAGCCATCCTCAGTGCCCGGGCCAACTTTACTCCAATGGAGCCTTGGCTGTGGGAGGGGAAGAGAGAGACAAAGAGAAAGGAGAGGGGGAGGGGTGGAGAAGCAGATGGGTGCCTCTCCTGTGTGCCCTGACCGGGAATTGAACCCAGGACTTCCACACACCAGGCCAGTGTTCTATCGCTGAGCCAACCTGCTATGGCAATAGATTTTTTTAATGCCAGAGGTCACAGCCCAGCTGCCCACAGGAGCAGCCATGTGACCTCCTTCTGGCCAATGAGATGGGAGCCATCTCTTGGGATGCTTTTTAGAGTTTCCCCTCTTATGAAAAACAGAGACGAGCAAAGTGTGGCTTTTCTCTTCCGTTTCACGTGCTGTCACACGGCAATGTCACTCAGAGTTGTGGCAGTCATCTCGGCTCTAGGAAGCAAATGCGTTGAGCTTGGTGGCGTCAACGGTGCGAAGGACTGGGACCCTTGATGGTGCCATGATGCTGCTGCTGAGATTCTGGAAGTGCCTCCCTGCCGACTTCTGGTTTGTGTGACAGTTCAGCATCAGCGCTGCTGACGCCATTTTAAAAGCACTAAATGGCAAACATAGTTGCTAGGTTTCTCCTTAGAGTAGTGATCCCCAACCCCCGGGGCCGCGGACTGGTACCGGTCCGTGGGCCATTTGGTACCAGTCCACAGAGAAAGAATAAATAACTTACATTATTTCCATTTATATTTAAGTCTGAACGATGTTTTATTTTTAAAAAATGACCAGATTCCCTCTGTTACATTCGTCTAAGACTCACTCTTGACGCTTGTCTCAGTAATATGATACATTTATCTGTCCCACCCTAAAGGTCGGTCCGTGAAAATATTTTCTGACATTAAACCGGTTTGTGGCCCAAAAAAGGTTGGGGATCACTGCCTTAGAGGGTCTTATGCTGATACGTTAAATACAGGTGAGTACATACACACACACACACATACACATAAATATAGGTCATTATACTTTCTGGCTGTAATTATGTGCAGTTAAGTACACATGGAAAACTATAGAATGTATACATAGGGGAAGAGATTAAAAGAAGAGTGGGTCCATATAGGACATGGGAGGAGTGGACGGGACATCCTTGGAAAGTAAAACTGTGCATGGTGTAAGTTCTTCTATGTTTCTGTATGTTGTATGTGTCCTCTGAAAACAGACATCCGTCTCCAGATGGGAAAAAAAATAAACTTTATTTTCAAGAAATAAAACTTCCACAAGGGCACATCTCTGGAGGAACTGAGGAATTCAGCCGCGCCGACTGTCGGAACGTCCCTCCGGCTGAAAGCACAGTATCTGTCACGACACTGCTCTACAAAGCCTGCTACCTGTCACTCCCTAAGAATAGAAAGATGGGAACGGGCCTCATTTATCCTGAGAAAAAATTAAAAATTAAAGCACTCTTGGTCTAATACAAATAGCAGGGAGCTGGGTGAGATGGTCTCCGGGTCGGCCACCCGGTGACCCCGAAAGGGACCCAAACAAAATCTCATGGCCTCGATGAGCAGTGTGTGTGTGTGTGGGGGGAGGGGGCTTTTACAAATCAAAGCACACATCTTTTCCCGTGGAAGGCCCTGAGCGAGAACGGTACGTACGCAGTAATTTGACCTTGAATGTTAAATAGTACTTAGGACAGAAGTTTCTTATTGTTGCTTGTGTTAGTGTGACCTAACAAAATATTATGTTATATTTTGAAATATTTCAAAGATACACACAAGGAAAGAACAATGCAGAGCTTGGATAAGAGGAGCATAAATGTCCCCACACGACAGACCGAACAGCCTGTGATGTAGACACGTGGCTCAGCATATTAGACGTTATGATTCTGGGATATGAGTGGGGAGATGGGATTTTATTTGTATGGGGGTCTATTTCATTCACTGAGAGAAAGATAAACATGCAAGAGAAAGGACCAAGTCTTTTTTCTTTCAACACTGCTGTCTTCACCCATCAACGGATACTAATCACCTAAGGTATTTCAGGTAACTGGCTACCGAAGATAAAGGTAGTGTTTTCCCTAAAAAGAAAAAAAAAATCAAAAGGAATGAAAAATAAACCAGAAGCCTTTCCCACCCGGTTTTGAAGACGACACACTCATTAAGGCGGGGCTGACAAGAGGAGTATGGAAGGAACAAAGAGGCCGTGGGTGGGGCTCTAATAAAGATGTGGAGACTCAGAGGGGGTCCCCAGAAGGAAGGCTGGGGGCTGGGAAGGCCAGAGACCAGAGGCGCTCCAGGCAGGTCCCCGAATGAACCAAGACTCAGGCGTCCAACATGGGCCGTGGGGAGAAAGCAGCACATCCGGACCAGCCGGGACATGACCGAGGATGCGAGTAGGAGAGAGAGACGGGGGGGGGGGGGGGGGTCAGGGAAGGTCACAGCACGGAGAGGACCCCACACCTGACTCTGACGTTCTCCTGCCGCGCAGTGCTGGCCACCTCATGCTTCAGAGTCAGAGAAAAAGGCTTGAATTCCAGCTCCCTCCATTTCGTGGCTACCTGAGCTTGAGCACGTTAGTTCCTTTTCTGTCTTTACTTTCTGTCTCCCTTCTTTTTGTCTTCTTTTTTCTGAGTTTTGGCTTCACTCTGTTAAACTTTCCATTATGAAAGAGTTCAAAGAGACCCACAAGTCAGGAAGGCTGCGTTGTGACCCCGTTCCCATCACGCCCTTCCACACACGCCAGACCCACCCCGTCTCGTCTGCGCCCTTCCACACACGCCAGACCCACCCCGTCTCGTCTGCGCCCTTCCACACACGCCAGACCCACCCCGTCTCGTCTGCGCCCTTCCACACACGCCAGACCCACCCCGTCTCGTCTGCGCCCTTCCACGCACGCCAGACCCACCCCGTCTCGTCTGCTCTCGTCTGCACCCTTCCACAACGCCAGACCCACCCCGTCCCGTCTGCTCTCATCTGCACCCTTCCACAACGCCAGACCCACCCCGTCCCGTCTGCTCTCGTCTGCGCCCTTCCACACACGCCAGACCCACCCCGTCCCGTCTGCTCTCGTCTGCGCCCTTCCACGCACGCCAGACCCACCCCGTCTCGTCTGCGCCCTTCCACGCACGCCAGACCCACCCCGTCTCGTCTGCGCCCTTCCACGCACGCCAGACCCACCCCGTCTCGTCTGCGCCCTTCCACGCACGCCAGACCCACCCCGTCTCGTCTGCACCCTTCCACACACGCCAGACCCACCCCGTCTCGTCTGCTCTCGTCTGCACCCTTCCACACACGCCAGACCCACCCCGTCTCGTCTGCGCCCTTCCACACACACCAGACCCACCCCGTCCCGTCTGCACCCTCCCCCTCCTCCCCACCCCCTCCTCCCCTAGGGCATGAGTTCCAGCCTGTCTGAGGAGTCCCGGCGGGTGGGAAGAGCTGGGAAATATTCCCACCAAGGACCTACGTGAAAGCAGTAGCACCCCGAGACCCAGGAAACTGGGGGTCCCCACCTGGGTCTTGTGCTTTAAAGGGCCAGCTCCCGCCCTCCCCTGGCCTTGTCCCTTCCCACAGGGAAAGGAGTCCCAAGGAAATGTGCCTGCCTGCAGCCTGTGCCCCTCAGGGGGCCCTGGTACCTGGAACCTAGGTGTTCCCTGCCCAGATGGCTCCAGACCACTCAGGGGCGTGCTCTGAGCCCCGTGGGTGCCCTGCTGGAGATGAGAGGTGGGCAGGGTGGCTGCTGGACCACTGGGTGTGGACAGGGCTTGGGCCTGGGGGCCGAGTCCACACACACACACACACACACACACACACACACACACACGTGTGAGGGCTTGGGCCTGGGGGCTGAGTCCACACACACACACACACACACACACACACACACACACGTGTGAGGGCTTGGGCCTGGGGGCTGAGTCCACACACACACACACACACACACACACACACACGTGTGAGGGCTTGGGCCTGGGGACCGAGTCCACACACACACACACACACACACACACACACACACACGTGTGTGAGGCCCCCCGAAGGACTGAATGGGAGAGTAGGGGCCGAGAAAGAGGGTCCCCGTTGTTCCTGCCCATCACGACCCCGTCTGGAGCTCCACTTTTCCGCACAACCCAGAAATATTTTTAGAGTGTCTGAGAGCAAGGGCCATCGACAGTACTTCTCAACGTCCTTGAATTTAGCTCCTGTCACGGGCCCACTTGTCAAGTCCGCTCCGAGGACCGGTGAGGAGGCGGTGAGCCCCGCCCGAGTGCCCGGGGGAACGGAGCACCGGGCACACTGGACACAAGGAGGCTGCCCCACGGCTGTGGGCAGAACGGGGTCGCACTGCCGCACCAGGAGGAGGCAGAGCCTTCCGAGGCTCCCTGTGTCCCAGAGAGTCCCTCCCCCGGGGTCCTCCTGATAAAACAATCCCTCCGTGGTAGAAAATGTCCTCCCTGCTTCTGAGACACGGGAAAACGTGTCCGGCCTTGGAAACCTCCCCGCGGTGTTTAAAGCAAAAACGCCATGTGGACGCCTCTGTACAAAACCGCATTTTTGCCTATGAACGTGCTTCATTTTGGAAGGAAGGGAGGACGAGGAATAGTGCCCGTTACATCCTAGAATTCCGCCATTGAAGTGCAGAGGGGGCTGGACTGCTCTAACAGGCGAATACCTAACAAGGAAGGAAGGAAGGAAGGAAGGAAGGAAGGAAGGAAGGAAGGAAGGAAGGGAGGGAGGGAGGGAGGGAGGGAGGGAGGGAGGGAGGGAGGGAGGGAGGGGGGAGGGAGGGAGGGAGGGAAGGAAGGAAGGAAGGAAGGAAGGAAGGAAGGGAGAAAAGGCAAAGTCGCCCCCTCCACCCCCACCCCCGTGACAGCAATTAGGATTTTATATTCCTGAGTGGATAATATGTGGTTTCATTTGAATAAGAACACAGCCTCTATTAACGGAATTCGTAAAAGCAGGAACTCCGACACCCCCAGCTAGCGCCCCAGAAAGGCGTTTTCAGACCCCTCGTTGCTGCTTGGAAATTAAAAGTGGGTCAGTCCCCACAGAGGTCATTTCCGGGAAATATAACCTAAAGTGGGTCTCCCACGAGGCACTGAGCCAGCAGGGGGCGGTTGTCAGCGTCGGCTGGAAACTTCGCAAGGTGTCAGGGGCGTGAGAAGCTCAGTTTATAGGGGTGGCAAATATTTGTAGAAATGTCAGGAGTAATTCTCTGCAGCCCGCACCGGTGAGAAACAAGGAGAAAGGCCTTGTTAAAAGATCTTTTTGCTAGAGATTTAGAAGAGGGTCCCCAGCCCCCACCCCAGAAGGAAAACCCTCAGCTTTGTGGTTGTTACAACCTATTTTCCAAAGGAATTATGCTCACAGCAAGGGAATTACACCTGTTTCTTTTGAATGCTGGCACAGGGACCCTAATTTATTATAGAAAGTGGAAGTAATGTTAGAAACCAAAAAATTCAATAAAGCCAGAACAAAGGGTGGGCTTTCACTACGGACCCCATAGAGCAGGGGTCCCCAAACTTTTTACACAGGGGTCCAGTTCACTGTCCCTCAGACCGTTGGAGGGCCACCACATACAGTGCTCCTCTCACTGACCACCAATGAAAGAGTTGCCCCTTCCGGAAGTGCTGCAGGGGGCCGGATAAATGGCCTCAGGCGGCTACATGCGGCCTGCGGGCCGTAGTTTGGGGATGTCTGTGGTGTCACCTGTTATAGTGACAAGGAATTGTGCAAGAAGACCAGAAACAGAGGGAAAGTCAGAACAATAGCTGTCTCCACTTTAATTATTTCAATCGAGGAAAATGGGAACAGAGAGAAATGGTACATGCGCTGGCCGGGGTAGAGTAATAAAATGATGGCTGATCTATTATTAGTGAGGAACATATTTGGTTTTCTGTTAACTGAATGTGTCAGGGTGACATTGGTTAACATCATCACACAGGTTTCAGGTGTCCAAACTCTACCGCACAGATTTGATTTGTTTCACTACAGACAGGTCAAAGTTCCCTGCAACTCCCATAATTATTCAAAAGCACACGTGTCCTCACTCTCCTGGCCCTGACAATGACCCAGTTAATTGAGGCTTCTTGGCCCCAGATTTGGCCTAGGAGCAGTCCAACTGCTGACAGATGTTTATTTGTAAATGTTTCCCGTTTTCCTGTGATAAGGTGATCTCACACAACTGTGCATTTCCAATATTTCTAAATACATCTAGTAAGCCGAAGATGAACACGACAAGTCTCCGATCATACATTTCAGAACAGATTCCCCTTCCACCTGCTCGATGCACAGAGCTGAGTTTGTGACACCTCCTTTAACAGACACGATGTTCATGTTAATATCATGGCAATATATACGAACTACATGAGAGATAATGCTGCCTTCTCACGTGTGGGCTTCTCAAAGCCCCAAAAGAGCACAGGTGGCTTTGCAGACCTCATTATTGATCCGTCTTGACCGTGGTCCCATTTGCAGGATGAAGTCCCAACAGGGCATTTCCTCATAAACTGGGTCAAGACAAGAAGAACTCTGGGTCGGCAGCCAGAGGTATCCCTGCGCCTCTTCCCAAATAATTGAAGACTGCATCTCCCGGCCTCTGGAAGAGGTAAAATGTCCTTGTCTCACGGGTATTGCTTTAGTAGACCACATGCCCAGTAAGTTCTAGCATCGAGGAGCATGCAACAGCAGCTGATATGAGCTATGCAGTCATTGGTATTATTAGGCTTTAAGTATATCATGTGCATTGCGTGAGATATTTTAAATGGTAAAGAGAAAACAGAAGAACGGACTCTCTTGAGCAACCGTTATGGTGCCGAGTTCAAAGCTGCAACCACACCCCTAAGGCCAGTAACTGGATTGCAGAATGAGAGGGTTGCAGCAGGTGTGCATGCTATAGAAAACCTGGAACTGCTACCTGAAAGAGGTAAGTCTCCTATGTCTTTCAAACTCCATTGCCGGCTCAGAGCATCCATCCAGCACAATGGAAATTTCTCACTTTCACATTCAATGCCATTCATCAGTCTTAGAAGTGCAAAAGGGACTATAATATAACATCCTGCTTCCCCCCCCCCCCCCCCCCCACTGGCTAAGCGTCTAACTGGTTCAGGAACAATTCTGCTTTATAAAAACCCTTTTAAGAATAAAGGGCTTGAGGTCTTTATGGGAGCTCAGACTGGTCCGGACCCCTGCGGCTTCATTCTTCAGGTGAACGCACAAGACCTGAATGACAGCAGAAGCCCCCTCGAAGATGGGTGCTCTCTAAAACACTTGCTAGTCACCCCTTCATCCCCAGTATCTCCTCTGGCTCATGCACACACATGGCGCTCCATATATAAGACAGTGAAGGTGGGAAGGGTAACAGGTTATCCAAGCTCCTTCTCCGAAAGTATTGAAGTAAATTAACTATTTTTTGTTTCTTTGTTTGCTTGCTTGCTTGCTTGTTTAATGTCAGTTTGCAAAGTTTTCAAGTCTCCGGTGTTTTGACTTTAGGATTTCTCTAAATCACAGAAACAAGGGGGTAAAAAACAGGTGGCCGCCCAAAATGACTTCGGTGACTCCACTTCCGGAGAGACCTTGGTTCGCGTCTATTCCCCCAGGGGTGGGAGGCGAGATCTTCGCACATATCTACTGGGCTTCACGCAGGAGCCTTTTGGTCAGGGGACCCTTTCCAAGGGCGGGAAGCGACGGTGACCAAGGACGTCGGGAGCCGACACTCTCCGCCTCCCTCGGGCCCGGCCGAGTCACCAGTGCTGGCCGGCGGCGCGGGTGCCCAGCTGCGCCTGGGACACGGCGGGCACGGCGGTGGCGGCGGCCGCAGCGGCAGCCGCGTCGCTGATGCCGGGCAGGACGGAGCGCACGGAGCGGCGGAACTCCTCGTTCCTCCACGTGTAGAGTAGCGGGTTGAGCGCGCACAGCGCGCAGCACAGCAGCCAGCTGGCCGCCTGCACGCCCCAGGGCACGGGCAGCGCGAAGCCGCTGGCCATGCTGACCCACACGAGCGGCTGCGTGGCCAGCAGGAAGACGCAGCAGAGCAGCAGCACGGACAGGCCGCTGAGCCGCCGCTGCGCCCGCCGGGGCTGCAGCGCGGGCGGCAGGGGCGGCGCGGGCGCGGGCAGCGCGGGGGCGCCGGGGGCGCCGGGGCCGGGCGCGCGCGGGGCGGCGGGGAAGGCGGCGGCGGCGGCGGCGCAGCCAGGCAGCTGGTGCAGCAAGTGGAAGTTGAGGACGCTGACCCGCTTGACGCTGACGCGCACGCGGCGCACGATGCCCAGGTAGCAGTGCAGCAGCAGCGCGGTCTGCGCCAGCAGCGCCGCGGCCGCCAGCAGCGCCGGGTAGTGCACGCGCGGGGCCGCGGGGCCAGGGCGCGGCGCCCAGGGCGGCAGCAGCAGCACCAGCCCCAGCGCCAGCGCCCAGGACAGCGCCAGCATGCCCGCCGTGTGGCGCCGCTGGTACAGCGCCTGGTAGGTGGCGGGCGCCCGGGTGATGAGCAGGTAGCGGTTCAGAGCCACGAGGCAATGGGACAGCAGGGACACGGTGAGGCCGAGGCCCAGCAGCGCGCCCCGCAGCAGGCGGTAGCTGCCCCCCGCGCCGTCCCAGCCCCCGGGGGGGCCCGCGGCGCCGGCCGGCAGCAGCCCGAGCACCGCCTCCTGCGGCATCCAGAGGGCGCAGACGCTGAGGTCCGCCGCGCAGCCGTTGACGATGAAGGCGTTGCTGGTGGTCTGCAGCTTGCGGAAGGAGGACACGAGATAGATGACCATGCCGTTGGCCAGCGTGCCCCCGATGGCCAGGCCCGAGTACAGGAGCGACACGGGGATGCGCCGGCCCGCCCACGACTCCTCTTCCTCGCAGAGCAGCAGCAGCGACCCCTCGGCGGTGGAGGACGTGGACGCGGAGGAGGCGTTGGTCATCCTGGCCAGCGCTTCACGCCTCGCCGGCTAGCGTGGGCTCCTGGCCGCGGCGCGGCCCATCCCGGCGCCCGGCTACAGGGAGAGCAAAGACAGCCTTCAGCCTCCTGCCACCGGCACAAAAGGCTGAAGCGGGAACATGGGCTGGCGGAGGGGGAGAGGCCGCTGGAGGAGAACGGGGGTGGCAGATGACAGGTGTCTGCCTCAGGAATGTCTCCGGCGCCGGGGGTGGGGGGCAGGCCTCTGCGCTCAGCAAGCACCTGGGCAGCCCTGGAACAGAGCAGTGCCAAGGACAGCCCCCTGCCTGCCCCCAACACCCCCCCAACACACACACACACCACACACACCCCAGGAAACTGCCTGGTGGAGCCCCTAGTTTCCAGGAAAAATTAGAAGTATCCCAGCTGGGGAAAACACCCCGGGAAAGGAGTTGGGGGTACCTTACTTTTGGGTTGGCCTCTAGCTGCCGATAGCAGAAGGAAGGGAAGCCAGAAAACACTTCTTCGGTTGCAGCATCCGTGGCCCCGAAATCAACAGGACAAACTCAGCTGGGATCAGCGCCAGGAGCAAGTGTCCGCTTCTCCCAAGCAGCACGCGCGCACATGGTCCCGGGCTGAAGCCAGCCGCTGCCCGGAGTCCCGTTCAGCAGGCAGCTGGGTTGGGCTGCGAGCCCAGACGGTGGGCAGGCAGGCAGGCAGGCAGCCGGGCGGGCAGGCGGGCAGGCAGGCAGGCTGCAAGGATGCTCGGCTGCAAAGGCAAGGCTGAGCTCCAGCGAGAGGAGCACCCACCCTGTGCTCAGAAGCAAGAGGGGTGGAGATGGAGTGAACCCACTCAAAGAGCTTTCCTGCTTGGTGTACATCACCGGGGGGAAAAGGCAGCCTTTCCACACTTGGCATGAATTATTCAATAGCTTCTAACTTGTGAAAGGGAAGAAAAATATCTTGCTCAGAAAGTCCTGTAATTAACAAGTTTCTCTGCCTTGTCGTTCCTCTCTTTCTCTCAATCACCCCACTTTTCACCCTGCTTCATTTTTCTTTGCTAACTCCCCCCCCCCATCCTGTCAATGCTAAAATAAAATTCAATACACCTCCATGCTGGGGTCCAGATTTTTCTAAGGGATAATATACTCCCGGTACCCAGGAATGACCCGTTCCATCCCACAGTTTCAGAGAGAATTACTTTATATTCTAATTGAATTTCTCCCCCCCCCCCCCCCGTATGGCGGGACATAGGTAATTATCCACAGAAAATCCCCAAGTCTCCATTTAAATCAGAATTTCAATTTCTTTCCTCCTCAGCAAGCTCCTTTCGAAGTGTGTTTCAGTAATGACTTGGTGAGAGGGTGAAAATGAGATGGTCAGAAGGTGAGAAATGGGGCCCCCCGTGGAAAGCAGGGCGCCTGTCGGACCCACGGTGTGCACAGCGCCTCTTCCGAACCCTCCGCCCTGCGGTTCGGCTCAGAGGTCTGCAGCCTGCACCCTGCCAACCGTCCCGTGTGGAAAATGTTGCACAAAAGTCATGCCCCCCCGCCCCACATAAGTCATTTTTTCACTGGGAATATCATTTACTTAAAAATTTAACTCGGTGCGGACTACGGTACTATGGAATTATGGGAAAGAAGAGCTGGGTGGGGTTGCAGGACGCGGGCGTTCTCAGTGGGGCGTCCACCAGGGGGACTTGGGAGGGGTCATTTTCGTCTTGTCACGAAGTTTCCGCTGGACCGTGGCCTGTAGCGCCAGGCCTCGCTTAGAAACTTGCTAGGAATGATTTGGACCCACTGAGTCAGAATTTCTGGCAGTGGGGCCCAGAGACCCGTTTTCACGAGCCCTCCGGGTGACTCCGATGCACACCGGCGGTCGCTAACCCAGCGCCATAGGGTGTCACCCTTGTCTACGAGGCTGACTCAGTTCCACCGCCGGCACGTCCGCATTCCAGCCCACGGAGAGGGGCAAAGAGGCAGCGGGTGGAAGGAGCCAGCTTCCTTCGTTAGAATGTGACCTGAAATGTTCACGTGTCCCTTCTGCGCTCAGCACAGGGGCCCCAAGACTTGAGTCACGTGGCCGCTCCTTGCTACGGGAGACGCTGGGGCCAGTCTGGCTGAGTGCCCAGGTGGCCCGCTGACACCCAGGACGGGCAGGAAGAACGGGCACGCGGCGGTACGAGGGGGCAGGGACGTCAGGTTTATGCAGGTTTAAACCTGAAAGTTTAAAACAAGGCCGTTTTATCATTTGGGCCCTATCAGCACAGTGCCGAGAGCATACCAGCTTTTCAAGACCCCTTGAAAGTATTACCCGGAACAAAGAATAACTGGTTCTGAAATACAGAATAAATAAAAGGGAACTTTAAAGTAGAAATGCATATGCTACGAAATGTCCAACTGCAGTTCAACTCATCATTCTGCATCAGTTCGTCTACGGTGGGAATCAGGGCGTGTTTGAATACGTTTGACGCGGTGTATGATGGGGCTTCCGGAAGAGTGGAGGTCTGCAGACATTGTAGAACAGTCCGTGGGACCTCTCCTCTCATCCTCACCTGTCCGCCCACCTGTCACACTCCTGCAGCTCCACTTCAGCCACCTACCTCTCCCTCCCGTCTGGCACCTCCGTTTGATCAGGGTAGGCGGTTCCATTGGCTGCGCCCCTCCACGTCACCCCCAGCTAAATGCTACTCGTCTTCCAGGTCTGGGTACCGGCTCAGACATCCCCTCCTGCGTGCAGCCTTTTTTGATCCCCGTGATTGGCTGGCTGTCCAACCCGTGTGTCCCCAGCACACCTGAGCATGTCCCTGCCACAGTCCATGTTCCGGGTGTGGTTTTTCCCTGCCACAGTCCATGTTCCGGGTGTGGTTTTTCTCTCCACACGGTGAGCTGGTCTGGGGCAAGGCTCTCCTTTTGATCAGAGAGCCTGACACATTGCAAGTACTCAAGAGATGCAGCCTGCACCAGTCATCCGCACAGAGCTGTCATTACTGATTTTCCTAAAACGCTTTAAAAAGCTTCATATAACCACATACTCAAGCTTCGTGCAATCAATTTTTTTTTTAAATAGAGCTTTTGTTAACAACCCCCACTTGATACAGTTCCACACCCACCTCGACAGGATCCGGTATGGACTTTCCTAGTATTCAGTTTCACAATCCACCAAAACATGGTGTAGCAACTGTCTCCCACACGTTGGGAAACCGAAGGGCGGCTGGCAACAGTGACCAGTTAATCACTCACTCCTTCCAGCCGCAGAGCCAATGCCCTGAGCACCACCCTGAGACCGTCTGACACCCCGTGTCGATCCCCAGCTCTGTTTCCTCCGCTCCTGGTCTCTCGGAGGTAAGACAACTGAGGTTGGAGTTGGCGTGGGCCTGCGTAGACTGTAGAGAGGTTTCCAAAGGAACAGCAGCTCCGCGTTGCCTTAGAGCCAAATTTTTTTTTTTCTTTTTCTGAAGCTGGAAACGGGGAGAGACAGTCAGACAGACTCCCGCATGCGCCCGACTGGGATCCACCGGGCACGTCCACCAGGGGTGAAGCTCTGCCCACCAGGGGGCGATGCTCTGCCCCTCCGGGGCGTCACTCTGCCGCAACCAGAGCCACTCTAGCGCCTGGGGCAGAGACCAAGGAGCCATCCCCAGCGCCTGGGCCATCTTTGCTCCAGTGGAGCCTTGGCTGCAGGAGGGGAAGAGAGAGACAGAGAGGAAGGAGGGAGGGGGTGGAGAAGCAAATGGGCGCTTCTCCTATGTGCCCTGGCCGGGAATCGAACCTGGGTCCCCCGCACGCCAGGCCGACGCTCTACCGCTGAGCCAACCAGCCAGGGCCGCCTTAGAGCCAAATTTAAGAGGGATTCGACTGCACGAGAGCGTTCTCAGTCCCTGAAGGCTCACTGGGACGGCTTTTAGAAACGATGACTTCAGAGAAGCAGGCAGCTGGGAATAACCTGGAAGTCTCTTTCCATCCCGAAGCGCTTTACCTGGGGGACGCGAGATCTGGTGATGATGGCTCCCCAGGTTGCTCCTGCCCCATCACACCTGAGCGTCCCTCGCCTCCCGTCAGTGACGGCAGCTCGCTAGGACATGCCCATCAGGAAGTGGACGACGACTCCGGTTCTCACCGGGGGGGGGGGGGGGGGGGAGGGGGGGGGGCTGCTGGTATCATCCAAGCTCCTCATTGTGCAGAAAAGAAAACTGGAACCCAAAGACAGCCAGTGACAGACCCGGAATCACACACATAGTGACGGATGTGTGCCTTGAAACGGGTTGTCCCATGACCCGGATGCAGGTGGTCCCAGGGACGTCCCCGTCATAACAGAGCAGCGTAATAAACACATTTCCCCTATTCACTTATAAACTTCTACACGTGCCTTTTCAGAGTGCATTGAACTGTGATCTTCGAATCTCCCGCACCAAAGCCACCTCGGCTTCTGGGTCAGAACTTCTGACCGGGCCCGGGAATCTGCATTTTAACCAGCTCGCGAGGGGGCTCTTTCCTGCAGAAGCACTTGAGAAGCACAAGTGGGGGAGGGGGTGGAAACTGACCTCGTTAGCTTCTGAGTGTTGATTTGTGAAGTTGCCAAGGCATCTCTTTCTGAACTACATTTTCAGCTTTTCCAGGAAAAGCAATTTGAACTAAAATTGCTTTGGCTTGGTCTCACTTCAGAGGGGAATTTTTTTTTTTCCAGTAAGAGATTGAATACAGTTTATCATTATAATTATTTTTTTTTAAATCTGGTTTAAAGATATCTCTGTCTGAGAGAGACAGGGACTTGCTGGAGGAGGTAAGTTTCGTGTTTTTAAGCGTTCAGGAATTATTTTGGGGTGGCTTCAATGATACTTTGAAAAAGTGCTGCGTGTGTGTTTTCACTTATCACTGATGGGGGAAGAAAAAGAGATCATACACTTTTATTAGGTGCTTGGCCACCACGACTATTGTCCTTAATTAGAGGTGAGCGGAGTTCACAGGATCTCAAACAAAGTAAGAGGGAGAAATCCAAGAAAGCGTGTCATTTTCAAGACTACGTTAGACTGATGAGGAAACAGAGCAGTAGGCCAGGAGCCAGGACCTTGAACCTACCTCATCAAGGCCCCCCGGGTGGTTAGGAAACTGATATGCTTCCCCCCAACCATCCCCCCACCCCACACCCCCGTCCACCTTCCAGTTCAGCGGCCATAGATCCTGCAGGGGCCGAGGTCGCTGGGTGGCTCCACAGGTCTGAAGCCTTATTCTTCTCATGCCTGACCCGGAGAACACACGCAGGTGTCTACTTAGGTCAAGGACACCGATATTCACCCCCCCACACACACACACACACCTCCTGCCACCTTCGAAACCACTTCAACAGACACCTGCTCCTCTGTGGGGACCCTGCGACCGCGCCCCCCTCCTGGGGTTTACCCAGGGTCTCTGCTCAGGGCCGGCGGCATAGCCCAGGAGCAGCGTGTCATCGGATGGGGTGGCCGCTGTCTCGCTGTCTCTGTCCCTCAGAAGACCGGGAACGTGAAGGTGTTCACTTGCTTTATCGGTAGGAAACCGGTGGGATGCATCTCCATCCACCACCGACTTCCCGCGCTCTGTGGGTCGGCCTGCACTGCTTGGAGTCCCTTCTCCTTGTGTCAGTTCTTTCTAGACCCGCAAAGACGTCGGAGGCAGCAGCCCGGGAGCTGCCCCGCGTCCCCTCTGATGAAGCTTCTTTCCGGGCGTTCCGCTCCTGCCAACACGCTGGCCCGAAACCCGACTTCGCTCGGACTCCCGGACCGAATGGCTCAGGGTCTTCCCAAGACAGCGAAATCCAGGTCTCGTAGTTTCAGAGGAAATGGGAGGGGGGGGAAAGGGAGGAATAAAAAGCAAAGTGAAATAACAAGGTCGAACCTGCGTCCGCGTCAGGCCCTGCCATATGGCAGAAAGCGCATCAAGGGCGGCAGAAAGCGCATCAAGGGCGGCACAGTGAGCACAGGGAGGCGATCGCGGGTCGCCCAATGCCGGGTCGGTCAGGTAGAAAGTGAGCCGGCCGCTCAAAGGATTGACTGACTGTATGTGACCCATAAAATATGTAAGAAGGACCCCCGAATATGTGTCTTACAAGAGGGAGCAGCCCTGATTTTACCTGGCCGGCCCATCTTCGGGAACACTGAGCACGAGAAAGCACACAGCCTTTTAGATGTTCAGACAGAGTCTTTATTTAAATAGAGAAGGTGCTTTAGAAGAAAAAAAGTATTCAATATCTGGAAGTACAATCTATTATCACAGTGACCTCAAGTGAGCAGGCTTGAGGGGAAGGAGGGTTCAAACCTTTGGCTCTAGTCAGCTCTGATTGGTTTTATATATATATATCTATATATCTATAGATATATATATATAGATATATAGATAGATATATAGATATATAGATATATAGATATATAGATATAGATATAGATAGATATAGATATAGATATAGATATATATAGATATATATATAGAAGAATCATATTCCTTTTTAAAATGAAAACAATAGATGAAGAAGATGTGCTTTTGATAAAAAAAATACTTAATGAGATCAGCCTCTCATGATTAGTCAGGTATATATATATATATTCATGCCCAGCGTCTGAACCCAATAAAGCCAAGAGAACAGTGCAATTTGGAAATGAATTGCTCAGAGTTCATTATTAGGACAAGGTTAAAATTTATATCACAAATCCTCTAAATTGCCTGTTTATTAGACGTTGCTCATTGTCGTGTGAGCACAGGCAGAGAAGCCTTTAGCAGGGAGGGAGACGCCCAGGCAGGTTGCTGTGGAAACTTCAAACCTGATCTCTTGCCTTTTGACCAACGTGTCTTCTCAACGTTGCAAATATGACAATTTTTTTTTTTTTTTTAATTTCAAGAATTTCTTTTTTTTTTTTCCCTCTCTCCATCAGGTTCCAACGAACAGATTCTTGGCTTGTCTAAAGATGTTGCAGGGTAGCAAGAGCTCATTAATTTATAGACACGTCTCGAAGACTCCCTGCCTCGAGATGTGCTCTATTTTTAAAGCGGCAAAACCTTTTAATTAAAACGTTCTCTAAACCTAGCCACGTGCGCTCCAACGTGACGCTGAGCGCCGCCCGTCCGCTTGACGCGCTCCCGGGGGGTTCTGTTCTGCTGGGCCGAGTTCAACAGACGCTGTTTGGCCACGTGAGATACAGTACAACAGCGAGGGGCGTGGCAATGGCCTCGACGACACGTGTGAGTCAGGGCTGTCCCCCTGGCTGGCTGCGTGACCTTGGGCAGGTCACTTGACTTCTTTCTCCACAGCTGTCTGTGCACCTAAGACCTTGCAGGGTGATGATAGGGTTAAGTAGCGAAATTAGTTTCACTTACAGATTGACGGCCCTGGGAGCATTGTCTGGCTTGCAGGAATCACCCCAATAATTATAATATAATAATAATGTATTCCGACCATTCCCCTAAAAGGCCCAACAGCATTTCTGCAGATGCCGGGTTGGGGAATCAGAGACGATCTGAGCCGTTTCCTGAGAACATTCGGCCTGAGGACTCGGACTCTCACAAGACCTGCCCTGGGCCGCCAGGCTGTGGGGTCACCCAAGGCCGTGGAGTCCTGCTAACTGGGAGGCCTCAAGCCCATGATGGACATTCTCCACATGGGCCGCCCTGCTGTCCTGTTACGAGTGCTTTAAACCTCTTTATTTTTTACGTTTTAATTTTTTTTTTATTTGTTCTCAAATTATTTTTAGTGATTCTAACTCTTGTTTTTCAATCTTCCGATGCTAACTGGTATTATTTCATTCTTTTGGTTTGCCCTCTACCTTCTTTTCACCCGTCTAGCAGTCTGCAGTGTGTATTTTATTGTTTTAATTTGTGTGTTTAGTTTTTAAAAGTACATTCTTTTTTAAAGCCTCAGCGGTGCCTTCATTTTTATTGAAGTCAATATTTTTTGGCTTTAGTTTTGTTTGTTTTTTTTCAAATAACTCTTCTTCCTTGTATCTTTTTGAAATTGACATTTCTAAAAATATTTTTATTTCTTTCACTCATCAGATAGCAGGTGAAAATATTAGGAGCATAAAAGCTAAGGCGAGGCCACCTGTTAAAGTGAGGAAGACTCGGGGAATCTTTCTCCTGAGTTGGTCCTGAGAAGGATTGAAAGATAGGAGACTTTGGGGCGGCTGAGGGGTGGGGGGTCGTCTACTGTGACCAGCAGAGTGTTTAGGAAGAGAAGCTCTGTCTCCTGGTCACACACACACACACACACACAGCACTCTCCCAAGATAAAACTGCACATGAACTTAAACGGGCTCTAGCTCCTATAACAGCAGTCGGCCGAGGTACAGAGTGTCTAAAAGGAGATTGGGGATCGTAGAAAGCCCTGCTTTCAAGGTTGCCCTTGGCTCGCACCCGGGACTTGACTCCACTGAGCGCTCCCACTCTGATAGCCGGCGTCCTCCGATGACAATTCGGTTCAGCTGTGCCGGGTCCGTGCACGCAGCGGGGTTTACGCAGAACACCTGCATCCCTTCCGGGAGTCTGGGAACGTGCTTTGCGTTCGGCAGAGGGGCTTCTAACGAGCTTCGTTGGCAGACGACACTTCGCGTGTGTTGTCACCACCGGCTGCTGGAGGATGTGGGACACCCCCCACACACAGGGTGACTCCCCCAGGAGAGGCTAGCGGGGCAACTCGCGCCTCATTCCCTTCAGACACCACCCCACGCACCCCTCCGGCCCTTGGCTCCGTTTGCTCTGTAACGAGTCCTAGCTGTGAGTGTTCCTCTCTTTTTTTAAAAATTATTATTATTTGTTAGTATTATTATTGCTTCATAGTAAGAACTCTTAAGGTCTCCTCTTAGCAAATTAGTCAAAGGGTACAAAGTTGCAGTTACCCGTGGTCTACTGCGTTGGACGCATAGAACCTAGAGTCATTAGTCATGTGTCTCCTTATTCTTAAAATGTTGAGTGAAATTGCCCTGGCCGGTTGGCTCAGCGGTAGAGCGTCGGCCTAGCGTGCAGAGGACCCGGGTTCGATTCCCGGCCAGGGCACATAGGAGAAGCGCCCATTTGCTTCTCCACCCCTCCCCCTCTCCTTCCTCTCTGTCTCTCTCTTCCCCTCCCGCAGCCGAGGCTCCATTGGAGCAAAGATGGCCTGGGCGCTGGGGATGGCTCTGTGGCTTCTGCCTCAGGCGCTAGAGTGGCTCTGGTCGCAATATGGCGACGCCCCGGAGGGGCAGAGCATCTCCCCCTGGTGGGCAGAGCATCACCCCTGGTGGGCGTGCCGGGTGGATCCCGGTCGGGCGCATGCGGGAGTCTGTCTGACTGTCTCTCCCCGTTTCCAGCTTCAGAAGGAAAAAAAAAAAAAAAAATGTTGAGTGAAATTAACCCCACTCAGGGTCTGCAGCGGACTGAAGCTGTGCCTTGAGTGTAAACTTGCCCAAATGGAAGACAACGGCCCGTCTCCTCTAACACGAGGTCTCGTTTATCTCAGCTCTCAGGCCCAGAATCGGTTGCCTCAAAATTTGTGTCCAAAGTCCCTTTTAGCTTCTCTGATGTACGCTCACCCCAGTCTTTAAAGCCACCTTAAGTCTTCTGGAAAGAGAGCTATGATATAAACAAAGATATATTCATGTAAAAACTAGTGGGTGGGTGGAGGGAGTGATGAGGTGAAGAAGTTCTAACTGGTAATGATAAAATAGTCAGAGGGAGGTAAGGTCCGGCACAGGGAATGGTCACCAGCACTGTAATCACTGCGTATGTCACCTGCGTCTACCGGGTGGGTTTCATGGTGAGAGGGGTCACTCAGTAACCCCCACGGATGTGTGTCCGTTGTGCCGTCCACCTGAACCGAATCCGAAAATGCGTTTCATGCCAACTGTAATCGAAAAATAAAATTAAGAAAGATAACATTTGATAGACATTCACCCTTCAACGTAAAGTTTAACATAAGTGTAGACTAGGGGTCCCCAAACTACGGCCCGCGGGCCGCATGCGGCCCCCTGAGGCCATTTATCCGGCCCCCGCCGTACTTCCAGAAGAGGCACCTCTTTCATTGGTGGTCAGTGGTCGCTCACGTACAGTACTACTTCCGGTGACACGGGACACACGCATCACGGCTCTGGAAGCAGGTCATATCACTTGTTACGACTAGCAGTGACAAATATGGAACCGGACATTGACCATCTCATTAGCCCAAAGCAGGCCCATAGTTCCCATTGAAATACTGGTCAGTTTGTTGATTTAAATTTACTTGTTCTTTATTTTAAATATTGTATTTGTTCCCGTTTTGTTTTTTTACTTTAAAATAAGATACGTGCAGTGTGCATAGGGATTTGTTCATAGTTTTTTTTTATAGTCCAGCCCTCCAACGGTCTGAGGGACAGTGAACTGGCCCGCTGTGTAAAAAGTTTGGGGACCCCGGGTGTAGACATTGCTGCAGCTGACCACCTGGTCCTGTTCGCAGTCCACCTTCTTCAGAAACCTCGGGTCGGCTGGCTTCAGGCCAGGAGAGGAAGGCGGGGTGCGGCAGGGACTCATCTCTGTTAGTGGGGCGGAGGTTAAAGCCAGATGTGGTGACTGAAAAGGTCAGTTAACTGGTTTTGTCCGTTTGGAGCCAGTTCCAGCACTGCGCTTTGCATGAAAAGTCAACTTTTCGATGTAAGCTTCTGCTTGGCCTCGCCACTGGAAAGTTTTAAATTCTGGAGAAAAGCTATTGTTCTCAATACATGATCCTAATTCAATCCATAGAGAAGGAACTGGGTGGGAATACATTAACATTTCAATTCAGCTGAAAATAACTTAATACAATTATTTTTCCACTTCCCTTTCCCTGTGATGGGTGCCGCAGTCCCGAGGTAACCTGTGTGTAAATAAAGGACTTTTATGCTGTAAATTGCGTCCCGCTGTAGTTGGAAATATCCCTAATGAATCTTCTTAGAACAGAGGCGGTGACCAAAGTCTTGCTTTGCCGAGTGTGGCAAAGAAGCCCGCTGGCTTTTGCAGCATCATGAACTCTGCCTATGAGGGCACATTGGGAGAGAGCATGTTCTTTTTGTTTTGTGACATAGACAGAGACAGAGAGAGGGACAGAGAGGAAGGGAGAGAGATGAGAAGCATCAGTTCTTCGTTGCGGCACCTTAGTTGTTCATTGATTGCTTTCTCACATGTGCCTTGACAGGGGGGCTACAGCAAACTGAGTGACCCCTTGCTCAAGCCAGCGACCTTGGGCTCAAGCTGGTGAGTTCTGCTCAAACCAAATGAACCCGTGCTCAAACCTGTGACCTCAGGGTTTCGAACCTGGGTCCTCTGTGTCCCAGTCCAACGCTCTATCCACTGTTCCACCGCCTGGTCAGGTAAGAACACATTCTTATATGACATGACATACTGGAGTACTGTTCAGCTGATGGACCGATTGATTTTTAAAAAAACTTTTAGCCCTGGCCGGTTGGCTCAGCAGTAGAGCGTCGGCCTAGCGTGCGGAGGACCCGGGTTCGATTCCCGGCCAGGGCACACAGGAGAAGCGCCCATTTGCTTCTCCACCCCTCCGCCGTGCTTTCCTCTCTGTCTCTCTCTTCCCCTCCCGCAGCCAAGGCTCCATTGGAGCAAAGATGGCCCGGGCGCTGGGGATGGCTCTGTGGCCGCTGCCTCAGGCGCTAGAGTGGCTCTGGTCGCAACACGGCGACGCCCAGGATGGGCAGAGCATCGCCCCCTGGTGGGCAGAGCATCGCCCCTGGTGGGCGTGCCGGGTGGATCCCGGTCGGGCGCATGTGGGAGTCTGTCTGACTGTCTCTCCCTGTTTCCAGCTTCAGAAAAATGAAGAAGAAAAAAAAAACAAAAAACCTTTAACGTATTGATGGTTTTAGCACGTCACCAAAGAAGGCATACAAGTGAAGACAATTTTGCAAAATACATGTATGCAGCTTATCGTTAGCAAAGTCACGTTCCTGCTGTTGTTTGGATCACAGCTGCATCCACACAATGCATCACCTTTACAGGTGTTTTGACATCTAAGAGAAACAGCCATGTTCACACAGACCGGTAGGTGAGAAATTTCTGGGTACTAGTTAATTTTTTCCCCCTATTATTTTTTGTAAGAATAAATCTGTCGAAAAATACTTTCTGCCCTTCTAGACAGGTTCATGCATTCACAAGAAATCTCCTTGTCTCAGATGTGGTCTGATGACAACCTTAGTACCCACTGGCCCACGCAGTAGGCGAGGACAGCTACTTGTTAGATTCCCAACTCAACCAGGAAGCCACCTTCCCACCCGCCACCTTCCCTTTGTGTTCTGAGAAATTTTTTAAGAGGCAGAAGGAAAGAATGTCAGAGAGTGTCACAACCCAAGGAGATGCAGCTTCGGACATCAACTGTCTCCAAGGTTTTATACAGAGAGAAAAACAGCGAGAAACGGGCATCATCTGACGTCTGTGAAATGCAAAGCGTAAGATTTCTGAGTGCTCCTTGTCATATATTTCAGGCAATGGCCACAGCTTGAAAAGTCAAGAGAAGAAAAACTAAAATTCCAGAATGAAGATCTTGAGGAACTCGGCTGAGGACACCAACCAGATTGGATTAGATATAAAATTATAAAGAGACCAAATCCAAACGATCAAAGCCAGGAAAAATTTGAATTGCATAAAACTTTTATTATTTATTAGCAGTGTATTCTTCTACACTTTAAAATAGAACAAAATATTATCTTTTGGAAGGCAAACTATTCATAACAAAATACAGGTCAATCAATTTTTTATTATTGCAGTAGAATCGCTTTACTATCTCCTTTCTATATTATATACATACACTTCTTGGTTCGTCTATGTATGCACATGTGTATAAGTAATTTTAAGACATACACATGTAGATACATATGACTAATATAAACACATAATTATGGAAAATGTACAGTAGTCAACTTTACAATCATTTTTAACAGCTGCACACCAATTAGTGTTCACAGAACTAAAATGTCAACATGGTTCCCTTGCCCACTTCTCAAACATCATCTGAATTTTCACTGGTAACGCTTTTTAAAAAAATACTATCATCGGCCTATACAATTCACCAATCTTTTTGTTTGTTTGTTTTTTACAGTAACACATCATAAAATATCTCACTATGTCAGCTTTAGAAAAGGTATACAATTTAACTCCACCGTCTGTGATCCCTAAAACATACAATTCATTTTTTTTTCTCATCAACTTAGTGCAATTATTTGGTAGTGTCCTTCTTGAGGTTAAGTTAACCAACCTGAGTCAAACATTCATTCAAATATGCCTGTTTTAAAAAAATGTAAAACATACATACACAGGATGTTCGGCAGAAGTAATCGTCTCCAGGTTTCGCCTTCTACTAATAGATACATTGTAACTCACTGAGTGGGTCAGAGGAAAGCACTTCCCCTGAGTCCATGAAGCCCCATGAGAAGCAGGGTCTAAGGCACCCTGGCTCCCCGCAGGCTCCCGGGGGCCTGACTTAAGATCACGCTTACAGGTGTGAGTACCTCTGGGGAGTCCCTCCATCTGCACGGCAGGTTTCTGGTGGGCTAACTGTGCGGCACGGGTTTCTGACCTCTCGGAAACCTATCTCCAGGAACACGGAGAACGACCTAGCCGCATCCTTTTCGGGATTTTTCTCTTCATGAATTTAAAGCCGGTGCCTGGCCACACGGGATGACAGGCCACCACGGCCTCGTACCACAAGCCAAACGTCCTCAGGGAAGAGAGGCCTTACGGGCTCTCCGGAGAGCAGGGAAGAAAGGAAAGTATCGGGAACATTGGATGGACTCACTGAGGAAAGCCACGCTTCGGGGGAAGAAACCTTCAGTGTATTCCGATCCTCTACGGGACGGTAAATTTTTCCTGAAGCCCCCAAGAATGCAAAACTAAATGGCTCGGCAACAAAACCAAAGGGGAAAACGTGGACTAGAAAAGCCAGATCGAACGGTTACACTCTTGCTAGAGATCGACTTAGAGAAAACCCTTATGTTAGACAGACTTCCCCAAAGGATGAACCGACCCGCCCCATTCACGGTGGGAACACAGAAGTCACTTTCCGTTTCCTTCAAAGAGAGGAAGTGTGTAGTCAATGTAGGCAAAAACCCACTAACCAAATTTCAAAATACAATTTTTTTTTTTTTTGGTAGCAAACAGCAAGAAAATCTATAAAGTCAAAATATAGTCTATCGCTTTTACATCATTTCATATATTTATATAAATTTATCAAAATAGGCTTTGAAAGTTCACAATACATACAGAACATTAACACTGTACATGTAAATGTCATAACAAATGTATGACTGAAAAAATAACCTTTCGAAATGCCAAATGCGACGACGTCACCCCCTGTCTTAGAAAAAGCGTTGACACCCATCAACACAGTCTCAGTGCATTTACAGTAGTCATTAACCAGAGGTTCTGGCTTCAAGTCTCTTGAAGGTCTTTATCTGAGTGCCGCGTGTGAGTTTAAGGTAAGAAGGCAGAGACTCCTCCGGCCGGCCGGGCAGCTGCGTGCGTTCTGCGTGGCTCGTCCAAGTGAAGACACTGGGTCTAAGAGCAGCTGTCACCGGAGTGGCAAGGCCTTAGTAATGGACATATTCAGACTGAAGGGACTGTGCAGGGGAGAGACATAAACCGAGGTTAAAATTCTGTCCACGTCAAAACTCCTCGTCCACCCCACAGCCAGCTCCTCCTGCAACACAAGACAGGCGTGTGTGCGTGCATGGGGAGGAGGGGGTCTAGTCTATAGAAGATCAATGAAATAAACTCGGGGGGGGGGACAATGAGGGGAACAAAGCGTTGGCTAAGAATGAGCTAGCTATTCAGTGACCAGAAGAGTTGCAAGAAATGTCAGCATTTGGAAAGGCTGACGAATTTATTAGTCGTGGTGAAAAGTAAGGGTTATTGGAAAATTGGTAGGGGGCGAGAAATTCCCTTCCAGGCTTTCCGGCGAGAACACTGTATTTTACTCAAAAATATTACATGTCTTCTGCAACTCGATTGAAGATTATTAGAGTATGCTTTAAGAACATATAGGTATACTTTGGAGCGTAATTCGACACCTATCCAAAGGAACGTTAATGCTTCTAATGCAGGAGAATGAGCAGTCCATTTCAATACATTCCTTGAGAAGGGGTGAATTTAATAAATATCTCACAAATCCTTTCTATTTGGGGAGGGGTGGGGGTGACACAGAGAACGACCAGCTTTGAAGTCTGACCTTAACACCCCAAAACATGTGTGCGGAAGAATTCGGGCTGTCGTCAGAAACAGTGGGCCAGTTTCAAAAACAGTAAACAGTGCGAGTCCCTCCCTCATGGTATGAGATAACAACATATAAGAGGGGCGGGTGGGGATATGTAATCAAGATGCACTGACAGTGGACAGAAACCAGGGAAAGTCAGAGAGGTGGAGAAAATTTGCCTAACAGTTTTTTTGTTGATGTTTTTTTGAGCAGCAGTCAGCAGAAAGGAGAAACACACGTCTGTTTAAACATTAACAAAATTTCTGGCACAATTCTTCTAACCAAGCACTTTAGAACTGGATTTGTTACCGAAAGCCCTTTTCTTCCCCACCCCCCAAATATTATTTTTCAAATTGGTCTGCAGCATTGTGTTAATTGGTCTTCCCATTTCTGAGACTGGTCCATTTTGTTGACAATACAGGGATCAGTGAAAAGGTATCTGTCCACTTTTGCAAATAATTTACAAAAGGGATTCAAACTATCTATGTCCAGCTTCAAAAACCCCAGAAATGTCTCTCCTATCAATGGCCACTTACTAAAAGTAAGCCTCTTATCAACACTGTGAGTCAAAAAGTTATGGTCCCTGCATCCTCCAAGGGCAAAGCCCCACACTCTTGCACTGACGTAAAATGTAAAGACATTAAAGTATAATAATAAACACAGGGCGAGAGTAACATTGTGCACAACAAGCAAAAGATGAGGCCGGGGGGTGGTTCTCCAGGCTACAAGTTTCAAGGAGGAGATGAAATGTTCAGAGAGCTCCTAGCAAGAACGGGAAGGGCTTGGCCAGGTTCCCTCCAGGGCCTGGGTTACACAGAGGCTTCAAAAGGGGAGCGATGAGCCCTGGCCGGTTGGCTCAGCGGTAGAGCGTCGGCCTAGTGTACGGAGGACCCGGGTTCGATTCCTGGCCAGGGCACACAGGAGAAGCGCCCATTTGCTTCTCCACCCCTCCGCCGCGCTTTCCTCTCTGTCTCTCTCTTCCCCTCCTGCAGCTGAGGCTCCATTGGAGTAAAGATGGCCCGGGTGCTGGGCATGGCTCTGTGGCCTCTGCCTCAGGCGCTAGAGTGGCTCTGGTCGCAACATGGCGACGCCCAGGATGGGCAGAGCATCGCCCCCTGGTGGGCAGAGCGTCGCCCGGCGTGCTGGGTGGATCCCGGTCGGGCGCATGCGGGAGTCTGTCTGTCTCTCCCTGTTTCCAGCTTAAGAAAAATGAAAAATAAATAAATAAATAAATAAATAAATAAATAAATAAATAAAGGGGAGCGATGACCAAGAACTGGGGCAACGCAATATAAACACACCTGAGCGCCCAGAGGGAATAGAAGAGGGGGGCTCGGAGGATGTCCCACGGAACACCTGTACGTTGTGGGACATCAGCGGACGTCCCAGCAATCGGAGCTCAACAACGAACGCACTGGCCTTTTCCCAGCTGCCTTCCTGCCACTTTCTTCGGCAGCCTGGCCAGATCTGAAGTCGGCAGAGAGGGCAGGGCCAGGGGGTCCCCCCGGGAGGGTGTGAGAATGTCACTGGTCAGCACCTCCGCGGGAACACTGAACGGCGGCGTTGGTTCTAAATGGAGGAGTTATTCACGGGACCACGACACCAGAAATGATAAAGCTCTTCAGATTGCTTGTAAATGTAGAATGCCGTTGTCTGAAGCCCCCTTGAGTCTCAGTAAACAGAGCGACAGCCAATGAACAGATACTAGGCGAGTGCCGGTTGTTACATTAACTTTCTTCCAGGACAAGTATAAGGTCTACCGGAAAGTTCTGTCCATTTTTGGAATAAAACAAAAATACAAATTTTTCTTACCGTCAATAAACTTCTTATTAAATAATATATTTCCACACCAATCCTATCTTCCGAATATGGTCCGAAATGGTTTGCTAAGCTGAATTAAGCCTTTCTGCGATCTCTGATGTTGTCAGAAAAGGATCTTGCTCCAACACGGTCTTAACAACATCGTCATCGATCAAAGATGGTCGCCCAGAACGTGGCTTATCAGAAAGGTTGAAATCACCTGTTTCGAATTTTTCAAACCATCTTCTGCATGTCCTATTAGAAACTGTACCTTCACCAAACACTTTCAATAAATTTCGACATGCTTCTGTAGCATTTCTTCCCTGTTGAAATTCGTATACAATACACTGGCGTAAATGAAGTTCATCAGTAGCCATGGCTACACTATCTCTTCACACATAAGACTAACGTGAATCAACTTTGTTTTAGTTAATTTGCTACGTCAGTATGTATACATTAAGTGATAAAAATAGAGAGGCAATCATGCGCCAAATAAACGTGATTACGTGTCGAAACTTGTTGTGATAGAAACGGACAGAACTTTCCAGTAGACCTGATATTTTATACACGCATCATTCTAGAGGGGGTCCATATGTGTGCGAACATACACTCATTGATTTTACGGAATCTTGATAACCCATGGACCTGGAAAAGCGAAAGTCTCAAATAACTGGAAGGATTTCTGTCATTCATATGAGGTATATATATGGTGGAAGCCTTTCTTTACACGCAGAGGAAGTTTGATCCAGCCTCCAGAGGTAGTTTATCGCAATCCCTACTGCGAAGCCCCAGCTCAGAGCCACCAGAGCAGGAAACCTCAACGCACTGACAGCGTTTGTCCTGACAGCACTCACATAGTCAATCGAGCATCCTCTATCACCCTGGTCAAAAAGTGAGAACCTGAGGCTAGGGTATGGTCCTGAGTGTGCAAAGAAGTATTAAGTTAGGGAACGTTAAGTAATGTTAAGATTCACTGCTATAAAGGAGATACATACATTTAAAATAAGTTCTAATAAGACTGAATCCAAAATAATTTTCGGGAGTATTCTAAAAAGAAATTTTCTTTATACTGTACTAACAACCATGATTAAGTAATCTAATTAAAGTTTTCCATTATGATTTTTAAATTATTTTTATCAGTACCATAAGAATTAATACCTAGTGCATCTTAAATATTTATATTTAAAAAGGGGGAGGGACCAGCCACGACAAAGGAAATGAAGAAAGTGAAACCTGAGGCATAAATATTATTTTATAAGATAGCACTTACTTATATAATCAAAACACTTTCATCTCTCAAAGAGAATACCCGATTCCATGTGACCAGGTAAGTTCAATAGGGTTATGGTGCGGTAAGACCAGATCAAGTGTATCATGAATATACGGTATTTTTAAAATTAATAATACGGCAATATTCAACCTGGAAAATAAGAGTAAAATTACCTTACACTTGCACTTCTATGTCAAAATATAAGCTGCCATCAAGAAGGATTGCTCCCTGGAAGCAGCTAGATTTGACATAAAACAAAGCATTAGGTAAGGAGAGCAAGACAATTTGTTCTGTTCTAGAAATCTGCTACTAATCTGTTTTGGCAGGTGTAGGGAGTGACTTCAAAAATTCAGCTATTCCGGGGATGTTTCTTTTTTAAACAGCTTGGTTATCTAATCATGATAGAAAAGCATCCGATAAATATGGATATAAATATTGACGGCTCGTTCATAAATAAATCCTACAAGATGGCCGTCCAAAACAGAAAATGGAAAGGAATAACGAAAGAGTAAGGTCCCTGCCAGCAACTGAATGAAACAATTATCTAATGTCCAAATATCTTGAAGCAAAGGACCCTGTGACCCATAATGTTAAGTTTTCCTACGAGGTCAAAATCCCGGCTCCAATTAGCCATGGTTTTTGCCATACTGACTACACACACACACACACACACACCATATTTCCCCATTTTCCTAAGTCCCTTAAGGAAGAAAAAAATATGATACACAGTTAACTCATTCCTCTTGGTTCGTTCTAACTACAGAGGCAAAAAGCACTTACAAAGTGTTTTTTGTTTTAATGGCGTAGGAGGTAATCAAAGGTGGAGGAGAGCCTGTGTTCGGGATGACGGTATCTTATTTTATATTTAACTCCAGTGTTCTAAGTTCTAATGAGCAAATGGCGGGGGGGGATGAAGGCTGGGGCGGGGAGCAGAATGAACAACCTGCAAAATGTCTGGACCGACTTTTTCACAGGTGTGGAAAGCACTGGCCTTTGCCAATATAATAACACGTCTCCAGTAACACCAGTACAAACACAGCAGAATAAGGTGTTTTGGAAAGAGTAACACAAAAAGCTGGTGATCAAATCCACTTGGAAAAAGGTGGATACATTTTTCTGTAGCGCTCGCTGGCTCTCAGCTTTTTGGGGACCCCCCAGGAAGGAGGCAGTGTGGACCCACTAAAATGCTACATAAAATATTCTTTCACTCCCCTACATCACTTTTAATAGATTCCTCCCCCCCCCCCGCCCCGGGAAAATTTAATGTGTACTTTTCAACCATCACAAAGAGCTCGATTGTTAGATGACAGACTATTGACACCCGGCGTGGCTCAGTCAACAACCGTCACATGAGTGTTTTCCGTTCCTGTGAACACCAGAATTATATTTATGTTTTTCAAATCAAATTTATTTTCTCTCACGTGAGCAAGAGGGTTTTGTTCGGTTTATTTATTTGTGGATGAGGCGCCCACTCGCCTTTGGAACCCGAGAAAACAGCAAGGCCTCCGAGAAGCTGGCAAGCCAGCAGTGGAGAGCGAGTCGGGGACAAGGGTCCGAGCGCTAGGCCGGGCTGTGCACACAGTCCCAGCACAGTCCCAGGAAAGGGCACCCCGCCCAACGGGTCTCAGAGGCTCCGTCAGACACGTGACTCCTGAGCCAGGCCAGGAAATCCGACCTGCAGCGGGGGCCAAGGACAGGCCACCAAGGCTGAGGGCTGGACAGAAGGCAGGGCGTGGCGCCCCTGCCGAGGGTCGGGCAGACGGGCCGGACTGGACCCTGGAGGCCAAGGGGACACACTGAACACATCGGAACACGGGGATGATTTCACCAGCAGGGTTTCTTTTTTTTTTTTTTTTTTCTTCTTCTTTTTTTCTTTTATTTTTCTGAAGCTGGAAACGGGGAGAGACAGTCAGACAGACTCCCGCATGCGCCCGACCGGGATCCACCCGGCACGCCCACCAGGGAGCGATGCTCTGCCCACCAGGGGGCGATGCTCTGCCCCTCCGGGGCGTCACTCTGCTGCGACCAGAGCCACTCTAGCGCCTGGGGCAGAGGCCAAGGAGCCATCCCCAGCGCCCGGGCCATCTTTGCTCCAATGGAGCCTTGGCTGCGGGAGGGGAAGAGAGAGACAGAGAGGAAGGAGGGGGTGGGGGTGGAGAAGCAAATGGGCGCTTCTCCCATGTGCCCTGGACGGGAATCGAACCCGGGTCCCCCGCATGCCAGGCCGATGCTCTACCGCTGAGCCAACCGGCCAGGGCCTCCAGCAGGGTTTCAGGGACGCTAACACAGGCGGGGAGAGGAGAGTTACAGGCAAGAGAGAGTCGAGGCCGGAGAAGGCGTTTGGGGCTGTGACAACCGTCCGTGAAGCCCCCTGTCAGGGCGCCAGCCATGAGCATGGGGGACCAACGTGGACGTGGACAGCTCAGAGCGAGAACTGACAGCCTTTGGTGGCCGGACGCAGCCCAGGGGAAGGCCGAGGCGGTCTCGGAGGTCATTCCGAGTTTGCAGCCGGGCCGACAGGACACGAAGACGCAATCACTGACCGAGACAGGAGAGAAAGCGTGGAGGCGGCACGGGAAGGGGACGTCCCAAGGGAGCTGGCAACGCTGGTCCCCTGCGCAGGGGGGACGACTCAGAGAGCAGGGGGCCAGGGTCCTGGCCCCGGGCAAAACCAGGCAGGGCCGGTGGGCGAGGACAAACGGGTAATGATTTAAAGGGGGGGGGGGGAGAATGGGAAAATAATATTCCAAAACTCAAAAGGGACAAAATCAACAGAGAAAAAAGGGTGGTCAGCGTGAGGACTAACAACAGACCCTCCGATCGGGCCTGAAGGACGCCCCGCGGCAGCCGTGGGAGACACTTGACCCGTTCGCCAGAATGGGGGCAGGGGTGGGGCCTCTATCAAGCTCCAAGTGTACGTGGTTCAATTTTCATTTACAAAAATAAATATGTCCTTTAAAACGTCATAATAAAAATATGGTCGCGCTGTTAGTCATATACGATGATTTAATAGCACCAAAATTATGTATAATATACATTAAAATAGAATCCTGGCTGAAAAGCATAGCATGTCCCCCAGGATTCCTGCTGGGAGGGGGTGGGGACAACAGATGGGGCTCAGACAGGCCCTCCTGCCCACAGGGCCCCTGGGGTTCTCGCTGTGTCCCCGACCATCCGCAGCTCGACTCTCCCGCCGTGTCACGGGGTAACGCCTTCCCCCGGCTTTCACGACACTGGGCTACTCACTGCTCTCAACACCCTCATAGCCAGCCATTCCTGAGCACCGTCCACAAGCACAGGGCATCTCCCTCCGATTCACCTCGGTCATCACAGCCGCCCTGTTACAAAGATCTCATCACTCACTGACTACACCATAGTCACACCAACCCCCTGGGAAGGTACACCATCTGGTGTCTGTGTAAAAATGGACAAAACAGACAAATTCTTCCTTCTTTATCTTAAACAGGTCCTGCCAACGCTGCATAAGCTTCACGGTGCACAAAACCGAGCTCTGCCCGCTCACGTGTTACTACTCACGTGATCGTGCCCACAGCCAAGAGGTGAAACAACTTGCCAAGGTCCTCGCCACAGGAAGTGGCAAGGGTGGGGTTCGAACCCAGGTCTCCCGCCCTCAGAACCTCAGCACGGAGCCGCCCGCCACACCGAGGCTGTGTCGTTCCTGCTGCGCCAGAGGCAGCCGCTCCTCCTCTCCCTCCTCTCATGACTGGGTTCCCGGCAGGCTCCTACTGATCCTCCAAAGCCCAACGACACTGTCACCCCTCCTGCACAGCTCTCCCGGACCCTTCTTGGCCACACGAGGTACCCTTTGGGTCTCCCTCTATTTTAACCCTTTGAGTAAGGAAGTTTTTGGTTAACCCGCAGCACAGACATGACGTTACGTCATCAAAAGAACACCTTTTTGGGGGGGCAGTCAGACTGACCAGGGGACACGTGACGGCTCTACGAGGTATCTGCGGCACAAGCCGGGGACACAAGACTTCACCTTCTCGAAGCCTCAAGTTACCAACCTTTACAGCGGAAGCAATAGTCCGTACCACGTTCACTCAGGGAAGCATCCAACCATCCACATAGCCGTTCAGGAAACGCTTGATGAGCGCCTACTATGTGCCGGGCACAGAGCTTCCGTCTGTCCCAACCAGAGGTGCCGGCCCCGCCCTCTTGGGGGTGCCGCAGACGAGGGAACAGAAGATCGCAATGTACTCAGAGCGAGAAGAGACGCAGATGAAGGCCCGGAGCTAGCGGGGAAGCACCAGGCCCCGGCCGGGGCTCACGGGGTCACCCCAGGACGAGGTAGACGCCTCCAACTCAGTGGTGAGTCTCTTAAAACTAAGAGAGATCCAACGTGCAAGAGAGATGCCTCGAGCAATTTCAACTCTAATAAAATACTTCCACCCCCCACCCACGCCATCATCTCACATCCCTCACGCCTAAGCATTTGAAGACTCCTCTGAATGTCAGGGAGGGAACCGCGATTTCTCGCGGTGAGTGGCGTCCACAGAAATGAAGTCTTGCACCTTGCTCTGGACCGTGCAAACCTCGAGACCAGCAGAAGGGGCCAAAGAAATAAAATAAAAACAGGACCCGGCTGCCTCTCAGCACCCCATCACCGCCCTGAGGACTCGTTATTAACATCTGCTCTTGTTTGCTGTGTCAACGCATTTCACGACAGCGCAAGGAAATCATTTTTTTACATTTTTTCTGGGGGCTGAACTGCTTGCATAGAAGGAGAGAGAAAAATGCAGCTTTTCAAAAGTGATGGCTAATTGCAGCTTTTAAAATCTTAAAAGACTCCCTCAGAACACCCGTCACCCCCACCCCCGAGGAGTTTCTGGGTCTTTCTTAAAGGTACTGGGGGCATGCTGTCACATCAACCTCCTGTCCTACCTAAGGATTTTAAAAAATAAAGTAAAAACATTGCTGAGTGATTTATTCCGAGTTCTTCCAAGGTCGCGGGTCTCACATCTTCAGGAGTGTTAGAAAGAGGGGCCGTGTCACTTCGACAAGGAACCCACGACAGCTGGGAACGCTGCACTGGACCCACAGGAAAACAGCTCACGACCTCCTCCCCGTGCCACGGGAGATGGGATCGCCGTCTTAATCTAGACTTTCTGTCTGCAGGCCGACTTGGAGCCTTCCCACTCCAAAAGGACAGAGGGGTTTGTTTTTGTTTTGTTTTGTATTTTTCTGAAATGAGAAGCGGGGAGGCAGAGAAACAGACTCCCGCGTGCGCCCGATCGAGATCCACCCGGCATGCCCACCAGGGGGCGATGCTCTGCCCATCTGGGGTGTTGCTTCTTTGCAACCGGAGCCATTCTAGCACCTGAGGCAGAGGCCATGGAGCCATCCTCAGCGCCCGGGCCAACTTTGCTCCAATGGAGCCTTGGCTGCGGGAGGGGAAGAGAGAGACAGAGAGGAAGGAGGGGGGGAGGGGTGGAGAAGCAGATGGGCGCTTCTCCTGTGTGCCCTGGCCGGGAATCAAACCCGGGACTTCCACACACTGGGCCAACGCTCTACCACTGAGCCAACTGGCCAGGGTCCAGAGAGGTTTGTTTTTTAAGGCAAAGACATGGAAGGGAATGTCAGCTCTATGAACCTGCTGCTGCTTCCCGGGACAGTGGGAGAGAAAAACGCCAGCATGCCGGCAACCCTCTGCAGAAATACTTTTTCTTCACAATAAAATGGCAAATGCAAGAGGGAGAGGAGGCAACCGGCCGCCGCCGCCCACACAGACTACTGCTTTAAATTTAATTAGTGGGAAAATGACTCTATTCAGGCCAGAGAGGGGGAGGGAGGAGGGGGAGGATGAAAATAAGAAGATATGGACTGAAACCAAAATTAGGTTATATAAACATGGAGCAGGGAGGGAAGCGACAGCTTCCTGAAGAATTCCACCCGCAAAGAGGAGCCAAGAGCCAGGAGACGCGGAAGGCTGTTCCCGTCCAGCGACCGAGGCTGCGGCATTCGGCCGTGGCCGTGGGCCATGCGCAACCTTGGCCGTGAAACTGGCGAGGCGTTTATATAGATAGCTATATTCCTAGACGTCTGGCCCTCTCTCTAAGGAGGGAAAGGTCCATGCTCAGGTCTCAAAAAAGAGGTGGTCCCTCTGTCTGTAAGTGAAAATACCGATGGAACCCAATTCCTGCGGCCATGCCTATGACCGTCAGACCTAGTTATGAAAATGTGAAGACGTGGTCATTCCCCACCTAACCTGTTGTTACTCGGATTTATGTTTTACTGACATGCAGACACCCATGACGTGGTGGGGTGCAAGCCAGATTAAGGGGTGGGTGGACTGGCCATTGCCTGGGTCCCTAATCTACACGGAAGTATAAAATAATGTTGAAAAGCTTCACTGGGAATATAATCAGATGGGGAAATTATATGGGCCAGAAAGGACTGTGCGGGGACTGAAGGGGAAAGAAAACTTTGAGAGAGGCCTGAGGTAGAGACGGGAATAGTCATCTCAACCAACACATACATGCACACACTTGTACATGCACACACACGCATGCATACTGCACCCTCCTGTTGGACAAGAGGTTTCTAATCTGCCACTTAAGGAGAGTGGGTCCCTCCCACTAACTGTCACCCATGGGGCTACCGCTTGGCTGCATGGCCTGAGGAAATGTTTGAAGACCAGCAGGCACGAGGGTGGCCACACCTGCCCAGGACCCCGGAGGCGTGCTGGGCCCCGAGGGGAATCGGTGTGGCCCGCTGACATCGGCCTACACCTCTCTAACCATGCGAGCTCTCTCTCCTGCCTTCCTTGTCCTTGTCCTTGTCAATCAGAGCTCACTTCCCTCCGAATCAATCACAACGTGTGATCAAAGTGATCAACGGAGGGGACCCTGGCAGGGACCACTGGTAATGACACCAGGGTCGGAACCCCGAGGGAAGTGTCCGTGGGCCAAGAGTGTCTAGAGAGAGCTTCCCTCCCGTCTCTCGGGGGATGAACACTGCCACCCCCACCCCAGCCCTCGGGTGCCCCCATGATCGTGAGGGGAAAGGCCCTCCTTAATGATCGCCTTCCGTGGGCCACGGAATTCATTCCGGGCCAGGTCCTGGAGGAGGTGACCCATTCAAGGGTCAGTTCTGAGAAGACACTGCTCAGTGCTCCGCAGTCCACAAGGTAGCGGCTATGCCGGGGCCCGGGGGGGGCACTGCCCGAGAGGAAGGGAATGAAAGTGGGTCCTGTCCTCAAAGAAACCGTCTGCGAGCCTGACCGGGCGGTGGTGCAGTGGGTAGAGCATCGGACTGGGATGCAGAAGGACCCAGGTTCGAGACCCCGAGGTCGCCAGCTTGAGCGTGGTTCGTCTGGTTTGAGCAAAGCTCACCAGCTCGGACCCAAGGTCGCTGGCTCGAGCAATGGGTTGTTCAGTCTGCTGAAGGCCCACGGTCAAGGCACATATGAGAAAGCAATCAATAAACGACTAGGGTGTCGCAACGAAAAAACTAATGATTGATGCTTCTCATCTCTCCATTCCTGTCTGTCTGTCCGTATCTATCCCTCTCTCTGACTCTCTGTCTCCGTAAAATAAATAAATAAATAAATAAATAAATAAATAAATAAATAAATAAATAAAAAAAAAGAACCCGTCTGCGAGGCATGGGGTGGGGGTGCCGCTGGGCGGGGAGAGGAAGCAGGAAGAAGGGAGCCCGGGAAACGGGGTGTTTACTTGAAGGAGGAGGCCGGGCGGTCAGCGCGGCGGGCGGGTGCTCAGAGGGCCCCCTTGGTGCTGCTGAGTCTCTTTGGCGGCAGCCTGGGCGAGGGAACCGAGGCGCCCAGGGCGCACCCGGGGTTCTGCGGGCCGGGAGGCGGCGTCTGCCAACTTACGGGGATGGAGCGGCTCAGGAACCTGGCGGAGGCGGAGGACAGGCCGGCGTAGGCGGGCCGCAGGGCGGCGGCGGGGGCGGCGGCGCAGGGGACCTGCTCCTCCGTCCTGGCGCCCTGGGGGCCCGGCTGGCCGCCGGGGCCGCTCCGGCTGCCCGGGTTGTTGTTGAGCTCGGGGTAGTTTCTGGCGGGCGCCTGGAAGCTGCCGTTCAGGAGGTTGGTGAAGGGGTTGGCTGCGACGCCCACCTTGGAGGGCGAGGGCTTCCTGTTGTCGGGGTCGTCGGCGGCCACGTTCAAGTTCCCCAGGGAGCTGGCTAGCCGGGAGGTGATGGAGAAGCTGGATGGGAAACACAGAGGGGGCGGGGGACACACACACACAGACAGACAACGGTGGGCACCAGCGCTCGTGTCTGAGACACACAGGACGACACGAGGGGCGTGTGACGAAGACGGTCCTGACCAGCGCACATGGGGACAGAGTGGCCTCGTTCTCGCTCTCTGGGTGATAGTATAATCGGTAGCCTCTAGAGACACGTTTACTTCCTCTGCCCAAAGCAGTTCACTGAGACCCAGAAGCTGCCTAAAACACTGAGACCAGAGGTCTTGAACTTGAGTATGGGGGCACGATGGGTCCCGAGGCAGGAAGTGAGTGCAGTGTATCAGCAGAGATTGAAAGGCCTAAGACTGAACTCGTTCGTGGCTGAGCTCATGACAGCATGAAACGCCCCTGCCCGCCCTGGCTCTGCCCAAAGTTCAGGGGAGAAGCCACAGGCAGAGGAACCGTCACTCCCTTTTCAAATGGAGCAACCCAGATAGGAAGAGAGGCTATCTACCATGGCTCTGTCCCCCGTGATTCAAGGCCGGGACAGAAGCTCCGGAGGTCACAGAACCTTTTGTGGGTCCTCCCCTTCCACCTGTTCCGTCCTCTGACAAACTTCAACCAAACTCATAGCTGCTGATTTCTCTTACTACGACCCCCCCCCCACCCTGGCCAGGACCTCAGAAGAGGGGGAGCCACTTACCTTCTGATACCGGGGCCCGAGGACAAGGAGCCCCTGGCTATCCTCTTGGCCGTTGCTGACGGGGATGACACCACTTTCGAGGTCTTCAGAGTAGAGACGGATCCTTGTGGGGAAGAAATCAACCTTTCAGGGGAGAAAAAAGGGGCACAGTGTCACAGGAGAGCTGTGTCCCCTTGACACTGCAGCAATCGAGCAGGACAAGATGAGCTAGGAGGCGTCAGAGAGGTGACAGCAGGCCCTCCGCGTGGGGACCGCAGCAGCCAGCACAGGGACAGCGGGTCTGCACCGGGGGGCCCTCTCAGAACCTCGCAGACGGTCACCCGGCCCAGCCACGCGGAGCGGAGGCCTCAGCCCAGCTCAGCAAGTGAGGAAACGGGGGGGGGGGGGGGGCGCAGCGGGAAAGCTCCCCAGTCACGGTCCCTCGGAGCAAGTGGCAGAGCCAGGGTCAAAGCCAGGTCCCCACGCCTCGCTCTTCACCACGATCCCGCCATCCACGGGCACGTCCCTTCCTCGCGGCTGGCATCCGTGCCTCACACGTCCTTGTGTTCCTCACCTGTCCCCTCCTCTCCACCCGGCCTCTGCCCCAGGCGAGCCCATTGCTTCATCTTCTCCTCGACGACTGGCCGCCATCTTTTCACCTTATTCTCTGAAATCCCAGTTCGGAAGAGGCCTCCAGAGAAACCTCAACTATCGAATCATGTCACTTCGCTGTTCAGACCCTTTCGCCTTCCCTCGGTGCCTGGACAGCCCAACCTCCTGGGCTGGGCTCGTAAATAAAACACCTGGCGCTGAGCAGGCCCAGGAGCCCACACTTCCCCTCTGGACACCTGTGCCCAGCTACACAGAACACCCGGTAACGCCTGGCCTGCACGCACACCTCTGTCGACATTGTCCTGCCAGAGGTCCCCTCCCCCCCCCCCTGCCCAGCTCTCTCCCCTTCCTCCCCCACCTGACTCACTCCTCCTGCTTATCCTTCCACGGTCCCACCACTGTGCCCTCCTAGAGCAAGCTGCTCCGAATTCCCGGACAGCGAAAATTTTATATCTCCCCCCCCCCCCAGCATGCCCACCGAGGGGCGATGCTCTGCCCATCTAGGGCGTTCTTCTGTTGCAACTGGAGCCATTCTAGCGCCTGAGGCAGAGGCCACGGAGCCGTCCTCAGCATCCAGGGCCAACTTTGTTCCATTGGAGCCTTGGCTGCAGGAAGGGAAGAGAGAGACAGAGAGGAAGGAGAGGGGGAGGGGTGGAGAAGCAGATGGGCGCCTCTCCTGTGTGCCCTGGCCAGGAATCGAACCTGGGACTTCCACACGCCGGGCCGACGCTCTACCGCTGAGCCAACCGGCCAGGGCCAAAACTTTTATGTCTTTTCCCAGTAAATCCTAGCTTTACTATCATATTTCCCCATCCAATATTTGTCTACTTCCCTTGACATAGTTCTGCTGGGAGCAAAGAACCATCATCTCAACCCCCGGTGGCCAGAGTCGGAGCAGTTGTTCGGTAAATGTTTGCCAAGCGAACAAAGCAGGGGACATTGGCTCAGACCCGACAGCCCCGGCCTGGGCATGGTTTTAACACCAACTCTGTCTTGGCGCAGACAAATCCTTCGACCTTTTCCTATCTGCTGTGGGAAAGCTTGTTTACCTGTAGACTCTACATTCTCCTCCCCACAAACAACCGCAGAGACCTGGTCGGCCCCAAGGACAAGAGTCCTGGGAACTCGACCCGGCAGGCAGCTCAAACCTCAGGAGGAGTGGGGGCCCCCTCAGGACCACCCCCTCTACTCAACCGGAAACCCGGGGCTGAATCCCGTGCGGCGAGGTGGACACCCGCTCTTCCCGCCTCTCGTGCCCTCACCAAGCGTCCACGGGACCCTGGTCCCACAGGCAGCCTGATTCAACCAGGGTGTGTTCAGGGGATCTGGTTCCAGAGAAGAGCACCTCCCCGCATGGACGGTAGGGAAGGAAAGAAAAACGAAACCTAGGAAATGAAGGAGGGCAGCTGAGACGCCACCGTAGGAAGGAGGGGTGACAGGGACATTCTAAACTCAAGGCCCGGTCTCCCACGGGAGGGACAGGGCCGCTACAGCAAATGTCACGCGTCAGAGACCCCCGCGTGCTGGGAGCACAGAGGTCGCTGTCACAGCCGCACGGCTCCGTGGGCAGCTCAGGAAAACAGAAGTCCTCTTCCCTGGGAGCACGGAAAAGAAAACCCACAGTAGCAGAAAGGAAGGGCTTTAAAGAGGGGACCGTCGTGTGCTGGTCCCCCGTCGGCGTAAGGGCCCCAGGCACGCATCTAGCACCGTGTGTGAGCTACGGGAAATGAAACCTCGGTCCCCGTACCTGAAGGGCTGGGACATGGCTCTCGGGTGGCCTTTGATATCTTCGAACCTGCGGAAATCAAAGACAAGGGCTCAGGCATCACCAGGTCCACGGTGCCGGCGGAGACCAGAGGGCGCGTGGCGTGGGGTCAGAGCAGCATGACTATTAAACAGGCAAAAGGGAGAGCCTAGTAAACGGACATGGGTGTTCATTCACTTTATAGATTAAAGCCGAGAACCAGCAGGAACTCTACGTGAGTCATTTTGCTTCACCTTGAATTCCATTGACAGCAAATTGCTTTTTAATCAGAAGGAGGTGTTGGGTCCACTCAGGGTTAAAAAAGAAAAAAAATAGTTTGATGATGGTACCTTGATATTATCAAGAAACATTAAATTCCAAAAATATGAGAGAAAGTGTCTGAGGGTAAGAAGGAAGAAAAAAAAAAATAGAAAAAGCAATTATCAGAGCAAGCCTCCTAAAATCTGTGTCGTGGAAACTCTCTCATTTCTTTTCCCTATTGTATTTGCCAAGTTCCATTCCAACTTCTCCCTTCCTTGTCCTTCTGATTTCTTAAGAATCAAAGAGAAGTGTCTGAAATGAATTTTAATCAATACAAAGCCATTTCTTAGGGTTTCAAAAGGGGGGGGGATGGTGAATAAAAGAGATTCGTCATCTTGAGAACCTTCCACTGCGTTGGACAGCGCACACACGAAAAGGGCGCAAACTATGAACAGTCCTCCGTCTGACTGCCAGCCCCACGCTAACCCCATCCCGCTGGGGAGTGACTCGACCTCTCGCGCCTCGCGCAGCCAACCCAGGTGTGGGTGAGGACGCCTACCTCTCGTGTTAACTCAGCTCACCCTCACACCCAAACTGCGCGCCTACCACGGCTCCCGGCTCACCGCAGCTGCTCGGTGAGTTGCGTAGTGGTCGTGGTTGTCACCGGTCATGACTCAGCACCAGGCTGGGTGTGACGCCTTCTCATCTTACGACAGAACACGGCTACTCCACTTTGAGCCGTAAGTATGAAGCTTTATTGCGCCGGGTCAGGAAACCAGTACCCAAAGCACAGGTAACGGTGGGATCGGACCCAGTCGGACTTGGGTTATAATCCTCCCAGGTAACATGTGAAACTCCCTGGGAGGTGGTGTGACATTTCTCACACCAGTAAAACACGCTTCCCGCTCTGGGGTCTCTCACTCAAAAGTCGGAGAAAGGTTGTCATTTCCCATTATATCCCCTCTGTGAACTTGCCGCCCCGTTCATTCCAATCAGGAATGTTGAGACACAGATTTTGCCCCTCTGTGGATCCTGAAGCCCCTTTGTTTTACCCTAATCTGAGCGATCAGCAGGTTTCCAATGTTACAGCCGGAAGGCAAGTCCCATCAATTGATTCTGATGAGTCATTTCAGACAAAATCAAGATGGTTTCATAACTTCACAGGCACGGAGAAGCGTTCTTACTCAATTCTCAGAAATGGAAGGTAAGGCTAAGGAGTGGGGTATATACTAAGGTGACCAGCCGTCCTCCTTTAGGGAGGACAGTCCTTCTTTTGTTTGTTCCATCCTCCCTGGAAAAGTGTCCTCCTACATGTCCTCCTTTTTGATATTGGAAGACTCATCTGTAAATGTCCATATTCGATTGATGCAGAGTCGATCCATTGCGTGTGATGTGACGTATCTGTATCTAAATGAGTACTTTTTTTCTTACCATTATTATTAAAAATTAATAGGCATGTAAGCATAATGACAACATAAAATATTACAAATGTTTTCATGATGCATTATCATATAATAGTGTATTATTGTTGCAATGAATAAAATGTTTCTTTTATCTACGATATTGTTTTCTTCCATTTATTCTTGCCCTTCTTTTCATTGTAAAAAAGTTGGTCGCCTTAGGCATACCCAAGCTTGGCATCCAGTGCCTGTCTGCATGCTCAAGAATCAAACAGCAGCCTCGATCCACCCGTGAGATCTGCCACGGGAAACCCTCCCCCCCCCCCAGGCGGAGAGTGGAATTCCAAAAGGGCTTTGGAACAGCGTCCCGGAGACCACTGACTGCTTGGCCGTTGAAGGTGAAACTGTCAAAGCTGAAAATTCCTTGAATTTTCAGGTTGCCTTCAATAAGCTTCTAAAATTTAGCTCCTCCCCACAATGATTAAAAAAAGAAGAAGAGGGCCCTGGCCGGTTGGCTCAGCGGTAGAGTGTCGGCCTAGCGTGCGGAGGACCCGGGTTCGATTCCCGGCCAGGGCACACAGGAGAAGCGCCCATTTGCTTCTCCACCCCTCCGCCGCGCTTTCCTCTCTATCTCTCTCTTCCCCTCCCGCAGCCAAGGCTCCATTGGAGCAAAGATGGCCCGGGCGCTGGGGATGGCTCTGTGGCCTCTGCCTCAGGCGCTACAGTGGCTCTGGTCGCAATATGGCGACGCCCAGGATGGGCAGAGCATCGCCCCCTGGTGGGCAGAGCTTCGCCCCTGGTGGGCGTGCCGGGTGGATCCCGGTCAGGCGCATGTGGGAGTCTGTCTGACTGTCTCTCCCTGTTTCCAGCTTAAGAAAAAATGGAAAAAAAAAAAAAAAAAAAAAGAAGAAGAAAAAATAGTACAACATAGTAATAAACCAAAAGGAAAAAAAAAAGAAAAAGAAAAAAGACCAGCGGTAAACCAGTACTTGTATAATAATTTTCCTGAGAGGATGAACTACCCCCTCCCCAAACGGAACCAGCAGAGCGGGTCAGAGGTTAAAGTGGAGGTACCTAAGTGCACAGGACGGGGAGAGGCGGGGCTGTCTCTGACTTTTTAAGGCACGTAGCTTGTCTCCCTGGGTTATGCTATTTTTCATTTCCACATCTTCATCCTCTTCTAAATTACTCTGGAAAAAAAGAAAAAGAAGTACATTGATAGGTCATTATAAATAATTTGGCTTTAGATAGCTTTCTTACCAGATTATAGGTTATCTCTGTTTGTAGGTACGCTTTCTATAGAGCATCTTAAGTTGCTTGAATGCACGTAGGGAAAACAGCTGTGTGAGGCTCGCTTGCTGGTTTCCCCAGCAGCTGCGAGCACTTTGCACGACTAGTGGGTGAGCCCGTGGCAGAGAGCCGCATGTCTCTCTATAAAAAGCTATGGGTGCTTTCCGGGGGTGGGGCTGATTCTCCCAGATTGCTCTCCTGCTGTTGCGAGGTGCCGTTCTGATTCCCTCAGCTGCCACCGCGGGGGGGGCAGTGTCCCTGATCCTGTGTCCTCCACTGAGAAAAGCAGTTTTCCTTTGCTAATTCGCTCACCCGTCTCTGCGAGCCTCCAATAAGCAGGAGTGGCCCGACGCTTTCTGGCTCCGCGGGTCCCCTCCCGCCTGCCCGCGTGAACCTGCCTGGCCTCGGGCATCGCCATCACAATGAACAATTCAGCCCCGTCCACATATATACTACAGCAGTGGTCCCCAAACCCCGGGCCGCGGACCGGTACTGGTCCATGGGCCATTTGGTACTGGTCCGCAGAGAAAGAATAAATAACTTACATTATTTCCATTTTATTTATATTTAAGTCTGAACAATGTTTTATTTTTTAAAAAATGACCAGATTCACTCTGTTACATCCGTCTAAGACTCACTCTTGACGCTTGTCTCGGTCACGTGACATTTATCCGTCCCACCCTAAAGGCCGGTCCGTGAAAATATTTTCTGACATTAAACTGGTCCGTGGCCCAAAAAAAGATTGAGGGCCACTGTACTACAGAACGCTTGCCCGGCCTGTGGAGGCGCCGTGGATAAAGTGTTGACCTGGAACACTGAGGTCGCCGGTTTGAGACCCTGGGCTTGACGGGTCAAGGCACAAATGGGAGTTCATGCTTCCTGCTCCTCCCCTCTTCTCTCTCTCTTTTTTTCTCTCTTTCCCCTCTAAAATGGATAAAGTCTTTAAAAAAGAGTTAAAAAAAAAAAAAGAATGCTTACGAGAATGTAGGATACGGCATAGGGAAAATAGTCAATAATCGTGTAATAACTAAGTATGGTATCAGGTGGGTGATCACTTTGTAAGTTACATAAATGTCTCATCACTACGTTGAATACCTGGGACTAATATAATATTGTATGACTACTAATTAAAATTAAAAAAAAAAAATTTTTTTAATGCTGGGACTATTCACCAATGAACTCCTACTGCTCAAATTCCAAACCAAAGGAGCGTGGGCAATGGATGGGGTTGCCTTGAGAAGGAGCTATTGGTGGCAATGAATCACAACCAGAGGGACTCGCACGCAGACGAAGCCGGGCTCTGGCACACCCCTTAGACACGGGCTGCCTTCACAGACACGGGGCCAGTGCATCTCCCGAAACCACCAAGGGCCCATCAGAGTGAGTTCCACAACTTGTTTACAAGAAAGAAAGATAAGACCATGTAGAACCTTTGTACCGTCACGTCCTAATATCATTTAATGTGAGGAAAAGCGCCCGAGACCTTTCCGAAAGGAGTTCAAGCTTCCTCGGGGGAGAGAGCGTTATTTCCTGTTGAATGGAGTCTTTTAGTTTGAAAAGTACATACTAAGTCCTGTACAACTCAGTCTTTTCCCACACTTAATTCTCACACCCCGGGAGGGGGTTGGGAGACCTGGGACCCTTAGTTTACACATGACAAGAAGGAGGTGCCCGTGAGAGCCGGGGACAGCGCCCAGGCTCCCCCCAGCACTTCGCGACAGAGCTATGACCGTCCTCGGATGCCGCGTTCTTTCTAAAAGCTATGCCCCAGCGCACGAACCCTGCAGCAGACCGTATGCGGCCCACGTGCCCGCCTGAAAAGAAAATTGAAAGGCTTGAACTCGCACAGCCCTGGCCAGTTGGCTCAGTGGTAGAGCGTCGGCCTGGCGTGCAGGAGTCCCGGGTTCGATTCCCGGCCAGGGCACACAGGAGAAGCGCCCATCTGCTTCTCCACCCCTCCCCCTCTCCTTCCTCTCTGTCTCTCTCTTCCCCTCCCGCAGCTGAGGCTCCATTGGAGCAAAGATGGCCCGGGCGCTGAGGATGGCTCTGTGGCCTCTACCCCAGGCTCTAGAATGGCTCTGGTTGCAACAGAGCAGCGCCCCAGATAGGCAGAGCATCACCCCCTGGTGGGCGCATGCGGGAGTCTGTCTGACTGCCTCCCCGTTTCCAACTTCAGAAAAATACAAAAAGAAAAAAAAAAAGGCTTGAACTCGCTAAGATCCCTTCCAGCCCCAACCGTCCTCCTCTCTCTCTCTCTCTCTCTCTGTAAATCTCGAACTCCTATTCGGTGAGAGATACACAAAGACAATGCTCCCCTCAGTCACACGCGAGTCGTTTCTGCTAGCTGTTCCTGGATCAAAACACCCCTTCGCTCCCTGACCCCCGTGCTGGGGCCGGTGGGTCCACTTCTGGGGCTCTGCGGGCCATGGCCACCCCTCCCCGCTACCGCTCTGAGTTGAGGAAAGAAAGACACACAGAATGTACAGCCCACGGGACAGACGCAGAAACAACGGGGAAGGCGTCCTCGGAGAGGCGACCCCTTCGCGGAGGCTCAGAGAACAGATACCAGCAAAGCCGGCCAAGGTCCGTCAAGGGTCCTGCCGGCCAGGAACACCAGCTCGGCGTCCCAGGACCGGGTGGCTTCTTTCCCGACGATGGCCTCGCAGAGAACAAATCACCACATACAGTACGAGGGGGTGTTGTACCCCCACCCCTAGCAGTTCTGTCTGTACAGACAAGAAGAAAACCAGCATAGAGTCAGTTCACTGGCGTCCAGAGATTTCAGATGGATGACGTCACAGCTGACCAACCCGTACTAAAACGGGGACGCAGTGGCGTGCGCCCAGAAGAAAAGCCCCGTTAGATAAAAACAGAGTAGGCTGGGGGATTAAAAAAAAAAGAAAAATGACACACAAGGAGAGTTGGAAATAGAAATGAGTAAAAATAGCAGTGGAACAGTTGGAAGAAAAAAGATGGAAATGGAATTCTTCGCAGGTTTAAATGATTTGGCCTCGGAAGGGCGGACGAGCCGCCTCTAAAGTTCTGGTCGGCTCTGGCTGTTGGAGCGATGAGATGCACAACTGTTGCGGAAAGGCAACGATGTCATTGTCATCAGCTGTTTCTGGTCAATAAAAGGACCGGGGGTAGCAGAGTCCCCAAGTCTGTCTTCTGCCCTCTCCCCGCTGCCACTGTGCAGACCTTTGTCCCCCGGCCCCTCCCCCATTCCAACTCCCTGGCCTTCCGCCCTGGCCCCACACAGACTCCAACGGCTCCCACACCCCTGCCTCCAGCACGTCATGCTGTCCAAGAGCCTCTGGGGACCCCCGGCCACACTGAGCGGTGGAAGGAATCGTGCTTAAAAGCCGGCCTTAGAGATGACGTTGTGACCTCACAGGCTTGCTTCCGGGGTGCACCCTGCTGTGAGCATCTGATGTCTAAATCCAATCCAACGGCAAGGATGTTATAAATCACAGCATCCCTGTGCTGTAATCAAAATACAACGTCCTGATTCACCTGAGGCTGATCTATGGGAACTCGCTGGGCTGACTGACCATCAGTGGCCCCCGAAGCGAATTAACATCTCTCAGTCAAGAGCACCTACCGTGGGTTGGTGTGCTAATTTTGGACTATTGCCCCAGGTAGGAGAAGAGAAGCTATAAACATGGCCACAATTAATTCCAGGAGAAATGTATGAGGACAGGCTGCCTAAGGTCATGTTCAGAAGAACTGTATGTAAGGTGCTAACACTGTAGTGAGGACCTCAGGCAGAGGGGGGGGGGCATTGAGGTGGGTGGCCGAGCGAGACTCCAGAGCCTGTGTCCAGGGCTTCAGAAGACGGCCCCACCGGGCGCACTGTGACCTCAGGCGGCCCCACCGGGTGCACTGTGACCTCAGGAGGCCCAACCGGGTACACTGTGACCTCAGGCGGCCCCACCAGGTGCACTGTGACCTCAGGCGGCCCCACCGGGTGCACTGTGACCTCAGGCTGTGACCTCAGGCAGGTCCACCGGGTGCACTGTCACCTCAGGCTGTGACCTCAGGCAGGCCCACCGGGTGCACTGTGACCTCAGGCAGGCCCACCGGGTCCACTGTGACCTCAGGCAGGCCCCACCAGGTCCACTGTGACCTCAGGCGGGCCCACCGGGTGCACTGTGACCTCAGGCTGGGACCTCAGGCAGGTCCACCAGGTGCACTGTGACCTCAGGCTGTGACCTCAGGCAGGTCCCCCGGGTGCACTGTCACCTCAGGCTGTGACCTCAGGCAGGTCCACCGGGTGCACTGTCACCTCAGGCTGTGACCTCAGGCAGGCCCACCGGGTGCACTGTGACCTCAGGCAGGCCCACCGGGTGCACTGTGACCTCAGGCAGGCCCACCGGGTGCACTGTCACCTCAGGCAGGCGCACCGGGTGCACTGTGACCTCAGGCAGGTCCATCAGGTGCACTGTGACCTCAGGCGGGCCCACCGGGTGCACTGTCACCTCAGGCAGGCATCCTCTGCAGGACGGGCTTAGGGACGCCAATCTCAGCGAGCTGGTGTAAGCATCAAACGAGTGACCAATGCAGATGCAAGCACAGCGCCGGGCGTACACAGGTGCTGCTGGGGTTGCTTCTGTTGCACTCTAAGCTCCTGTGTTACACCTTAATATCTGTGCCTTAAATAAACAAAGGGTTTTTAATTCTACGATTTTTGTATAACCCGAGACATCATCAACCCTCAGGCCCCTGGATGTCAAAACAAGCGATTACAGCTGGTACCCTAGTTCACGTCTGTATTCTTGTTTTGTGTTCTAGGAACTGGAAGACTTCATTCACTCAAGCGGCACTGACGGAGGCCCTGTAGACTGGGAATAGATTTCCGAGGAGGGCAGGTGGAAGCCCCCGTCTCTACAGGGCATGCCCCTGGGGCGGGGAGGGAGAGGGAGGACAGGGGAGGACCAGGCAGGAGCACAGAGCGGGAGCCTCTCCTAGACCCGGGCCGGGCTGCATTTTCACAGAGCCTCGCCCAGCACTGAAGACCAGGGCTCAGGGAACAGAAAGCCTGTGTTTTTAAAAGATTTCCTATAACTCTCAACGGGTAAAGAGAATGCAGGAGATCCACAGCCTCGTCCGTGACTGCCGCCTGAGTCACTCCGGCCGATGACACTTTGGGTGATCTCCCTCTTACCCGCCTCCTGCGCTTTGAAAAACTATATATTCAAACTCTCCAAATCGGTCATGTACAGACCTCCTAGGAGTCGATCCCAGGAAGACTCCAGGACGCCCAGCAATCAAAACGCCCTTCACTCTCCCTGCCTTGCAGCCAACTCCCCTGAAAGAGCAGCAGCCCCCGGAGGAATTCGGCCCCTCGGCAGTTTCTTTCTGTACAAACTGAACAAACCCAGAACCTCCGTGGGGCTTCTATCATCCCTGACCGTGGACACCTGAGCGTCCGCAGTGCCCTCGACTTCCTTTCCCACTTGGAACACGAGAGCGGTCACCACGAGACCACCCTCTTCCATCCCCTCTCGAGCAAACGACCTACCGCATTCACCTCACGTTCTGGAGCCGGAAAGCATGGCAGGAAACGGGCTCAGACGCACGGAGCATCCCCTAACAGTGAAGTGGCCCCCGAGACCCACACATCTGTCACTGTCTAAAAGCTTAACCACACCATCGCTCTCCGGTGTCTCTGGACTCTTCCATTTGAAAAATAACAGCACTCTGAACGGCTAGAGCTAAATAAAGTAATCAATTGTGGGGGGGAGGGGGAGAAGGGGGGGGAAACAGGAAGTGGAAGTAAAACAGCCCAACATCTGAATACCTTCTCATATTTCAAACTGACTTATTTTAAGTTTCAATCAATCAGGGAACCAAAAAAGTATCAGAAGGCCACGTTCTGATACCAGATGTTAATGTGAAACAGATGATGCTATAGAAAGCATTCTGTTCCCGCACAGATCAGTGTTTCCCAGATAGACGGATACATTTCGCCGGTGTCCTTTCAGAAGTCCTCACTCGAAACTCCATTGAGTTGAACTCAACCCGGGAAGGACACGCCCACAGACCAGCGCCGGGATAGGCTACCTCCTCAGCCCAGTCAGCCCATTGAGAACGTCCGTCCGCTGGGATCCTTTCTGCTTGTTTTGCAAGAGGCCAGACTACAGCCAGAGGCCGGAAAAAGTCAACAAAGGCTCTGAGGTTGGTACATGGTACATGACCTTGGGCTAAGATCTACAGTTTCGCCAGGACCATGATGACTCAACCTAGTCGTCTCAGTCCCCCCCACCCCACCCCCGTGGTCAGAGGCTGTCCTGGAGATCACACTGCAGGGATGAAAGAGGGGTTCTTTCCGCAGCCCCCCTCCTCTGCCCTCGAAGAAAACCCCTCCTTCCCCTCCAAGCACTCAGGCAGGTTTCTTTTTTCAAAAAAACGTCACCTGAGATGCCAGCTGTTGACCCGAGGGAGCTGCCATGTCCTCCTCCCACTGGGGGGGGTTCCTTGGGGGCTAAGCGTGAGCGACAGCGTCAGGGCCACTGCCTAACGGAAATCTACACCTGCCGCTTCAATATTCCTAACCGCTTTGTTCTTGCTCTTTTAGGAACATAAAATATATTCATATAAACCAGGGGCCTAACCTCACTTCAGGCACGTGCTGGTAGAAAATCCTCAATGAGGAGTTAAGACTCCCAGTTCTCCAGGTGGCCCAACTACTAAACAACTCTGTGCCCTTGGGCAAGTGACAGATTTTGAGGGACCCCGGTTTCTGACCCATTACACACAAGAGAGGACTAGAGCAAATGATTTCAAGGTTGCTTCTAGCTCCAAAAATGCCCCTGCCCCTAATTCTTAGGAAATCGCTTGCATTTTTTATTCAGAGGTAGCAAGCAGGTTGTAATGGCCAAACCGTGGGTTTGGAAGAAAGATACACATGGGTTAAATCCCGTTTCTGGTGCTGAGGTGAGAACTTCTCTGCTATTCAATGTCTTCCCTGTAAGACACAGATCATATGGCCTGAATGGCCAGCTAGTTATGAAGATGAACTCAAGCCTTACCAACTGTTTAAAGTGGTTTGCTTATAATAGTCTTGCTTTTTTTTTTTTTTTTAATTGCCTCTGGTTCTTTTCAACGCTGGACTTCCTTTAGACATCAATATAAATCTGAGGCTTTCAACGGACCACACTTGTGGGATGAATTATTTCTTCAACGGCCACATGGAAATATTTCTTCTTGATATCTATTTCCATTTTCAAATAAAGAGTTTGTTTCCTTCATTTCCTCTCTGTACGTATTCTCCAGCCCAGAGTAGCCTCCTTTATAATTGTGCTTAAATCACAGCTTTCTGCTTTTTAAGGATCAGCGCTTTCTCCGCTCTGGTGCTTGCTTTAGACCAGCGATTTCCAGCGGGCGTGCCGCTCGAATCTTTAAAGCGCACGACACCTGACTGGTGAGTCAGGGGGCACTGACCTCTTTTCCCTCAAACCGTCAAAAAAACAAACAAACAAACAAAAAAAGACAACAGCCAACAGAAGAATAGCCATCCAGTGTGAATGAATCAAAATTATACCTTCTTTTTCTTCTGTCAGATCAAAAACATATCATTTTTGGTGTGCTGCGGAATTTTAGTAATTAGTTTGTGTGTGCCACAAGATGAAAAAGGTTGAAAATTGCTGGCTTAGAGGTGGGTGACTCCACGGCTAAAATGCTGGTCCTCTCGGCATCTCCGAGAAGAAGGACAGCTGTGTTACAAGGGGTCAAAGGCAGGACATGCGTCTTAAGGGGACATGAACCTCTCCGGCAGGAAACTCACCTCTCCAAACCTCTCCACGTTTTGTATTTTCGACAAGTTTCCACCAATAGACATGTCATCCAAGCTGGAGAGAATTTTATTAATACTTCCTTCACTGGACAGCCTGTTTTTCAGTTTGGATCGGAAAATGTCTCCCTGGACCCATAACGACGCTTGTTTTCTGTATTTTTTAAAAAAAAAAAAAAGAGAGAGAACACAAAATAACCTTTAAAATAAATGACTATCATCTCAGAAGTCTGATGTTTTATATAAACAAAAAGACTAGCCGATAAACATCTACAAATCGGAAGAGGGAGATAGCAAAGTCTTAGAGTAAAAATCAATCAATCAATCAATAAGGTTACTTTCTTGAAGCCACCGTAAGTTAAAGTTGCAAGTGAAACAAACACAAATAACCATCTTCCTAGATAGGTCGACATAGCCACACAGGGGTTGACTATCAAGGTTCTCAGATGCTTAGAGCAAATGCCCCAGCGATAATTTGGAATCTGTAAGGTCTGTCTCCGATAACCACTGGCTTTGTCTGTAAAAGTCGTTGGAGTCGGTTGGATTCAAAGACATCGGGGAAGGCACTTCAGTGAGCTGGAGGCGTCCTTTTCAACAAGGAAGATTCTCAAATCGGAACCTGACTGTGTATGATTGAACACTGTTGAAAGTCCTGAAGAAAAGGTTAGCTGTGGACGTCCAGCGAAATGGCACCATCCAGAGCCTCCCACCACGCAGACCCGCACGTCAGCATCATCCTACAGAAACCCACACCGTGTGCTCGGAACAAACACGCTCGTTGCGGTGGGTTATTTAGCACAATGGTGTGGACGCCGCAGTGGACAACCAGCTTACTCAGTTACGGCAGACGATTGAAACATGACACAGCCGCTAAGAAGCCCGGGACCAACGGACATGTGATGACCAGAAAGAGTGCCCGTGAAAAAAAAAAAAAAAGCAATTGCAAATGAAAAACGTGAGTGACAGAGTGTGGAGAGTGGCATCTCGTTCTTGTTTAAAAAAAAAAAATTTTTTTTTACACTGTTAAAAAGTTCACCATTATCTGGAAGAATCTATACCAAACTATTAACATACTTACCCCAGAGAGAACAAAGGAAAACATTCGCTTTCTACTGCATAATCTCTACACTGTTTGACCTTTTCTTTTCCCTCTTTTCAGTATTTATTGGGGTGACACTGCTTAACAAAATTATACGGCCTTCAGGTCACAATTGTACAAGCCATCATCTGTGTGTAGCATTGTGCGTTCACCACCCCAAGTCAAGTGTCCGCCCATCACCACCTACCCCCCTCTAACATCCTCTACCCCCCCCCCACTGTTTGGATTTTTTTTAAACAATGTGCCTTATTTGCTTTTGTAGAAAAGAAGTGATAGATAGATAGATAGGAGTAAAGGTCAAAGCTGAACAAAGCTACAGTCATTTAAAGTTGCAGTCACTGAAGATGATGTGCAGCCCTTTCCTGCATTGTTTTAACAACAGTGTTTATCGGGTACGTCTAGAAATCAGTAGAATACATGCCAAACTGTGACCAGCACGGGTGAGACTGGACAGGAGGGGGTCAGTGGGAAGGCTTCCTTTTTTATTTTTTTTTTAATATGATACCCTACTTTCAAATAAGAGATTTTTTTTTCTTTTACTTTCTGCTCACTTTTCAATATTTTCCCAGTAAAGCAAAAGGGAAAAAGAGAGAGCTTTTAGAACCAACGTCTGAGGCTCTAGACGGAAAAGAGGCATTTCCCCATAGGAGACTGACTTCCCATCACTAACAATCTAAAACTGAGCCTCGTTAAATTCTAGCATGTTGCTAAACAGATTCAATTTAAAAAAAAATCTGGAGAATTCTAAAATATATGAATAAAAGAAAAATCCCAGAAATCCACACACACGCCCATTCACTAGGGATCCCAGTGGCGTCTCCTGTCTATGGTGGCAGACCCCGTTGCTTTTGGAAGCAAACCGCCACGGAATGTTCCTGAGCCCCACATGTCAAGCCATAAGGTTCGCATCACTACTAAGCCACACTGAACTGTTTCCTTACCAGCTGTGAAGATACATCCTCCACACACACACACACTCTTCTCAACTCCTTCTTCCTCTGTGGGAATGTTCCTAAAACCCTGAAACAGCCTCCCTAATATTAGCGTCCTCAAAAAAATAAAAAATAAAATCTTGCTTTAATTTTTTTTTATTCCTCCAGATTTTTTCCACTTAACACTCCACCTACCATCACCCTCCACCTGACGCCTGACCCTTGTATCTCCAGGGGAAGAAACCAGAGGGAGATTCTCTGAGAATCCAGGCGTGTGCACCCCAGAGAAACAAGCAGGGACTGAGTCCGAAGAAGGGTATTCCCAAATCAAAGAAAAACAATGCGAGCTTCCAGAAATAGGGAGATGAAAGACGACGGAGGTGGCCCGAGAAAAAGCGAGATCAAAGCGCACAGTGCGTTTGGGAAAGAAGGTTGTTTGACTTGGCTGACGCGGAGGATGGGACCAGCACGCCAGGCTGGGGGATTTAGCTGTGATCTCCACATGGAAGGGAAGACTCTCTAAGAGTGTTTAGGGAGGTAGGGTAGGGGGTGGGGGGTGGGGGGTGGGAGGGACATGATGTGGAAACAGAGGCAGAGAAGTTGGAGGCTTTAAAGTGGAAAAAAAAAAAAGTTCTGAGAATGTTATAAAGTGACAACTCCGAACGTGCTGCCGCCCTAAAGATGCAAATTGCAAAGCGACACCTTTCACTTTGCTCAGTTTAAAAGGCTCAATCTGTCCCCGCACTGGAAAAGGCTGCCGCGAACCTGCATATTAAAGACGAATAGGTGTCAAAGCCGGTTTCCGCGTTGCTAAGCGACGCCGCACGTTCGGCTCCTTTGGGAACAAGCCGCTCTTGGCGCAAACGCCTTTCTATTGACAGTGGAAACCACGCCAGCTTTTCGTAGGGTGTCTGTGGCTCCTTAAAAGCCTCGTCTTAAACAGAGGTGAAGCAGGTGTGCGTGCTTTAAGTATTTAGCTTTAAGTATTTAGCACGTAAAATGCTATGAACGCTAGCACACCAGCTCAAAGTAAACCCTCCCAGGAATGATGTGGCACGTTTTCTGAGAGAGAACCGCCCGTTGCCTAAAAGCCTGCACTTTGAAACAAAGGGAGAGATTTGTCTTGCTGCAAATAGAGCCTCGTGGAGAAAAGCAGTCAGCGTTGGGGTCATCGTTTTTTGGCCACGTCCTGGCGCTGGGCCAGCCAGGAACGGAACATAATCAACTAACTTGGGCTTCGTTATCAGCAGAGCCACAGTTAACTCTGACATGGAGCCTTCATGAGTCTTTATTAAAAATCTGCTTTTTGAATCCCCCTAAAGAAAGTCAAGTCAGTTGCCTTATTCCAGGCGTGTCTGGTTTTGAATTCAGAACACAGGGTGGTCACTGGGCAACTTCTTCTGTTTGGAGGCTGACCTCTTCTCCCTCGCTTCCTGAGTCCGAACTAGTCCTTCCTCCATATCACCTGACTCTGGACCTCCATCACTTCTTCCGTTCTGGACCCATTTTCCCAGGATGACCTGACCCTGTCCCAGTGTCCACCCAAAGCCACCGTTTCCTACAGAAACCCAACCCACTTTCTAGCTCGTCCTAGACCTACTATTCGGTGACTTGAGCATCAATATGCCGTCTGTCTGTCTCTGAGTCCACCACCCCAGGGGCTGCTGTGGAGCAGAGGTAGTTCTTAGATTAACAGTTGGGCTAATGAAATCATCTAACTTGTTATCAAAGGAAGACAGATAAGAAGACAGCAGTCCCCAAGTCTCTGCAGGTAGAAGGAGACGTATACCCTGGACAGATGGGGGACTTAATAGGAAGGTGCTTCGAAAGAATTTATCAGGGTGTAGGGAAAGCCTCCTGATTCTGAAACAAACAAGAAAATGTCGCTAGAAAAAGGAAAGGCATAATTTCGGAAATTCTCCAAAGAGTCAACGGGCTAAATCTGACTTGGGCAGACAACCCCTCAATCTGAGCCCCGCGGCTCACTGCCATGGAGCCAAAACACAAACCTTACCACTCAACCCGACGCATTATTCCACCTCTCACCTTTTTCACAGAGGAAACACAAAACAAAAGTCTACAGTAGGCCCTGGCCGGTTGGCTCAGTGGTAGTGCATCGGCCTGGCGTGCAGGAGTCCTGGGTTCGACTCCCGGCCAGGGCACACAGGAGAAACGCCCATCTGCTTCTCCACCCCTCCCCCTCTCCTTCCTCTCTGTCTCTCTCTTCCCCTCCCGCAGCCGAGGCTCCATTGGAGCAAAGATGGCCCGGGCGCTGGGGATGGCTCTGTGGCCTCTGCCTCAGGCGCTAGAATGGCTCTGGTTGCAACAGAGCGACACCCCAGATGGGCAGAGCATCGCCCCCTGGTGGGCTGCCGGGTGGATCCCGGTCGGGCACATGCAGGAGTCTGTCTGACTGCCTCCCCGTTTCCAGCTTCAGAAAAATACAAAAAAAAAGTCTATAGTAATTGGCACAAGTCTTTTCAGATAAATGTCTGGTGCAACCACTGCCAAAAATTCTTCTGTATACCTTATTCTTAATACCTAAACCCATATTAGGATTTCATTCTTGCTTAGTCAATACATTCAATGCCAACTGACCATCAGGTGAATCAAATGATGCAATATAACACACTGAAAAGTAATTCCCAATTTTTTAATAACTGAGGTTATCACAAAAATATGACTGTTATAAATATAACTCAAACTCAAAGCTATGCAGTGTGCTCATTATTCTAATGAATAAACCACAAGATTGTCTAGTATTACTTGAAATTCTTTTGTTTCTAATATTTCCGATTTTAAATTTTTTTTCTGTTTTAGGAATTGCAACTTCTTAAAGCTTCACAATAGATTAAATTTTTTTCACTGGCTTTCCTGGACCTAATGCATGTATCTAAAAAAAAAAAAAAATTATAGAAACAGTAGGAATCAATCATAATTTAAAAATCTGTTGTTCTTAGACATTTTCAAGCATTTTTCCATTTCTTTAACAGGTTTTCTCCATCTTATTTTTGGTAATTTCCCAAAATTAAACGCACTGGATAAACCACTCATTTCTCATGTCACTCAATTCAATTGTGAAATTTACCAAATGCTATAAGCACCCAACTGAACGTGACATTACGTTGCTACGTACAGAGTTCAGCATGGGCCGCAGACCCTGTTATGAAGTAGCCTTTGCGTCACCACCGGCTGACACAGTCGAGGGGAAACTGAGGCAAGGGAGAGGACCAGGAACCCAGGTGTAGCCCGACCGTGGGACCAACAGACTTACTCTTCCAAGAAGTGCTGCTGGGGCCCGATGATGGAGCCCGGCCGGCAGATTCTGATCCAGGAGATGATCTCCGCGTGCGAGAACCTGTAATGTTTCATGACGTAGCAGGCTATCAAAGTCCCCGTTCTCCCAAGGCCAGCTGCAAGAGAGGGAAGGAGAACCCGGATGCAAACCACTGCCAACACAGTCTTCCTTCTTTAAAAACTCTATTTATGCCTGATCAGGCGGTGGCGCAGTGGATAGAGCGTTAGACTGGGATGCGGAAGACTCAGGTTCGAGACCCCGAGGTCACCAGCTTGAACCCAAGGTCGCTGGCTCCAGCAAGGGGTTACTCGGTCTGCTGAAGGCCCGCGGTCAAGGCACATATGCAACGTGCAATGAAAAACTAATGATTGATGCTTCTCATCTCTCTCCGTTCCTGTCTGTCTGTCCCTGTCTATCCCTCTCTCTGACTCACTCTCTGTCTCTGTAAAAAAAAACAAAAAACTCTATTTATGCTGTTTTATTAGATGAGGGTGGGGGGGGGGTGCACAGCCGGGGGGGGGGGGGACCCATTTTCACCTGAAGCACCTTTTGTCTCTGACCTGACCCCAATTTGTTTAGGAAAGAGCCATGTTGAATTATGGCCTCCGCGGGGCTCTTCTTTGAAATGGGAGTTAAGAGAAATGTGTCTTTGTTTCTGCAAAGATGGGACCATGATGCCAGAACACAGCTGGGGGGCCTGGCGCAGGACCCAGAGGGTGGCCAGGCTACTGTCCAGAGCCCCACAGGTGGCCTCAGGGGGCCCAGCTGCTGTCCAGAGCCCCACGGGTGGCCTCAGGGGGCCCAGCTACTGTCCAGAGCCCCACGGGTGGCCTCAGGGGGCCCAGCTACTGTCCAGAGCCCCACGGGTGGCCTCAGGGGGGCCCAGCTGCTGTCCAGAGCCCCACGGGTGGCCTCAGGGGGCCCAGCTGCTGTCCAGAGCCCCACGGGTGGCCTCAGGGGGCCCAGCTGCTGTCCAGAGCCCCACGGGTGGCCTCAGGGGGCCCAGCTACTGTCCAGAGCCCCACGGGTGGCCTCAGGGGGCCCAGCTACTGTCCAGAGCCCCACGGGTGGCCTCAGGGGGCCCAGCTACTGTCCAGAGCCCCACGGGTGGCCTCAGGGGGGCCCAGCTGCTGTCCAGAGCCCCACGGGTGGCCTCAGGGGGCCCAGCTGCTGTCCAGAGCCCCACGGGTGGCCTCAGGGGGCCCAGCTGCTGTCCAGAGCCCCACGGGTGGCCTCAGGGGGCCCAGCTGCTGTCCAGAGCCCCACGGGTGGCCTCAGGGGGCCCAGCTACTGTCCAGAGCCCCACGGGTGGCCTCAGGGGGGCCCAGCTACTGTCCAGAGCCCCACGGGTGGCCTCAGGGGGCCCAGCTACTGTCCAGAGCCCCACGGGTGGCCTCAGGGGGCCCAGCTACTGTCCAGAGCCCCACGGGTGGCCTCAGGGGGCCCAGCTACTGTCCAGAGCCCCACGGGTGGCCTCAGGGGGCCCAGCTACTGTCCAGAGCCCCACGGGTGGCCTCAGGGGGCCCAGCTACTGTCCAGAGCCCCACGGGTGGCCTCAGGGGGCCCAGCTACTGTCCAGAGACCCACAGGTGGCCTTAGGGGGGCCAGCTACTGTCCAGAGACCCACAGGTGGCCTCAGGGGGACAACATGCTCCCCTCCCTGAGCGGGGGGGGCGGCCAGGTTCCCTCTTAGGCTCCTCATCACACCAACAAGAAAAGAGAGAGAGAGAGAGGCAGAGAGAGAAGGTGGTAGAGAAAATGGTCACACTTCTCTGAAACTTAAGTTCCTTCCCCCTTTCCAAAAGAGCCTATAATTTAATCTATAAAAAGAACGTACCCCGCGCTCTCCACCGCGGTCGAACAGAACAGGAGCGGTTCACCGAGTGTCTATGAAAACTTTAACAGATCTGTTCAAGCATTCATCATGCACAGGCTGCCTGGCACCATGAGACAAGAAGCTGGAAAGTAGTCTATTTATACCAAGTTCGGTGCCGGCTGCCTCCCGGTGCCAGGCGCTCTCTGAGATCCCGATGGGACGTCAACACGTCACACACCAGAACATCGCGGTGTGGCCGCTTTTCAGTGATGGTTTGTGCCAGGAAATTTCGAGACCTCATGGCCATCTCTGTTACCAACGGGAAGGTGAACTGGACACAGCGAATCGCCGTATTTCCCAGGAAAGTCATTTCCCGTGCGTCCCTCTAGTCTATCCAGTTCTTGACGACGAGGCGAGTGACGTACCCATTCTCTTGCCAGCACCCGTTAGTGTTCGTCTGACAGGGAGTCAGATTCTCCCTGCCTCCTCCCTGCAGTTCAATTAAAATGCTCAAGGCTGCTCAAACGCCCAGAAAATTAAGCTGACTTCATTAGGGTGGATGTCAAAATAATTAACGGGCCTATAACAGATAACTATGCTATTAAAAGCAATACGGCTGTAATTAAACCGAAGGCATAATCCTTATAAAAAGAATCCTACGTGTGCGTACAAGTGGAAGCAAATGAGGTTCTCTCAAAAAGATGTCACCGTGTGTACATGTGACCTTCCTATCGAAGGACTGACCTCAGTACTGAAGGTCCTGACGTTTAGGACGTCCGGTCCAGATGGTGGACAAGGTCTAGGCTGTGATCACAGGCTCCCACGACCACATCAAAGTTACAACTAAGTTACAGGATGCCCACCCTGAGAACCACCCGAGGACGAGCTGCACAGAAGTCCTATCGCTAAGAAGCAGCCACGTCGAGACCGGAATGGACTAACTGTACCAAAAATGCAATAAATTAGTTTAATGCTAAAAAAAAAAAAAAGAAGAAGAAAAGCTCTGGTTTAAATAAAGATGTAAAAAAAAAAAACTGTGCAGTATAAAATAAATGTATGTATTTCTTAAAATGTCCACATTCATGGATCGAGGCGATAACACAGAGAATACCTGAGTTACAGGAACGTTCAACGCCAGCACGTTCACTTTCCCAGCGTGAGGTGAGGAAGGCTATCGAGAGAGAGGCTGAACTTTCAGGAAAGCTTCGCCCTTCTCCTGCCTCCAATGTGTCGACCCAAGACAAGCCACGCAGATAAAGTGTATGTCTCGGTAAACATTAAATGAGTGGACTCCAGAAATCAGCCCAAATTCATCCCAGGAGAGATACTGATTTTTTTTTTATTTTTTTTTTATGACACAAAAATAAGCTTTGGGAGGGAGCGGGCGAAGGTCTCGTCCTCGGTGCCGGGAAGCTAGCTGCCTGCCATGTTCCCACCAGTCCTCCAATCCCACCGGCACTTGAAATATATGTGAAACACAGGCTTTTCCCAGGGCCTGGGCGATCTTTAACTAAATGGGACAGAAAGACACCGCTGGGGTGCAAACGGACCACACCTGGGGCTAGCCTGCTGGCTCTGACCCCACCACCACCACCACCACAGGGACCTGGTCAGAACTGAACACAGCAACCCGCAAGGAGGGAACAGAAGACACCTTCCCAAGGAGCAGGGAGTCCTGACCGAGCCCCGTCCTGCTAGGAACCCGGGAGGGAGGGGGCTGTGCAGTGTGGATGGGCTCCCACCAGGAGCCCCTCTGGATGGGGGGCGACATGCACACGGCTCTCGCCCGTCTCCCCCGGTCTGGGGCAAAATCACAGCCTTCCCTTGTTCTCACGTGTTCCGCCAAGTACCGCCACCTACTCGTCTTAAACATAGAACAAGGGGCCTACAAAATGTCATGTTAATTACTGTCAGAACCAAAGCCGAGCTCGTCTGAGTCAGTCAGTCACTGCAGCTCCAGGCACCTGAACAGCACAATCCCCACACCTACCCCACGATGTGCAGGAAAGGCGACAGACACGGGAACAGCGCCACCCAGTGGCACTCTGAAAAGTTGCATGTGGCTCATTCACGGGATCAAAGACCCACCTCACAACCCCCCCCTAGTAAAACACCTCCCACTCCAGGGGATTGGCGCCTCCCCTGAGCCCAACGCTGGTTTAGGGCAAATGTTCTTCCTATTTGCTGAGCAGCTGAGACAAGGTCACCAGGGAAGAGACAGCATGCAGGTTCCATGCCTGATTTGAGACATGCTAAAAAAAAAAAAAAAGTATTCATCGTTGATCTCAAATTGAAATGTAACTGGGCAGCCTGCATTGTTCTTTGCTAACTTGGGCAACCTGATGCCTCCTGTCAGCTGAAGGACCCCCGCCCCAAAGTGCCCACCTCTAGAGACAACCAAGTCCTAGAGTTTATTCAAACAGACGAGCAAACTGGCAGGTGACTCTGTCCCCTAGAAAAACATTCTCTTCCACCAAGCAGAGGACCAGGAAGGAAAGGAGGGAACACAGGGGAATTGGGTCCAGACGGCTGGGTCATGAAACGGGAGCATTAAAAACCAGATGGTGGGGAAGGGAGGGAAGGAGATGGCTGAGTCTGGAAGGAAAAGAGAAAGGGGAACCGACAACGGGCTTGCCTCTTGACAAGTGTACCTATTTAAAGGTGCCCTGCCACCTGCAGACACTGTCCCTCCCCCTGTCATCCATAATCCTGACCAGGGAAGACCACACCACCACAGGTTATCCACACCCAAGCGACCCTTTTCTAGGATTTATTTCTTTATCTTTTTTATTATTATTATTTAGTGAGAGGAGGGGAGGCAGAGACAGATTCATTCCCGCATGCACCCCGACCGTGATCCACCCAGCAAGCCCACTAGGGGGCGATGCACTGCCCATCTGGGGCCCTTACTCCATTGCTCAGCAACAGAGCTCTTCTTAGCACCCGAGGCAGAGGACATGGAGTCATACTCAGCTCCCAGGGCCAACTTTGCTCCAAGGGAGCCATGGCTGCAGGAGGGGAGGAGAAGAGAGAGATAGAGAGAGAAGTGAGAGAGGGGAGAGGGAGGGGTGGAGAAGCAGATGGGCGCTTCTCCTGTGTGCCCTGGCTGGGAACCAAACCGGGGACATCCACACACCAGGCTGATGCTCTACCACTGCGCCAACCGGCCAGGGCAGATGGAATTACTTCAATGGATTTGAGTTCCACTTTTGCAAGACAAACAACAAAATCTCATTTTTTCCCCCTAAGACACTAGCTGGTTTTGTTGGCCGTGCCTCGCTGGGCTCGGCCGCGCCCCCTTTCAGGGACCCGGCGGCCGCGCACGCACCTTTGCAGTGCACGGCGATCGCCCCCTCCGCGTTCTCGCAGATGTTCAGGAACCTGCGCACGATGTTGTCGCTGGGCGTGCTGCCGTCGATGAAGAAGAGGTCGTAGTGCTCGAAGCCGGCGTCCGTGAAGCGCTTGGCCTCGTAAATCTTCTTGTTCAGCCTGACGATGGCGGTCACGTTGTGCTTTTTGAAGTAGGGGAAGTAGGCTTCGGGGGCGTGGAGAGGGTAACCTAGGGGGAGAAGGGGCCGTGGTCAGCGCAGCACGGGCGGGGGGCGCCGACACTCGCAGCGACGGTTATGAACTCAGCGGCGCGTCCGGGAGCGAGCACCAGGGTGAGAACGCCCGAGTCTCAGCACAGGTGTCACTGGCAGCTGTCTGAGAAACGGCAGAGAACGCCCACCAGAGGGGAGGGGGGTGGGGCCGGTAGGAGAGGGGAGAGGAGGGATAGGGTGATGGAGAAAGACCTGACTGGGGGGGTGGGGGGGGTGGGAACACGCACTACAATATACAGATGCTGTGTTATAGAATTGTACACCTGAAACCCATATTATCATATTAACCCATGTCACCCCAATAAATTCAATTTAAAAATGAAAAATTAATTAAGGTAAAAGAAAACACCTTTCACACTGGGGATTGGAATTAACTCTTATCCAATCGTAGGGTTCAAGTCCCAAGTCCGGCTTCTGCCAGGGGCGGCCCCTGAGCTCTCGTTTGCACAGCTGGCCTGCAGGGGCTCTTGGTGCCTTTTTATTGCACTTGACAGGTGCTTTTGAAGTGCAATCATAGCCTTTCTGCCACATGGACGGCCTTTGTCAATAGTGCAGCCCCCACAAGAGAGACTGACCGTTACGCAGCTGTCACATACAAGGCACAATTGCCTCTCATTTCTCCTGTAGTTCTCGGAACAACCTGTGCGGAAGAGTTAGCCCCATTTCACAGGCAGGTTGACAAGTTCTTCTGCAGACGTCTTCTTCTTGGGGAGATCAGGTCTTCAGCCTCTAATCCCCATTCTATTTTTGAATGGGGCCAGCGTCACATGAGTGTTCCCAGGAGCGGGACTCAGCTGGGTTACAGATGCGTGGCCTGCACTTGGTCAGTCAGCCAAGGTGACCCGACCCCTGGGGGCTTTGGCCACCGCAGGCCTTACCCGGCAGCCCCAGAGGTTGAGGGGACTAATGTCCCAGCAATTGCCTATCGCAGCTGTAACCCATCCAGGGCTCACTGGCTCGTGGCACCCGAGGTGAGTCACCCTCACCCAGAACTGACCCATGAGGCTGGGCTCCAAGCGTAGCCGGCCACGTGGACCCGCACTTCCTACACTGTGACCTCAGCAGCCCCTCCTGCTGCCCCTGACCCTGCACGTGCTGGTCGTTTCTTCTCTTCTCTCTGCCACAGGCCCGCCCTCTTACACCCTGCTCTCTGGTGCATCTCCCAGACTAACTGTCCAGCTGGCCTCGTCGGTTCCAAAGCCAGAGGCACCAAAGGGTGGCTGGAGGCCTGAACAAGGGGCTTCAGCAGCTGAGGACAGGGGCAGCCAGAGCTCCTGGCCTCGCCTGGCATGCCCAGCACTAGCCTGAGCCCAGCCTCAGGGTCACCAATCCTCGGACCCCAACAGGGACCCCTGCCCTCCAGACCTCCTAGCACCGGCCTGAGCCCAGCCTCAGGGTCTCCACTCCTCGGACCCCAACAGGGACCTCTGCCCTGGGGCACGCCCTCCAGACCTCCTACCACCGGCCTGGCTCCTCCTCCAAGCTCCCAGGACCTGGTGACCCCTCTCTCCCTTCCTGGCCCCTTGTCTTAAAGGCCGCAGCTGTTTCCTCCACAATAGTCTGGTTTCTTCAATGTTGCCCTTTGACTTGTTGGCCTTCTCGGTCCTAACTGCCTCGTATTAAATTCCCTCCAGTAAAGCAAGGTGGTGTCACCCCTGCCTGGATCTGCGGGTCGGTTGTCCCCCTTGGGTCCTGGTCATTTTCTAAGCCTCCTTCCCCGACCCTCCCCTGGGGGCCGCGACCGCCCAGCATGACTCCAACCCACGCCTCCTGGGCTTCCCTCGCTGGATCCGGAGCCCGATGGTAGACCTGGCCAAGGTCATACCACGGACCCAGGCAGCAGTGGAAATGGGCCTGACTAACCCGCAGCCCAGACACACGGTTTCCACTTCCGAGCAAACAGGTAACATGGTGTGTTTACAATCGTCTGCATACACACAGTGACTAATACACGCACACGGAGAGAAAAACGAATGTTTCTCAATGTGGAAAAATCACATCGGTGTCCCTAGCTGGTTTTATTTGCCCCAGTTATTGTTCTTGTGAGAAAAGAACACTGGACGGTTACCTAATACGACAACAGGACGTAGGAATCCTAACAGTAATTATAATCCTACCTCACGCTGACTGAGCACTTACTATGTACCAGGCACGGGATTATCTCGCTCAACCTTACACTTAGGCAATTGCCGACGCCTGGAAAAGTGAGCCAGCCCATGCACACGGCTGGGGAGGGGCAGCGTTGGAACCCTGGTCGTCAGATTCCAGGGCCTGTCCTGGGGCTGATTTCAGGTAAGATCCAACGTGATGTTTACTTGTTCAGTGTCCAAAAAGGGGACATTATATGAACATTTGGAGCTGCACCTCCTAGCGCGGGTGAGCTGACTTCTTAAAGATCCCCAAAAGTGTTCCCAATGAGTTATAAACAGAAAACTGTGACAATATTCTATGACCTTGTAACAGTTAACTGTCTGTGGGACCCATGTTAGCACCCTGCACGCGGCCGATGGAGCCTGCACCTGGCACTTCTCTGTCTGGCCACTAGGGGGCACCCTGGCATCAGCAAAGCACAGGCTGGGCCCTGGAACTAACCAAACCCAGAAACAGTTTCAGGGCTAAATAAAACACATTTAAACATTCATCTCTCCCCAGCCCCTCATTTAAAGTTAGGAAACTGAAGAGCAGCCCAGTTGAGTGACTAGTCCCCTAACCGCCCCCCCCCCCCCCGGGCCCATCATTATGAAAAGTAAAGACTGCAAAATGAGCAGGCACATGAAGCCAGTCAAATATCAGGCTCTTTCGTGAGCAAAATGTCATCGGGATAACTGCTGCCTAAACAAGCAGCCACTATGTGCCCGACCATGGGCACACTCTACACCAGGGGTAGTCAACCTGGTCCCTGCCGCCCACTAGGGGGCGCTCCAGCTTTCATGGGGCGGTAGCAGAGCAACCAAAGTATAAATAAAAAGATAGATTTAACTAGAGTAAGTTGTTTTATAAAGATTTATTCTGCCAAACTTAGTGAAAATCCGACCTAAAGTACTTGGTAAGTAATTATTATTATATGCTTTAACTTGCGGTAAATCTGCTTTATAAATTTTATAAAGTTACTTCCCCACTTTATAAATCACCATGACTGTGGAACCGGTGGATGGTTAGAAAATTTTACTCCTAACAGACACACAAGTGGGCGGTAGGTATAAAAAGGTTGACTCCCCCTGCTTTACACCATCTCTAATCCTTACTCGATGCCCTCAACGTGCATCGTGTTTCTCCCTTTGATAATAGGAGGAACCAGCCAGCCGCTCAGAGGGGAGGAGGTGCTCACTCAAGGTCACACAGCCAGAGAGGGGCGGGGCCAGGGAGGGGCGGAGTCAGGCTGCCACCTGAGCGCCTTTTCCCACCAGGCCTCATTAAGAGAGCAGGCTGACCTTCAGATTGCTGGGCGGAGCCAGGGAGGGGCGGAGCCAGGGAGGGGCGGGGCCAGGGAGGGGCGGAGTCAGGCTGCCACCTGCGCGCCTTTTCCCACCAGGCCTCATTAAGAGAGCAGGCTGACCTTCGGATTGCTGGCCGTCCCTGGCTCCAGCTGTCTTTTCCTGTGCTTTCTTCTGTCCTTTTCTTTTTAAAATAAAGACGAGAAGGACATTGTCAACCTACGAGTTCTACTGAGGCTCTCCTCTTTCCCAGAGTCAAAACAGTGGGTACCTAGACCCGGCCAGGAACTCCCAGAGGCTCTCTGTTGACACAACAGACACTTAAGAGTCCCCCTTCGGCCTAGCTCCCAGGTTTGTGGGGGCCCCTCCAGCTACATCCAAGCACAGCCATCTGAGTGTTCAGCCCTTAGAAAACCTACCTTTCTCACTGTCAGACCCCTAACACAACTTCCAGCCTCCCCGGGAAACACAGGGTTTCTCAATTCAGAAAAGGAAGGAAGGGAGGGAGGGAGGGAGGGAGGAAGGAAAGAAGGAAGAAGGAAGGAGGGAGGGAGGAAAGAAAGAAAGAGAGAGAGAGAGAGAGAGAGAGAGAAAAGGAAAGAGAAAGAAAAAATCGTGCCCTGATTTTGTTGTAATTAGAACGAGTTTGTTAATTCCATTGCAAAGTTATTGTTGTTTTTTAAGTTCAGAAAGGATTTATATTTTTTATTCATTTTAGAAAGGAGAGAGAGAGAGAGAAGGGGGAGGAGCAGGAAGCATCAACTCCCATATGTGCCTTGACCAGGCAAGCCCAGGGTTTCGAACCGGCGACCTCAGCATTTCCAGGTCGACGCTTTATCCACTGCGCCACCACAGGTCAGGCCAGAAAGGATTTATAAAGCGAACGCCCTCTACCAAAAGCATGATGAAGCTTCCAGTGGATATCAGATCTTCACACAGGTGCCAGTAAAGTACCCGTATCTGACCAACGTCAGCCTCCAGTGAAACTATCCTGGGCATAAAAACCGGCAACCACCGGGCGAAGGGCACTCCCAGGCCCTCTTTCCTCATGGTGGGAGGCCACAGTAAGGGCAGAGGGGGAAAGATGTCTATAGAGCCGTATCTGAACAGCGGCTCACCTGTGCTTGTGGATTACATAATCACAGGTGAGGGTTTTTTTTATTTCTATATGACTTCAGTTTTCTATCACGGGCATGTACTTCTTCTGTAATAAAATGTAGAACACAGACTTTGGAATGAGAGAGGCCTGTGTCTGAATCCACATGCAGCAACTTTCCAGATGTGTGAACCTGGGGAAGTCAGCTCGGTCCCCTGAGCCTCTGTCTCCTCCATAAACTAAGTGGCCCTGCCCCGGAGGGAGGTCTGGTGGCCAACCAGACAAAGGGTGCGCAAACAAACGCTTAGCACCATCCTTCGTGTGCACACCACGGGTGGCTGTGATCAGTCCCCTATTTCGCAATATGGGACCAAAAAGAACTGTCGAAAGATTTTTGACAATTAAGAATACTCATGCAAAATATGAATCTTTTTTCATCCGATGCATCTACTTCTAAGATTTTGGGGAGGAAGCGAGAGCTTCAGAAGAGATGTAGGAACATGTCTGCCCACCTCAAAGATTTTAAAAGTGAGACCTCGTCCAAAAATAACTGATTGACTGACTGATTCGCTAATGGAATTACGGCACAGTCACTGAATGATGCACGATGCCGTCATGGTGGATACAACGAAGACCTGTAGTTACTGGCGTAGAAAGAAGTCTGTGTGTGTTAGGTGAAAAAAAGCTGCAGAAAACAGAAATTAGGCTAGGATTCCATGCTTATACTGTATATATAAAAAAAGAATACTTTCTTTTTTCTTTTTTTTTTTTTTTTTGCTTCTTTTCCAAGTGAGAGGAGAGGAGATAGAGATACAGACTCCCGCATGTGCTGGGACCAGGACCCACCCAGCAACTCCCTATCTGGGGCCATCCATGCTCACAATGAGCTACTTTTAGCACCTGAGGCAGAGGCTCCATGGAGCCACCCCCAACACCCGGAGCAGATGCACTGGAACCAACTGAGCCATGGCTGTGGGAGGAGAAGAGAGAGACAGACAGACAGACAGACAGAGAAGGAGGGAGGGCTGGAGAAGCAGATGGTCGCTTCTCCTGTGTGCCCTGACTCAGGATCAAACCCAGGACATCCACACACTGTGCCGATGCTCTACCACTGAGCCAACCAGCCAGGGCCAGGAATATTCTCTTGTGCGTGTGTGTTCATGGAGGAGGAAAAATGTGTGCAGGTAAAAAATAAAAAAGAAGCAGATGGAAAGAAAATTAAAATCCCCAAATAATCCCACCATCAGCTAGCAGGGGGGTGGCGGGGGGGGAGGTGGAAGTAGAAATAAATACTAATGAATACAAACGAGAAAACTCACATAGCTGGTCATGTTTCATTCAAGGGCTTATTTTTGTTTGTGTTCCTTTTTTCTCCCTGAATGTAGATGACCCCGTAATACTACACTGCACGTGAGTCATTGAAGGACTGTCAGCTGCCAAACTGTGCCCGCAGGACCCAAACAGATCAGCGTGACGGCAACTGTTACGATCTCAGCACGGGGCCGGAGCGCCAATGCTATAGCCTGGTGACCTTGGGCAGATTCCCTTGTAGGATGAAGATAAGAGCGCCTATGCCTCCCGCAGGTGTGCATGCGCCTTAAATGAGATGATGTGACGAGAAGGACTCCCAGTGTCATCATGACTGTGATTCACCCTGGCATTTCCCCGAAGGATGCCCTGATGGTCAGCACTCCACCACCAGGTAGACCAGGACCACGGAGGGAGGTCAGTAATTTCCGTATGGGTTGGACCAGTGGGTTCCTTGGATTCTCCTTCGACAACTGGGTCAGATACAGTGAGCATCCTGTTCGTGACAACCTAAAAATCCGCTACTTTCAAAAACAGGGATCAAACCTCCACCTACTAACATATAATATTTAAAGCACTACTTACTACCATTCAGTTGGTTTCTTTTTTAATTTAATCATGAATATTCTTTGGAGAATATCGCCGAAAGAAAAGAATATCTGAGGAAGTTAAGAAATAAATGAAAGGTGAACGGAAATAAATTTTTGGATGGGAAAAATAAAGAAAAAAAACCTACCGTTTTCAATTTTGCTTTTTGGATGTGGTCCACTAAACGCTAAAAATTTTCCTGGGACAATCCAGTTGAAGTCACCATTTTCAACTCGCTGGCAGAATTTTGTGAGAGGAAAAAAAAAAGAAAGAAAAATATTTTATAATTCTTATACAATTTAAGAAACCCTTACAAATACAGACGCTTTCTCTCTATCAGTACAAGACTAAGGGGACACACAGGAAGGACAAAGGAACGTAGCTTAACGTCACAACACGCGTTGATTCTCAAAACCATCTGTAGGAATTCAACGCGCTTCAGAGAAACTTTTAGCGAGACCGTATAAAAACTTCTTAAAACTGAAAGTGGAGGTACTTTGCTGAAAATAATTGTGTCCCCTGGCCCCTCTGCAATGAAAGCAAATGGAAACAAACATTACTAGTCCCAGCAATAAACAAAGGAAAAGAAGAGAACACAGAAAATATATATAAGCAGTAGCACTTTCTAGGCACATACTTTAATCAATGAAAAAAAAAACAACTAGAAATATCAAGGTCATGATGAAGACACTGTTGTTTCTTCCCCCCCTCCCTGTTTTTATAGGTTATCTGTTGTCAACACTGATTTGGAGACTGGGAGCTGGAAGGAGGCAGGCGTGAGGGGCAGACCGTCACCGGACACTTCAGGCTCCACCACGGTGGTCAGTGGTGAGTCAGACCAGGGCTCCGGCGGCGGCTGTCACCAGCCGGACAGCTCCAATGGTCAGGTGGAGAGAAATAAGGGCCACTGCTTCTTAGCCCATGCTAAGAAGAATGAGTCGCCCCGCAGAAAAGCCGACCCAGTGTGGCCCGTCTGCTGATGGGACTTTCAGGTGAACTCTCTCTGCATTTGAAATCGGCCATGTTCAATGACGTCTTTAGATATGACGCATCCAAATAAAAACACACATGGGGGCCGATGTGGATCACCAGGTGTCAGCCTCTGGTCTACACAGGCGAAGGGACCCTGCAGACAGGTGTGAAGACCAAGGAGGGGGCCGTGTATCCTCCGGCTGACCATCCTCTGCGTCTCCGACCCTCCCCCCACGGGACACCGGGGCAGGGCTGGGGGCGCTCGAGATGCTGCAGGTAATTGCGACATGTGTGCGCCAAGCAGAGAAAGGTGGGTGCTACTGCCTCTTCACGTCGGCATTCTTAGCCCAGCCCACCCCAGCCCACTGCCAGTCCCAGCGTGGAGTCCCCGAGTCCCCACGCTCCGGGCTCCCACCACACTCACTGCTCAGACACCCCAGGCACAGGGGAGGCTCTCTTTCCTGGGCCCGGGCTGTCCGTAAAAGAGGCTCTCTCCCTCACTAGACGGGGCAGACCTCGGTGGTGGTGGTCCGAGTCAAACACAGTCCGAACTGTGCTGGGAGCACTGGTGTGTGTTAAATAAACTGGAGAAAGGCCAGGTTGGAAATCTTGGAATCTCTGCTTTTTTTTCCCCCGCAAAAGCCCGAACTTAGCGGTACAGTGTTCATCTTCCAAACGCAGACGTCCCTTCCCAGTCAGAAGTAAAACTTGACGTGATGCCTCAGCCATGTCTGAATTGCATGAATCTAATTGTGATAAACATAGTATCGCTACAATGCCCTAAAATAATCTTAGAGACACTATGAGTGTGATAAGTACACACACACCACACACAAATTAAATCTCAAGCACAGCTATCTGCTTAGATCAAATTGAATAAAGAATCTAATATACAACTCCGTTTTATATAAACGTTTTCTTGCTTAAACAAAACAGCCTCCCACTAGTAGTCTGCTATCCCTCTTGAGCAAGTACTGAACTTAAAACACGATTTAAAAATTCAAAAATCAAGGTATGCTCAAAGCATCGAAAGGCTAAAGCCAATTCTTCTATGCATAGTGGAAGAAGAGCGCTCTCTGTGCTCACTGCTTCTGTATCCTTGACCACTAGGCAGGTCTAGAGAAAATATATTGTGCTACCTCGTTTGGAGCAGAGATTATCCGCTGGTTAAATAGTAACTTTTATCATCAATCATATGGACAGGGGCAGCGGACTCCCTGAGAGGCATTCACTCACAAGTCCACAGGAATATGCGTGCAAATCGGCCCGCCCAAAAGGGTAAACATGAGAGAACGCTGAGCTATAAATATATTCAGGAGCCGGGATAGGCTGATGGTGTGAACAAAGAGATGGAGGTCTCAGATCCAAAGTCCGGAAAAAAGGAACATTAATAAGAAAGTTACAGCTTTTGACTAACAAATATAACATAAGCTTATTTATGTTGGTAAGCTTCCAAAATTACTAATACCTGTGCCTTCTTTCCTAGTGAATTATACACATGTCAATATTGATCAATAATAGAATCTTTAAGATAACACAAACTGGTTTTTCTAATTAAACACATACTTCAAAAAAAAAAATTCTAGCTCAGACGGGAACTGGAGGTACTTTCCAAGACAACCACATTTTGTAAACAAACGGCAAGGGTGAGGCCAGAGGGTGATTTTACTTCTAATCTCAAGCCAACCAACCTCTTACCAGCACTATGCAGAAAAATCGTAGGTGTTTTTACTATAAGAAAACCCCAACATCAAAAAAAATCTGAATTCCTAAAACTGATATATTTAGGGGTCAGTATCCACTGGACTAAAAACTTCTGTCTACAAAAGATTCACCAGGCTTTGTTTTTCTTTTTTCTTTTTTTTTTTTTTTGGACTGGCCAACGCTCTAGGTGCGTCTGAAATATCATTGGACTTGAAAACTTGAGAATTTTTACAACTTCTACAAACTACACCTGTGCCCGCGAAGCATGCCTCTGCTGTAGTGGTCACAAATATATATATTTTTCAGCCCAAACACTGAAAAACATTTGGCCTTTACACCGTTGTAATAGACAGGAAGAGAGAGAAGACAGACCTCTCGAGGTGGACGATTACAGGATCGGTCCCCTGATGAACAGGTGTCCTTTCTAAGACAATCTGGATAAACAAGGACACGGGGTCACAGACGAGAGAATAAAGAGCGTTCCCTCTGGGGCTCTGAAGGAGTCTGAGGGCCAGTGGGAGAGGCAGGTAAGAACAACAACAGTGGCAGCAAATACACACAAGCCTCCGACTCCCGGGCACAACTCGGCCCCACACAACTCCCGTGGCCTTGCAGCAGCCCCGTGAGGTAGGTAGGTGCTGTTCTTGTCTCCACTTCACCCATTGCTGGAGACTCCGTGCTCATGCCCCCTTCCAAATTCACAGGTTGAACTCCGATCCCCAGTGTGACGGCATCAGGAGGTGGGGCCTTGAGGAGGCGATGAGGTCGTGAGGGTGGAGCCCTCGTGAATGGGGTTAGTGCCCTTATAAAGCAGACCCTGGAGGGCTGCCTCGCCCCTCCCCCCGGGTGAGGACACAGAGCGAAGAGGGCCATCTCTGGAGGGGCAGGCAGGTCCTCACCAGATGCCTAATCCACCGGTGAGTGATCTTAGACTGGCCGCCTCCAGCACAGAGAGAAATAAACGTCCGTTGTTTAAGCCACACAGTCTGTGGCATTTTTATTACCGGAGCGCAAACTAAGACACCCAATAGAGAGAATGTGGCATGGCACTCTGCTGAGGGCAATAGAAGCACTAAGAGGCTGAATGGTGGCTCCCAGACCGTTGTAGAAATCAGAAAGACAGAACGGCCCAGTCTCTGCTTACTCATGAGGAAGTACCTTCTTTACTTAGGGGGGTGGAGAGGACACTTTGTAAAGGATCCGGCTGTCTAACCACGGTGCTGTGTACCTGAAACTCATACAAAATAATACTGAATATAAACTGTAACGGGGGAAAAAAAATTGTATTTTAATTTAGATAAAAATAATCTTCTGAACAAAAGTGCCTTCCTTTTATTTCCCTGACTTCTAGAACCGTCAACAGCGTCGACAGTCGAGTCGTGTTCCATAAAAGCAAACACGCTGTCATGACTGGCACTTGATGAGCTTACAGCAGAGTAAATATTTGAGTTATTTGGTGTAAATGAAGTTGCCACGCCATGTGGCTTTAAACAATACACTCGGGTTATTAATTTAGGTTTGCTTTGGAGAAAGCCGGTGTGGTGGAGGGAAGGAAACCTGGATGACTGCCTCAGCCTGGCCGGGAGGCGCCGGCACGGCGGGGCCCGGGGGGCCTGCTCCACCAGCCCAGACCACACGCCTCCACCGATGCCACCTCAGGGGCGGGGCCCCGGGGGACCTGCTCTGTCAGCCCAGACCACACGCCTCCGCTGATGCCACCTCAGGGGCAGGGCTCCCGGGCAAGGGGGTGCCCCTCCAGGGCTCAGAGGCCATTAGCAACTATTCATACGTGGGGGATGAAACTTGGAAACAGGCGCCCCCACTCACGGGGAGTGCATTTAACTAGACGTCCTGACCCCAGAGAGCAGCGGCCTTGCAGGTGGCCAGAGGGAGAGAAAGGACGGTCAGAGGAGGCTGGGACAGATAGATGGCCAGACAGGAGGAGAACAGCAGGAGACAGAACCGTAGAAGTTGGGGTGGGGGTGTGGTGAAGTTTCTAGAACTAGAGAGGGTCCACAGTGTCTGTCCTGTCGAGACCAGCCACAGCCATCCGGTTTTGGAACTCTGGAATTAGCAAGAACGGCTTGGGGAGAGTGGCAGAGAGGGACACCGGGCCGTGGTCCGTTGACTGAGTCACCACTGTTCTCCGTAAGAAGCCCGGCGGCAAAGGAAGGGCAGAGACCAACCAAGTCTTACAGAGGAAGGAAACACCTGTGGGGAATTTCTCAGGACAAGGTTGGCCTCAAAACATTCTATAGATCATGTTAGGGAACCAGCACCAATAAGTGGAGTGTGTTGTCGTCATGGAGACACTGGGTCCCTCTCACTGGCAGCTGCAACCCCCTGAAGGAGTTTTGCTTTCTTCAACTTTGTAGCCTTTGAGTGGCGTAACCAACCCTCCAGGCTCGCTCCAGGGAAATGTTTCTCATAGTTCCCGGAAGAATAAAGTCACCGGGGGAGACACACCTCCGTAGTCCCTGCAGGAGCCCCGTCCCTGCATTCTGGACATTGCTTGAGCCCAGTCCGAAATTCACACTCTTCTAATTCCATAATCCACAAACGGAGGGCAGACCGAGTCGCACCCAGATTACACTCCCGTTTGCTGCGCGAATCCTGATCCAAAGCAAAGCCCCGGAACGTCAGACCTGAGGTCTCAACAACTCCCGCTGCCGAGAGATGGGAGAACTAACAAACCATCTGGTTCTCCAGGTCTGTGCAGAGGGGCAGCCCGTGCAGTCTGGACCACCTGGTCAGTTTGACGGGTCACTTATTAACCGCAATGAAGGACAGCGGTCAACCCAGAGACAGCCTCTGTTCGTCAATTAAACTAAACAGACATTGCAAGAAAGCCTCGGCTGAAGACACCATTCAGCAATACATCCTGCAAGTCACTGGTTTAGGAAAGGAAAAAAAAAAAACCCCTCCCTCCGACAGCATAGATTGGGGTGGTAACGAAAGAAACAACATTTCAAGGAGCTGTCTACCACAGTCAGTACATTTTTGCCCCAGAGTGTTTGTGCAAAATTGGAATGGATTCTTTTTTTTTTATAACCTCTTTTTTTTTATTATTTATTTATTTATTCATTTTAGAAAGGAGAGAGAGGGAGGGAGGGAGGGAGGGAGAGAGAGAGAGAGAGAGAGAGGAGAGAGACAGAGAGAGAAGGGGGGGAGGAGCAGGAAGCATCAACTCCCATATGTGCCTTGACCAGGCAAGCCCAGGGTTTTGAACCGGCGACCTCAGCATTTCCAGGTCGACGCTTTACCCACTGCGCCACCACAGGTCAGGCTGGAATGGATTCTTAATTAATATGTCCGGGTCACTTTCCATCGGAAAGTAGTTATGTACTTTTCACAGGTGATCCAGGATGTCTTGAAAGGTGCGACAGTCCTATTTTAGCATTCGGTCACTCTTGTGTCCCTCAGCCGTTTGGTCTGATGTATGTCCAGTGTGAGCAGACTGCTACCGGGTGGCTGCCCACACAGAGAGGGACGAGACACAGATCTGCCCTCCGGTGCCCCGAGCACAGGGAGGACACAAGTGTGTAAACACAGCGTCCCACAGCGCCGCCGCGGAGAAGAGCTCCCACAGGTAATGACTCAGACACGCAATCACGGCGGGCAGGGGAGGAGAGGTCGCAGGAGGAGGAGGAAACCAGAGCAGGTCCGAAGGCACAAAAGCTCAAGGAAGCCCTGCTGTCCGGGAGGCGTGTGGATCTGGGTGAGAGGAGGGAAGAGACCCGGTCAGGAGCAGATGGAGCCCGCGAAGCACTTAAAGCAGGGGAGTGATACAACCAGGCAACTTCTAAAACAGAAGAGTCACGTGAGGACCGGATGCAAGAAGCCCGGGACGCAAGAAAGACCCCACCCCGGGGCACTCAGAATTGACCAACCCTTTCTCACAAACACTCCCCAGACGGTCGGTCTACCTTGTCACATGGCCAACATAATGTGGCATCACCTTCTAAATAAGCACCGCTGTTCCCCCCCCCCCAATAAAAGCATCCTTTAGGTGAAGATCACAATAATAATGGTTTTAGGAACTGCTGGCATGTCTCAGAAGGGACATGTCCCACATTCAGCCTGTCTTGAAGCAATGACAAATTCTGCGTAGGCAATTAATTTGATGAGCATGAAGGAAGGTGGGGACTTGTGACAAGGGTCCAACGTGATCGCTTCTGCAGAACGAGGCCCGAGAATATATGGATCCTATGATACCAGGCGACAACAATACCATAAAGAGATGACATTGCAGGTGGCCTCCTGGAAAAACAGAGTGGACCTAGCAAATAAGTCGAACAAACAGGACGTACTGAATAAAAATGTCTGCTCGATTAATGAAAAGTTATCAAACTGAGGCCAGCAAGAGCATAATAGGCTTCCTGACTCATATAACAAACGCTCACCTGTACGCCCTCATTTCTATAGTGCATCACTTCCCAACCAGTGGGACGGAGAGGAGTTGCCTAGGCAGGGACCGGGGCAGCCAGGGTCCCCAGGCAGGTCGCCAACAGCTGTGCCCCGCGGACACAGGGTGCTGAGCATCTGGCATCATTTCCCACATGGGCCAGGATGGGAGGGACAAAGGGAGCCGTCTGCTATCAGAGCTGCAGTAGACACCTGTCGCTCTAACCACGTCCACGGTACAGGTGGTCCAAGCTCCTCAGCGTGGACAATCCCAGGGTCACGTCAGCGATAGCTTGATATTCAGAGAAACAGCCTTGTGCAGGTAAAATTACCGGAAAGGCTTTTTTTTTTCCCCCTCAACAAAGGAATGAATTTTGGGGATGGAGGAAACAATAGCACAGACAATAGCTCCGAGAAAAAAGTCCAAGTCACCACTCAGCTTCTGAAGTAGGTTCTACATGAACTTGAAGTTCCATCTAATCTCCCCCCCCATCAAAGCGTATTTAAGACAGTTCCTTGAAATTGCACGGGCCCGGGTCTGGATGGGGTGACACCTGTAAAGCCACCGTGGCGACCCCAAATACTGTCCCGGGAGCAGGGCACCATCCCAGCCGAAACAGCCCTTCCTCCCCGTTTTCCCATGAGTTCATCTGTGCAGACCAGCACAGGGCAGCACCCATTAGGCAAGGCTGCTGGTCAACAGTGGAAATCCCGTTTTCTGTGTTTTGTTTTAGGGACAACCGAAATCTTCACTGGTTTACCCTAGGATGAGAGGTCCATTTTTATTTTTCTTAAGTGAACTGATCAACTGTTCACTCCGTCCCACTGGTTGGGAAGTGATGCACTACAGAAATGAGGGCGTACAGGTGAGCGTTTGTTATATGCGTCAGGAAGCCTATTACGCTCTTGCTGGCCTCAGGGAAGGAAGAGCCGCTCCTCGTTCCCGAGTTCTCTGAGAATCCCTTAAGAAACTGATTGAGAAAGTACGCACGTTGAGACGCGAGTTCTCAGCAGAAGCATCCGGGCCGTCGTCTCTAGACACTAGGTGACCGGACCTTCACGGCACAGAGGCCAGAATCGTATTTGTTTGAGGGGCCATTTGTAAGTCACACAACATAAAGCAGGAGCCGGAGAGATCTGACCCCGAGCCTCCTAGCTGTGACAGCGCCTTGAACGGCTCCGACAGCCCCTACTGCACACCCTGCCTCGGACAGCCTTCGCCCCTACCCTGCGCGCCGGCCCAGGCGCGATGTTATCCCAGAGCTCCGTGAGGGCGCCGTGGGGGAAAGTTCAGCCAACGCCTAGAACTAAGCAGATTCAGCCGCATTTCCAAATAAAAACATCCGCAGTCAGAACACGTGACTAGGCACCAAACACCCGTTCTGTTTCCAACGGAACCTGAACTCGACAACAAAAGCAGCTTACAATTTCACTGCCAAGCTGTACTTCAAAATTACTTTTTCACGTGAAGGTGGGGAGCGATCGTCAATAACGACTTGAGGAGAGAATATATATTGATACGGCGTTTTCCAAGACTAAGAATGATGACTCCTGCTCCAAGCTGAAAGGACAAACTGACAATTACAGGAAAATGATTTCACTTACCAGCTGCTCCATTGGCAATACCTGAGTGTTAGCCAAGGGGGGGGGGGGGGGACAAAACAATTTAATCCACATGCAATTATATCTGACCAAGAATTAAAACATACACACCTCGTAGTGTTCGTATTCATCCACATCAAATGTCTCAAAGTCGAAAAATCCGTGTTGCAATCCCTGCAAGCAGAAGTTGAGTTAGTTTTTCCGCACCACGTGGCGAGAGGCTTCTGCCCCTGCCTGGGACCCCTCCTGCTCACAGAGGGTGCCCACCAACCCGGAGGAGGCAGCTGGCGGCTGTGGGCTGGCAAAGCGTGTCTAGAAATCAGCTTCTAGCAGCAGCCCCCTTGTTTGGAGAGTCTGTCTGACACGTGGGACTAGACACTTAGAAGTACATGAAACTATGTCCCACAAAATACGCCTCGGGGTTCATGGGCATTGTTTCTGTGTAACAGCATTTATGTCTATCAAACGCAACCAGACTAGCCAATGTATCGTTAAAACCGACGGAGGCCATGCAATTAATTCAGACCTAACAATAACAGAAGATATAACAGTGAGGAAGAAAAATCAATTATTCTTACGAGAGTTCCACTTCCTCTTATCGTTAATGAGATATTTTTACATAATAGGCCCTTATTTTTTCCTAAAACTCTACTTGGAGAGAATTTGCTTTATGGTGCGTGTTTCCAACAGAGTAAAACTGTACCTTTAAGATGTACAAATCGGTGGTTACAGAACAGTCATGTGGATGGAGGTGAAGTCTAGCCTAAGGAATATGGTCAACAGTATTCTAGAATTCACTACGAATGGTGTCAGACGGGTACGAGACCTATCAGGATGATCGCTTAGTTATACAATGTCTAATCACTGGCTTGTACACCTGAAACTAATAGAATATTGCACGTCAACTGTAATTGAGAAATAAAAAAGGATTTGAAAAAAAAAAAAAAAAAACTGTCCGTGATGATCTTACAATTTAGGAAGAAGAACTGATGAGTCCAACAACACAAAGAAAGCTACTGACTTAGAACTTATAAACACGATCAGGCTTGCTCAGATATAATATTCCGAAGAGGCCAGAGCCTTTTATTTCAGAAGTCCTACAGATGATGATAAAATGTGAAACCACGGCTGCCTTTAGAAATTATGTGGCAAAGTCATTAACAATGGAAGACGCTGCTCAGTCAAGCTCGGCTACATCTGTCTTTGAAAACAGAGCCCCAAGACTATACTTTCAGGGATCATTTCTATAGTTTGTGAAAACAGAGCCCGTGTTCTACAAAATGTAGATGATGGACCACCCGCATTAGAAACATTTTGAGGTAATTTACACTTAAAATAGAGATTCCTACGCCCCATCACAAACCATTAAATCGGATTCTTTGTGTGCCGGTGGGGTTGGGGAGGGGATTAGACCAGCATTTCTAACATGCCTTCTTAGGTGATTCCCATAAATGCTCAATTCTGACAAACTGGTTTAGACAACCCCTACAGCGATAAGCAGAACGAGTTATTTAAATTATTTCAACTTTAAACAAATCAACTTTGTTCATCCATATGTGCCGTTCCAGAGAAAACAGTGGGGGAAACGTTCCCTGAACTATATACCACTTTCCTGCCTTCTTAATAGCCTGAGTCTAGGCACGTCCCTGTGTAGGCCACACACCCGTGCACTCTGCTTGTGACAATACCAATGTATCAAAATCAGAAAGGTCTGCTTCCTAAAAAAGGCTGAATGGTGGCCATCCTCCGTCTCGGTTCTTAGGAGGTTTGACACTCACCGCCACCAAGTTAACCCAGAGCACCGTGTCCTACGGGACAGGGTGTTCCAGACAGAAATGTGTCTCAGTTGCTTAAAGACCAATTGGACAACCAGCCAGATCCTCTAAAACCTCATCTACATGTGCGTAAAACCAATCCCAGCAGTTGGTAAAGCAAGAAATTTGCAGACGACCTTATTCGTGATCAAGGTCACTATATTTCCTCCACAGCAGGAAGGATGCCATCAATTCCCGTATCAAGTCGCTCGTCCCCCTAAGAGCGGTGTGCACTCTCTCTGCATTGCGCAAGTGATGTACCAGAAAGAGGCAGAGTGGGCAACATCACCATCACCATCATCATCAGCAGCATCCTAACTTTTCCCTTCAGGCGTATTTTTAAACGCTGTCCTTGTGGACTACATATTGGGTAATATCCGTGAGGCTTCTTAATGGTTGTTACTGGAAGCATGTGCTGGTGATATGATTTCAAGGGCTGGGCGAGGTCTAGGACCTCTTGATAGCTTTTAAATGGCAAGAAAAATGTTTGAAAATTATTTTAAAATTTTACAGAGTTCAGATTCATTCCCTTTTTTCTTTTTTAAGCTGAAACAGTCGTTCTGAAGTTGCACTCACACTGATCCTCTGTGTTGTGTTCTCTGGCTCTGTCTGGGACCGCTGGGACCAGGGTGTTGAGTGTTCTTATCACAATAAAATCATGTAAAATAATGAATTCATTTTTAAATGAAATAGCGAAGTCAAGATGATGCACCCAACAGGCAGCTTAGTGATCACAGAAACCTCCCTAATACATAGCAAAACTGACCTCATCTTACCTCAGGAAAAAGAAACCAGAATGGAAACCACCACAGACACTGGGGGGACGGCCCGTGGCGGCCTTGCCAATGGGCTGCAGAGCACGTGCGTTCCTGGCCGACACGCCACAGCTGTGTGTCCGGGGCGGACTGATGTACCTTGAACCTTCACTAGGATTCACAGCACGGCCCACATGACTCATCGGAGGCTACAAATCAACGCTTTTCAAACACGTCCCCGAAGCTCTCACAAATCTCTTAGCTTAGCGTCTCCGTTTTACGTGTCGATGACTACGCATCTGACTCTGACTTTTAGAGGGTCCTGCGTCCCCCTCCCTCCCAGAGGGGCGGTTCGTACCCAGGCTGCAGGGGCCCGCCTCCGGAGTTTGTGCGATTCGGTCCAACACGGACTTGCATCGCTAACTAGTCCCTACACTTGGACACGTCACGCCCGGCCGACTTCCAACCACGTGGGCACGTGATGCTCTCCAACGAGAAGAGCCCCGTGGAAGGGTCCTCCCCACCAGCAGAGGGACGCGCCGCTCGGATGACTTCCCGTCTCCCCCACACTAGCTGGGTAATGACTGAGGTCCCCACCCCTCGCTCGCCCCGGAATAGTCGGTACTTGACAGACAGCCTGTGGTTCCAGGAGCGGGAAGCCTCCTGCCGCCAGCCACCCCCCTGCTCGCCGGGGGCACACAGGGACGCTGACACGGTCCCTTTCCCATATTTTGGAACCACTGCATCAACCACAGCAAGGCGAGCCGCTCTTACCTTTCTGATTCCCTGCAGACAGTCGAGGATGGTGAGGTTATAAGTGCAGTTTCCAAAGGAAGCATCCCTGGGAAACAGAGAGAGAAAAGCTTGCCATTAAAAAACAGACACGTCAACGCTCAAATAACAGCACACCTGAAGTCCGCCAGACACGTGCTTGTGTGGCTTCCCAGCTGTCACCGTGGTAAACTCTAAGTGACACACCAGATCCCGTTAGGGAACCACTCATGCCACAGCTTAGCCAGAGCCCCTTCTGGAACTGACGGGAGAGCTCTGGGGTCCGACTGTCTTCATTCAAACCCCAACCCTGCTGGGACCTTGAACAAGGGAGGGGACCTCCCTGGGGCGGAGCTGCCTCGCCTGTGAAACAAAGGTTCAGAGAGTGGCTACCATGCCCAGGACCGGTGTTGGAGGACATTTACAAAATATAAAGCCCTCCGTATAGTGCCCAGCACGCAGGCAGCGCTTAATAAAGATTATTATGACGACTGTTCTTATTTCTAATAGTCATGAGTAGAACCGGGCTGCTCCGTTCAGTAAACATTCAGCATCATGGGAGGAACACGCAGGGTGAGAGACGGGCTATGTACAACTGTAAACACGGAAAGGGGACGATGGATGTGGGTCAGCAGAACCCAGCAGCTGCTGTCGCAGACTCAACGCCACTGCTCCCAGCCCTGCCCTCCAGAAGAACCGACCCACAGGCGGACCGTGACCCCAGAGGGTCTCCTCCCGGGACCCACGGGAGCCTCCCATGCACCGTCAGCTGTTGGAGCAAAAGGAGTGGGGACCCACCGCACCAAAACCAAGGGCTGCATCCTTTATTATTTAAGTTTTTAGAGCAACTTAGAGACCTGCTGCCGGGCAACATAAGACTGAAGTATCGGGTTCAGGTCAGTTAAGCAAGAGCTGGCAGCGGAGCTTGAACACGAGCAATGTGCTGGGGTGTCCAAGGCAAGAAGAAACTCGACCTCGAGGCGCTCGGTCTCCCTGCCCAGCCCCGCCCCCCATGGCTGACCTGAAGGAACAGAACCATCTGGGGTGGCGGAGTCCGCCCAGGGTCGTGAGGGGGGGCGGGGGGGCAGCGGAATTCCCCGAGGAGAAGACGATCTTGAAGGGCTCTACCAGGAAATTAATATAAAACTGAGGGGTTTTTTTGTTTTTTGTTTTGTTTTGTTTTTTTGTATTTTTCTGAAGCTGGAAACGGGGAGAGACAGACTCCCGCATGCGCCCGACCGGGATCCACCCGGCACGCCCACCAGGGGACGACGCTCTGCCCACCAGGGGGGATGCTCTGCCGCGACCAGAGCCACTCTAGCGCCTGGGGCAGAGGCCAAGGAGCCATCCCCAGGGCCCGGGCCATCTTTGCTCCAATGGAGCCTTGGCTGCAGGAGGGGAAGAGAGAGACAGAGAGGAAGGAGAGGGTGGGGGTGGAGAAGCAGATGGGCGCTTCTCCTGTGTGCCCTGGCCAGGAACTGAACCCGGGTCCCCCGCACGCCAGGCCGATGCTCTACCGCTGAGCCAACCGGCCAGGGCCTAAAACTGAGTTTTATGTCACAACCACCCAAGGGTCAGCTTGCACTGAAGGCTGCCAAGCCATGAATTAAAATGCGACTTCAACGCCATCGAGTCTCGGCCTCCTGATCACCTGGTACAAAAATACTGAGCAAGCAGAGCAGAAACGTTTCTTAAGTCCTGAAATTTCCAGGTTAACAACCCGTGTGAAAATAGGGAGGGTTACTCTAGAGAAGTCTAACTTTAAGGATTCTTTTGCTTGATGCCATCAGAACTCACGAGTCAGTGAAATACAAAATAACCTCTTTTTCATATAACTTGTACAGACTTAAAACAGACATCAAGAAGCACATCTTAATGGGCTAAACCGGAGGAAAAAAGCATCTGAGGGTCTAAGATGAGATACTAGTTTAGATGAAGAACCACACACTCTCCTGCAGGTGTGTGTTTCTCTGGGACTAGGATTCAGAGGCTTGTGTGTGCCGTGGACCCCCGCCCCTGCCCCAGGCGGCTGAGGGGGCCTTTCCTCAGAGCAATAACAGAAGACTCACTCAATTACATTTAAACTTATCAAAATACTAAAAGTAAAAACAAAAAAAAAACAAGTCTATGATTCCACAATATAATATATTACACAACAAGGCAGGGGTCCCCAAGCTTTTTACACAGGGGGCCAGTTCACTGTCCCTCAGACCGTTGGAAGGCCGGACTATAAAAAAAGCTATGAACAAATCCTTATGCACACTGCACATATCTTATTTTAAAGTAAAAAAACAAAACGGGAACAAATACAATGTTTAAAATAAAGAACAAGTAAATTTAAATCAACAAACTGACCAGTATTTCAATGGGAACTATGCTCCTCTCACTGACCACCAATGAAAGAGGTGCCCCTTCCGGAAGTGCAGTGGGGGCGGATAAATGGCCTCAGGGGGCCGCACGCGGGCCCTAGTTTGGGGACCCCTGCAACAAGGCCTAGTAAGCAGGTCTGACAAGGACTATCGTTTTAAGAAGAAAGGAACATTATATCTTAAGATACACTCTACAACTGTCATGGAATAAAAGACGTCTACGATTTCTTTGGGGACAAAGTCACTGATGTTGCTAATATTGCTCTAGTTCCCAACATGTATAAGTGAATGTCATCCTTAGAAAGTTAGTTGAAACTAAACATATCATTTTGTTGTTGTTGTTGTTGTTACCCAGACCCACTCTCTAAATTATTGCCACAGACCCTAGGTTAAAAACTACCACTTCATTAAAGGGAAAAGAAAGAAATATATATTTGTATTAAAAAAAAATTTTTTTTTACAGCCAGGTACAAAACTAGAAGGTGGTCTTCATTTCCTCACACACGTCTTCCCACGCCTCGACTCCGTTGAGCAAATTCACAGACCTACGTCCTCAGAGGAGCTCCCAACCCCCCCAGCCTCGCCGGCTGTCGGCAAAGCACGGTGAGACGGCCGGGCTACCTCCTGTCCTATCGGAGCCGCCACTTTTACCAGTGACTGAAAAGAGCTCCAGTGACCGGAGGGGGCAGTCCTGGCAGTTACGACGTCATCTGAGTGACTGAGGACACAGGGCGGGCGGTCCCAGCAGCCTGGCACAGACAGACCGAGGTTTACAAACCGAAGTATTATCTACTAAGGGATGCGGTGACATTAACTCACACCCTCGGGATGGGGAGAGGTGACGGGACACCTCTTTGGGTCACCTACTATGCTGGGTAATTTTGATGCCTTTAGCCCAGAGGTCCCCAAATTTTTTACACAGGGGGTCAGTTCACTGTCCCTCAGACCATTGGAGGGCCGGACTATAAAAAAAACTATGAACAAATCCCTATGCGCACTGCACGTATCTTATTTTAAAGTAAAAAAACAAGGCCCTGGCCGGTTGGCTCAGTGGTAGAGCGTCGGCCTGGCGTGCAGAAGTCCTGGGTTCGATTCCCGGCCAGGGCACACAGGAGAAGTGCCCATCTGCTTCTTCACCCCTCCCCCTCTCCTTCCTCTCTGTCTCTCTCTTTCCCTCCCACAGCGAGGCTCCATTGGAGCAAAGATGGCCCGGGCGCTGGGGATGGCTCCTTGGCCTCTGCCCCAGGCGCTAGAGTGGCTCTGGTCGCAACAGAGCAATGCCCCGGAGGGGCAGAGCATCGCCCCCTGGTGGGTAAAGCGTCGCCCCCTGGTGGGCGTGCCAGATGGATCCCGGTCGGGCGCATGCGGGAGTCTGTCTTACTGTCTCTCCCCATTTCCAGCTTCAGAAAAATAAAAAATAAAAATAAATTTTAAAAAATTTTTAAAAAAAAGTAAAAAAACAAAACGGGAACAAATACAATATTTAAAATAAAGAACAAGTAAATTTTAATCAACAAACTGACCAGTATTTCAATGAGAATTATGGGTCTGCTTTTGGCTAATGAGATGGTCAATGTGCTCCTCTCCCTGACCACCAATGAAAGAGGTGCCCCTTCCGGAAGTGCGGCGGGGGCCGGATAAATGGCCTCAGGGGGCCGCATGCAGCCTGCAGGCCGTAGTTTGGGGACGCCTGCTTTAGCCTGTTTGATCCTCATGACAGTCGTGAAGCCAGTGGGTCCCTGAGCCTGCCCCCAAACTGGGCAAGGGAGAGAGAAAGGGCTTATCGGTGGCACCTGACTCCTAGTCAAAAGACACAACCTGCTATATCTTTCGGGGGGAAAAGAGAAAAAAAGAGGGAGAGTAAAGGTGGCAGGTGAACCCAGGTATCTACCAAAACCCCACTAAAAAAAAAAAAGAATTTTAAAAGGCTTTTTAAAAATGAAATCCACCCAAGTCAGAACAGGAGAGTAGACAGCAATCAACTTCTGAAACCCGGAAGTCAGGTGGATGAGGGGGTCTAAGAAGGCCAAGAACACTGAAACCCAAGGTGAATGCTAAAAATCAGAGAACCAACCCAATTAGCACCCCCCGACTCTCCGAAGTCCCCCCCCCCCCGCCCCAGTCTCCTTGGCGGCAGCCAGCGCGGTGTTTGTAAAAGGCAGATGTCCCCGAGAGAGTGGCCCTCCCCTGACCTCCCATTGCTCTCACAGGAAAGTTCAAAGCCTCCACTGGGCCCTGGCCGGGGAGCTCAGTTGGTTAGAGCGTTGTCCTGATACGCCAAGGTTGCGGGTTCGATCCCCAGGCAGGGCACATACAAGACTCAACCAATGGATGTATGTATGAATAAGTGGAACAAATCAATGTTTCTGTCTCTCTCCCTGTCTCCCCCTTCTTCGCTGTCTAAAATCAGTGAGTAAATAAAACAATGCCAATCAGTCCTCAGTCGGATACCAGGCTGTGTGGCACCTGGCCTTCCAGCCTCTCCCGCCTCCTCCCCCACTTCATGCCCCCTCAGGGCCTGTGCCCGTCACACGTCTGAGCTCAAAGATCACTTGTCTCGGGTGGGGGGACCTCCAACCCCACCTGGTTAGATCAGGTCCCTGACATTTCCCCTCCCACCACTGGAGTTAACTATATATCTATATAGTCTGACGTTACATCCTGGTGTGCTAATTTGAATTCCCTGCCTCTCTCTCTGCATAACAGCCCTGAAGAAGGCGAGATCTATACCTCTTCATCTACCATGTACCTAACACGGCACCGGACCCAGAATAGACATTCAAAATATGCCTGCACATAAACCTTTAACTCGAGTCGAGGAGCGTGGGCGCTCACCCCAGGGACGTTTTCTATACTAGCGTATGGCCATGTCTGTCGGCTCGATAGCCTCATGCCTGACCCCTCACCAGCAATATCTTTTCTTGCCTTAACCCCAAATACCTCCTGTTCATTCTGCCCATTCAAGGGTTCTCTCTTTTCCTTTCTCCTTATTTTTTTTTGTGTGTATTTTTCTTAAATGAGATGCGGGGAGGCAGAGAGACAGACTCCCACATGTGCCCGATCAGGATCCACCTGGCACGCCCACCAGGGGGCGATGCTCTGCCCATCTGGGGTGTTGCTCTGTTGCGACCAGAGCCTTTCTAGCGCCTGAGGCAGAGACCATGGAGCCGTCCTCAGCACCCGGGCCAACTTTGCTCCAATGGAGCCTAGGCTGCGGGAGGGGAAGAGAGAGACAGAGAGGAAGGAGAGGGGAAAGGGTAAAGAAGCAGATGGGCACTTCTCCTGTGCGCCCTGGCCGGGAATCAAACCCGGCTTCTGTTCTCTTTGACGAGGACTATTCATTGACTCGAGCTACGAGCATCGCCTCTCAGCCGCGCTAACAGCGGTGATGCTCCAAGCAGTTTTCTCCTCTTTTTGCCAAGTGGTATTAGACAGTTTTAGCTCAACCCCGACACGTTAGAGAGGCCCCAGAGAGCTTTCAGGATCGACATCGTCACACCGAAGTGCTACAGCAAGCTTGGAAGGTCCCTGGTTTCTGCGGCAGTGACAGCTCCCAGCTGTTTGCTTAACCCCTGGTTTGCTTGTTCATTGATTCGCCCGTGCATTCATTTATTCTCACATTTATGATTCATTTGTAGTTACGAGAGGACGTGTACTTTTCCACGTCCCTCCTAAAGGACCACTGAAATCCCGCAGACCTCAGCTGAGTGTGGGGGGGGGGGGCAGCACCTCTTCCCGCCTGGGAGAACTCCAGCTCTCAGCCTTTCTCTGTGGTGATCGTTTTTCCATGTATTGACTTACCCCCCTTAAACAGGTAAACACGAGGCTGCTCTCCACAGGTAATACCCCAAACACCTGGGGTTTCTAATCTTTCATCTCAGCTTTAGAACAAATCGTGGGTCTCTAACCCCCAGCCCAGAAGACAAACAAACTGTCTAGAGACATCCAAATACAAAGGTACTCAACCTCATACTTGACCATCAAAACTCCACCCATCCTGATGAGTCTTTCTAAATGTGACTGCCAGCATAATCATCATCTGACCCACAAAGCTGTTATACAAATGACTATAAAAAAAGTCCACATAAGGCCCTGGCCAGTGGTGTAGTGGTTAGATCGTTGCCCTGCAGCACTTAACTAGATATCTATATCTAGTTAAGGTTGCAGATTCAATCTTGGTGTCTCTAGCTCCATCCCAGGGGCGCTGGTTGAACCCCAAGGTCGCCGGTTCAAGCCCCAGTCAGGGCACATATGAGAAGCAATCAAAGGGTACACAACTAAGTGGAACAATGAGTTGAAGCCTCTCTCTCTCTCTCTCCCTTCCTCCTTCTCTCTCTCCTTCCCTTTCTGAACTCTCTCTTTCAAAAAAAATCTACTTAAGTATGACATTGGGAGCAGCTGTAAGTTAATGACGATTTGTTGAATAAGAAACTATAAATGAAGGAATACGTGAGCAGATAGAGCGATTGAAATTTTAAATTCATTTTTATGTTTTTGCATTTACTTTGCCGAGAAGCAGTAAAAGAAAAATTAAATTTAAGGACCCTAGTCACAAGTAGATACAAAGAGAAAGGGGTCGATTCACTCGTGTCTTCGAGCTGAGAGTCAACTGTTAAAGATCCAGCATCGGCACGGGCGGGGGCGTCCCCACCACGGGACCCAGCCAGCGCCTCCTCCGGCCCCAGCCGGGTGACCAACACACCGCTGCCTGTCGCCTAAGAAACAAGGAGATCACTCTGTGAATGCGAATAACGAGGAGATGAAACCAGAGATGAAAGAACACATTTACCCGAAATAAGAAGAAAGCATTTCTCGTAAAGAACCTGTTTGAAATGAGGAAAGAGTGAAGAACGGAGCCACGGTGTTTCCCACCCAGAGACCACGCCTGACAGTCGGAAGGGCTGATGGTGAAGAAACAGTGTGGATGACCGCGCTCCACCTCTGTCCTGACCCTGGGGTTCCCCATGAATTCTCTGCATAGCAATGTGTTAGGACGTTTGCAAACACCTGCAGAGGCCACGGGCTGGGAAGCATCTTGGAAGCGATCTGAGGCGCCCTTCCGAGCACTGAGCTTAAGTCCCATCAACCCGACCAACCAGCACCAGACCGGGAGCTTCCTGAGGAAAAGACGCGTGAGCTTTCTGTGTGAATGCCCGGAGTCGGGCACAGCGCTGGGCACGTCTTATGGCGCGGATGTTACTGAATGAATGAATGGCCGTTCCCTGATCCTCCAACTTATGCCTGAACAGCTCCAGTGGCTGAGACCCTGCCCCTGTCAGAGCCCAAATTACATAAAACCTCCTTTAATCACAAACCATGTACAATGACCACGGTTGGCCCACTGAGGCCGGCTCTTGGCAATGTACCAGAAAGAGGACAAAAAAGGTTGGCACGGGCCCTCCTAAAGATGGTTAGGTGACAGTGATCTGGAACCATAAAATAGAAATAATAATTTTTAAAAAGGCAGTCTGAGCCCATTTTCAGAACTCAAACCATTGAAGCAAAAAAAAAAAAAAAAAAAAAATGGAGTAGACGTAACTGGCCTCCTGACAGGACCCTAACTGTTGTTTCTGTTATTAGAGCTGGTCCAGTGGTGCTTATTCGCCACTTTCACAGGAAAACCCGATAAAGAATCTGCTTCTCCAGGGGGTCCACGTTCGTCTGCCCGCCCCGCCCGCCGCGGAGAATGGACTCCACAGTCTGCGCTAGACGAGCCATCCGTCCCCACCTGCTCTCGCCCTCAGGAGACGGGCGCCCCTCCCTCGTCAAACCTCCCGCAGATTTCCACCCCGTCATCACAAGCATCCAAAGCAGAGGGTCAGCAAAGGCCGCCCGGGGGCGGGGGGGGGACGACAGGACCCCAACGATCAACACCGAGACGCGGAGAGGCAGCTATCCGTCAGAGAGACACGTGGAGAACGGAAGGGGAGGCTTGGGAGAGCAGAAAGTAAATGCTGCCTCTCCATTTGGGGTGCTCAAGAGGAAACGAGGTAATGGGGAACCTCCCCTTTCGAAGTACAAACTGAATTGCTCAATACGTTTTGACAAAAAAAAAAAAAAATCACAGTGTCATATTTAAGCCAACAAAGATCTGGTTCAACCCCTCTATGTAAGGAGATATATTTTATCATGACATCCAACATCCCCCGGCATGCGTTTACTTTGCTTTAGACAGAAGGAGGGAGCAGCCTCCTGCCAAGTTCTGAGGGCTTGACCCTTCTGAGCCTTTGTGAGGGACCTGCAAGTCCGGGCTTGCCTGGAGGACTGAGCGACTTCCCAGCAAGTCAGCCACAGTCGGGCAGAGCTCAGCAACGGAGACATCACCGGGGGTCATCCCCAAACACAACAAAGCCCTCCCTTAACAAACAAACAAGCGGGGTCATCCATTTCTATGACAAATGCCATCCCAGGATTGTTGGGGCGTGGGGAGCAGTGAGATCCGTTAAAGGTTTTCCGGCCTAAGAGAAAATGGGCAGATTGCTGTTGAGAGTAGAGAAAACACCACTATTTGATGAGCCATCTACGTCTAAGACTCTGGGTGGAGGGGCGAGAGTCAGGATGAAAATTCCGCGTTAAACAAAATTAGACAGGTGGCTTCATTAACCAGAAACATTCAGAGTCTTAAAAATACGCATGTGCTCTGTAAATCTCCACGAGTCAGAGCTCTAACTTTATTTGATCACTGAATTCTTATTTTTATTGTTTGCCCTGGTAGATTGCCTAGAACAGTTCTCCACCCTGGCGGCATATTGAAATCGTGTACACAGTGTTTAGAAAACCCGGCACCCAGACTGCACCCCCGGACAAACTCTATCAGCATTTCTGGGGGTAGAACCCAGGCACTGACATCCTTTAGAGCCTCCCAGGCCTTCTGGAGGCTGAGAACCGACATAACAAACACCAGGGCTGCAGCTCACAGCGCTGTACAGGATATCTGATAGTTGCTAGGACACTAAATCCCCAAAGTTCTCATCACAAGGAAAAAACAAAAATGTTTGGAACGATATGAGATGATGGATGTTAATCAAACTGACTGTGGTCATCTAGACACGGATGTCAAACCACGATAAACTTACACGGTGCTGGATGTCAATGACACCTCAAAGAAAAGAATAAAGCTATCCTAATCTCTTCTTTTTTTTTTTTAACTTGCCTCATCTTGAAATAATTTTTAACTAGGTGAATAAAAAACAACTCTAATTTTAAAAGTGTTTAAGATAAATCCAAATAGAAACACTCAACCCCGTACTGCTCTCGGTCACAATAACCTAGCTACAGGGTAAGTGCATCCTACCCTAACCTGCACCCTACCCTAACCCGCACCCTACCCTAACCCGCCTCCTACCCTAACCCGCCTCCTACCCTAACCCGCCTCCTGCCCTAACCTGCACCCTACCCTAACCTGCATCCTACCCTAACCTGCACCCTACCCTAACCTGCATCCTACCCTAACCTGCACCCTACCCTAACCTGCATCCTACCCTAACCTGCACCCTACCCTAACCTGCATCCTACCCTAACCTGCACCCTACCCTAACCTGCACCCTACCCTAACCTGCATCCTACCCTAACCTGCACCCTACCCTAACCTGCACCCTACCCTAACCTGCATCCTACCCTAGCCCGCACCCTACCCTAACCTGCACCCTACTCTAACCTGCATCCTACCCTAACCCGCACCCTACCCTAACCTGCATCCTACCCTAACCTGCATCCTACCCTAACCCGCACCCTACCCTAACCCGCACCCTACCCTAACCCGCATCCTGCCCTAACCTGCATCCTACCCTAACCTGCACCCTACCCTAACCTGCACCCTACCCTAACCTGCACCCTGCCCTAACCTGCATCCTACCCTAACCTGCATCCTGCCCTAACCTGCATCCTACCCTAACCTGCACCCTACCCTAACCTGCATCCTACCCTAACCTGCATCCTACCCTAACCTGCCGCAACAGACAACCTATGCCGTACAGACGAGAAATGACCGCACCTAAGTCAGCACCTGGATTCTTGGCCTCCAGGCGTCACCCTCATGTGAAAAGCGTGCAAGGGGCTGACCCTTCACGTCCCCCCACCCCAATCCCTGGCTCCGAGGTTACACCTCCTCCCTCCATATTCCCGTAACCGTTCCCCTCCTAACGCGAAGAAAGCGACACAGCCCGCACACCGTACACTGAGTTCCCTGCAGCAGGAACCTGGTTGTCCTGACCATCTTCACATCCGTAAGCCAATCAGAGCGACTGGCAGAGGAAGCCCTGACTAAATTAGTGCACTGATTATTCCTGGGCGCACAGACAAGAGAAGAGCCTGATCCAGCCCATCCTGTAATGAGCAGCTTCGCCAGACAGATCACGACGATCCCTTTCTGTCTAACAGCCATCCTGTCATTTTCTTCACAGCGTGGTCTCAGTGTCTTTCTTCTACAAAAACACCCTGGAGACCATCTGGATTAAAAAGCTACAATTCAAATGACAGGAAAAGACCTGGGTGTCTACCTGTCAGAGACGGGTTAAAGGCGTGCCTCGAACATTTCACAGAAATACGACAGAACGAGGAAGGAAGCTCTGTACGTACTCATAGGGAAAGATGTCACTTAACAAGTGAAAAAGAAAATTCGGGGTGCAGAGCAGTACGCGTGGTATATTATAGTTTGTGATAAAGATGGGGAAAGTGGGGTGTATGTCTTTATTCGTTTACACACGTACATAGACACCCCAGAGGGACACGGAACACACCAGTTACACCAGAAGTTACCCAGAAAGAACCAGACAGATGAGAGCTGAGGGTCGGAGAGAGCACATTCACTGTGAAACTCCTCACATCTTTTTTTAAATTTTTTGCACCATGTGAACATATTTGTATTTTCAAATATTTAAATAAAAACAACTTAGAAAAAGAGACTACAACTGTGATAATTATGATTTAACGCTATGTTAAATAGTAATAATTTTCATACTATCCTTCCATTCTGATCTTTTTCTTTTTTTTAAAATTTATTGATTTTAGAGAAAGAGCGAAAGGGAGAGCCAGAGAAACATCGATTTGTTGTTCCACTTATTTATGCATTCTCTGTTGATTTTTATATGTTCCCTGACTGGGGAATTGAACCCACAACCTTGGGATATCAGGACAACGCTCTAACCCACTGAGCTACCCAGCTGGGGCTCATTCTGATCTTCTTCCATTATCCACAAATTCTAGATGTCAGGAAACAGGTTAGGTAGCACATATATACACCAAAAATATAAACATCCTTAATAATCTTTCGCTTTTTACCGGCCCTTCAAGAGCTAATCAGCTCCTAGTCTAGATTTCTTGGGGCTTTTTCTTCTCTCTGCCTGACCGCTGATCTCTCTGGTGAGGTCAAGTACAAAGGGCGCCGTCTCCCCCACGGCTGCTCCCCACGCGGACGCCCACCCTGTGCCTCCTCACGCCCCTCCTGTGCGCTGAAACCGAGGCGAGAATCCCTGGCACCGTGAGGGATTTCGTCTTAACTTATCCACTGACAGTCAGTGTCAGGCAGTGGGTCCCGCCCTCTGCGAGCTTTCAGGAGAGTGAGAGAGACGGGCCGGCCGAGAGCCCTCCTCGACCTTTCCCGTTCCTTCCCTTCACTGTTGTTGGAATGATGATACTAGACACAACGATCAGCAGTCCGTATGCCTGTAGATTTGGACCCGCAAATAAGCAAAATGGGCAAAATAGTAGAATCATTCACAACTTTATCAGAAATGACCACTGTGGGAATTTTAATGCGTGTTCTACTTTAAAAAAAAAAAAAAGAAAAGAGAAGCCCTGGCTGGTTGGCTCAGTGGTAGAGCGTCAGCCTGGCATGCAGAAGTCCCGGGTTCGATTCCCAGCCAGGGCACACAGGAGAAGCGCCCATCTGCTTCTCCACCCCTCCCCCCTCTCCTTCCTCTCTGTCTCTCTCTTCCCCTCCCGCAGCCAAGGCTCCATTGGAGCAAAGTTAGCCTGGGCACTGAGGATGGCTCTGTAGCCTCTGCCTCAGGCGCTAGAATGGCTCTGGTTGCAACAGAGCAACGCCCCAGATGGGCAGAGCATCGCCCCCTGGTGGGCGTGCCAGGTGGATCCTGGTAGGGCACATGCAGGAGTCTGTCTGACTGCCTCCCCATTTCCAACTTCAGAAAAATACAAAAAGAAAAAAGAGAGAGAGAGAGAGAGAGAAAGAGAGAGAGAAGTATCAACTCATTGTTCCACTTAGTCACGCCATTGATTGCTCCCCATACTTGCCCTGACCCAGGCTCGAACAGGCAACCTCAGGGTCAAGCCGGTGCCTTTGGGATCACGCTGGCAACCTATCCACTGTGCCACTGGCCAGGGCTGTTCTCTTCTACGTTTTAAACAAGCTGAAGTTTACCCACAATTTTAAAAAGATCTTCTTCGGATGATACTTAATGTTCTTCTCCAACACGGTAATGACAAGACAGCGTTCCTCGGGACGAAAGCTAGATCTGTGTGCCACCCCGGTGACGTGGGGCCCCGCGAGTGTCTGCTCCTGGGAGGACGCGTGGAGGGTCTTATTCTCCATCCCCAGAACTTGGCGTTCGGGCGGAGCTCAACTGATGATTGCGGAACGGAAGAACGGATGGAGGAATCCGCGACGTAGATTACTGAACGCTAACAAATCTGGCCGTGGTTGTTAGCTCATACATTGAGCACTGCTTACACTTAAACTGTCAAACTGTCAAGATATAGAAAGGCTTCCAGCAGGGGGTGGGGGGGCAGGGGAGCTTAAAAGGAGAAAGCTCTTTTATTTGATAAGAAGGAAAAATAAAAAAACTCTGCAAAAAGGAAATAGTAAAAACTACCATCTTCATCTCACTCCATATAACATCATGGTCAAATTCTTAAAACATTGAGAACCCGCCAGACCAGGAGTTGGCACAGTGGATAGAGCATCAACCTGGGATGCGGAGGACCCAGGTTCGAGACCCCGAGGTGGCCAGCTTGAACGCAGGCTCATCTGGTTTGAGCAAGGTTCACCAGCTTGGACCCAAGCTCGCTGGCTTGAGCAAGGGGTCACTCAGTCTGCTGTAGCCCCCCGGTCAAGGCACATATGAGAAAGCAATCAATGAACAACTAAGGTGCTGCAACGAAGAATTAATGCTTCTCATCTCTCTCACTTCCTGTCTGTCTGTCCCTATCTGTCTCTCTTGTTATGAATAAATAAATTATAATGTATTTATTTTTTTTATAAATGAGAAACCACAAGAACCCAACTCTAAGGCAGAGCGCTCCCTAGCCAGGTGCGACGGCCCGGGTCCCCCACACAGGTCGCTGTACCTGAACGGAAGATAGGGGGGGTTGGAGCCAGAGAGGAGGGCTCGGTAGGCTTCTTCCGGTGTCTTCTTCAAATAGATGACCTGCGACAGATAAACAGCAACATTTAGAACACTGCCACAGAATGACCCAAACCTAAATGACTCACCAACTTTGTGCGTTTCACCTCCTTCCTCTTTGAGGGACAACTGTCATAGTGAGAATCTTGATCTTTTCAGACGGCCACTGAGCTACCCAAATGTCCTTTTCAGCCTTGGGCCTCAGGGCGGGGGAGAGCTTTGAGACCGTCCGGGGCTGTGTCCAGGGCACAGGAGCAGATGCCCGGGCAGGGCGTCCCCTCTGGGGACAGAACGATTGTCCCCTCTGGGGACAGAACTTCCATGACTGTGCTATGTGCTCACCAAAGACCAACAAGGGCCTCCCTGTCCTTCACTGAAGGGCCATCGTGAGGTAATTCGGCGCCTGGTGAATGTCGGAAGACATCTAAGGCCGAGCAAGCACAGGACCCACGGGAGGTCTGCGGGGTTCTCTGTCTGCCCTGAGCAAAGCCCGGGGCGGGGCGCTCTCTCCACGCTCCCCGAAATCACAACGAGCCCGGGGATGACGCACGCAGGTAGGAGCCTGCAAAACACACTGACTGGCTCGGCTCCTGACGGCACGGGGGCCCGGGTCCCTCTGGCCCCCGTAAGACAAGCTCATCTTAAAGAAACAAACACAAAGGAGCCCTGCAAACCGGTCAACAGCTTCCGTTTTAATTCACGTATCGGCTAAGAGGAGTCAGGCGGGGTTTCAGGGCCTGGTGCCCCTCAGCAGCAGCGATATATTGGGGGGCAAAGACAATAATTAACCCAAATAAACAGTCCGTGGTAAATGCTGGGAGGGAAGTCAACAGGGTCCTTCTGAGCGGGGTGAGGCCGTCGGGAGGTTCTCCGGGGGACAGGCGGGTGAGGTGTGTGGGGACACAGCCAGGTAGAGGCCAGGCGAGAAAGAGCTCGGTGAGTTGGACAAAGGGGGGGTCTCTGTGGCTAGGGCAGGGGAGGGGGACCAGTTAGCAGCCATGAGGAGCAGCACACACCAACCATGTTTTGTTCTAAGTACAATCTGACGTGTTCATTCCAGCCCAGGGCATTGGTCCTTGTCCTCTATAGCCTGGATCAAGTTTGACCCCTAAAATCTTACCCTACACCTGGAGCTGGTGGCATTCTTTTCCTAATACGTCCCAACCTCAGAACCCTACTCACTTCAACAACAAGAATGACAGGGTCCCAGCTCCTACAATACAGGGCTTTCCCCTCCCCTCACGGCTCCCGTGAGCTCTAAGCTCTTCTACTAGCAACAGAGTGCACGGATTTGATTAGTGATCATTGCAGGACTAGAAAACACCTCCACTCTGAATGCTCTGAAGAAAGAAACCCGAAATGAATACATGAAAAAGCAGGTCTTCCTCTAATCGGGACGCTCCACGTTCACGTGACAAGCACGCACGGAGGTCTGATAAAGCATGCGCCAGCCACAGCAGATTGAATACGACGCAAAAAACAGCACGGAAAAGGAAACCACCGTCAAAGAACAGTCTCACTGTGGGGCCCAGGCTCCACCCACGCAGGCGCCGACCGACCTCGAGCCGCAGCTCAAATAATTCCAGAACTTGGCTTACACCAGCCCAAGCTTTGCAAACCAGTGACCAACAAGAAAACAGGATTTTTGTTGTGCCCTGACAGGCAGGTTACATAATAGAAACAAGAGTTGTGATTTTGTTTTGTTTTTTCTCCAGCTGAAAAGATGCATATTGGGAAGGGGACCACCCCTGCTACAGGGAACAAGCCACCTGCAGAATGCTCGTGTGTTTGGATTAGACCAATGAAAGCTTATACACCAACCTCTGCAAAGCACCGTCAACATTTCCCACCTCGGGAACAATGACTGTGACTTCCTTTTGTTTTGAGGCGGTCGCTCTGCAGGAGGTAGGTGACCACCCACGGGAAATACTGCGCTCCCCCCCCCCGGCTTGCCCACAGGGCCCCTGCTTCTCCCCTTACCTGCATGACTTAGCACACATGGCCCGTGTTCTCACACTGTAAGATGAGAGCCTTGGTTTTTATTTTTATCCCGGTGCTAAATTATTAATAAGCGCCAAGTGAAACCCAACAGAGGCCGTCTAAATTCCGGGACGATTCCAGGGGCAGGTGAGTGCAATGACCTTTCACAACCTGAGGACGGGTCCACGGGAGAACAGTGGGCAAATGTTCTAAGAAACCAGGGCACTGCTGAGCGCGCACACACGCTGGGGCGATTAAAATACCAGACTCCGTGTTTCCAGGAGAACATATGCCAGATCTTCTCAGATCTGTCTCCATTAAAAAGAGAAAGAGAGAGAGCCTGACCACGTGGTGGCACAGTGGACAGAGTATCGGACTGGGACACGGAGGACCCAGGTTTGAGACTTCGAGGTCACCGGCCTGAGCGCGGGCTCATCTGGGTTGAGCAAAGCTCACCAGCTTGAGCCCAAGGTCGCTGGCTTGAGCAAGGGGTCCCTCCGTCTGCTGTAGCCCCCCGGTCAAGGTACATATTGAGAAAGCAATCAATGAACAACTAAGGTGCCACAACGAAGAATTGATGCTTCTCGTCTCTCTCCCTTCCTGTCTATCTGTTCCTGTCTGTCCCTCTCTCTGTCTCTCTGTCTCTGTCACACACACACACACACACACACACACACACACACACACACACAAAAGGAATGAGACAGACAAGGCTGACTCAAGCTCGCAAGAACAGCACCATGTAAGGATGCTGTGGAGGATTCTGAAGATCAGAGAGCTGGGGAACTTCCCAGACTGCCCTGCTGCTCGGGGAAGGAGTCAGAAGTCCAACACACATCTGACTCCAAAGCTACGGTCATGCCCTACGTCACGCCCTACGTCACATCTGCTTGAAAACATAAACCCGACCTGTGGTGGCGCAGTGGATAAAGCGTCGACCTGGAAATGCTGAGGTCGCCGGTTCAAAACCCTGGGCTTGCCTGGTCAAGGCACATATGGGAGTTGATGCTTCCAGCTCCTCCCCCCTCCTCTCTCTCTTCTTCTCTGTCTCTCTCTCTCTCCCTCTCTCTCTCTCCTCTCTAAAAATGAATAAATAAAATAAAATAAAAAATAAATTAAAAAAAAGATTTGCTTTACATATTAAAAAATAAATAAATAAATAAAAATAAAAAAATAAAACATAAACCCAACACATCAAGGTCTTTTCTGAAAAGGGCGCTCCGGCAGCCACCGCTGGACCTGTATTATGTCTAAACCTAGGACTGGTTAAAGACATAATGACATTATAACCTAAATTATAGAGAACCACACGTGGAGGGGAAAAATTGCTCCAAGAATGAAAACGCCAGGGGCATCGGCACCGATCTCGACAGGACCTGGAACGCCTCGTGGAAGCGTGAGCTGACCTGACCTCCAACAGAAGAGCTCTCAGGAGTGTTGAGACGCCCGATTTACTTAAACCACCTACTTACTTCAGTAAAGGCATATGTATCTATTGCTTGACTTTCCCTAACGCCAAGGACCCGGGTATGGAAAAGTGTCGGAGCCCCACCCCGGAGCCCGAGGAAGAGACCACAGCTGTCACTGCCTTCATTCACGAAGCCACCGGAAATCAATCAAGCCCACAGCCCCACCCACTCCTACTTCCAGAGGCCGGGGTTTCCCTACAGACACACGTCAGAACTGCCCCCTGACCACGGGGAACTGACCGAGGTTGCAAAGGTCAGCTCTGATGTTTTATTGAACACCTATAAAACCCCAACTGGAAGAATCTTCCCAGACTTTTAACTGATGAAACTTAATAAAAACCCTGGGCCTCAGACTTGGTGTGCCAGGCCAACTGACCCCTGGAACAGTGAATGTCTGCATCACCTTCATAAACGTGCCCTTGTCCTCGGGAAGCCCTGGAAATCTTCTCGACAGAACAGTATGTGGCATACACGTTCACATTTTAAACAAACTGGGAGTCAACCAGCTAAAGTGATTAAAAAAAAAAAAAGTTGAGTGATTCTTTTCTGCTTAATTAACTTTGATGCCAGGATTGAGGACCCAAATAACTCTCTCAATGGCTTTAATAAAAGATTCTTAAAGAGCCCAGCATCCTCATATATAAGCTAGGAGCATTTTATTTAATAACCTAATAAAATCACTGTACTACCAGCTAGCATGATACATTGTTGCCCACCAAGCCAATGTTGCCCAGGCCTGATTCATCACGCATCAGTTCCTAATGTTGCCAGCACAGGTAGGACCATTTCTCCTTAAACAGATATTCTCTTTGACCTTAATTTAATCTGAAGTGTTTTTATACCGTTGCCATCAGTGGGAAACCAGTATCGCTTGCCATGGTGTCCACACGTCAGTGGGTATTAAATTACATAACTCTGAAAAATGTAAAAGTGTTTGTGCACGCCACACACGGTAAAGCAACGTGACAAACAACCGAGTCAGGACTAATTTTATAGAAACAGCAGACCAACCTGGCACATTAAACACATACCTCTTAGAATTAACTGGCAAATACTTTTAAATTAAATCCTCCTATAAAAGCCCAGCCAGGTGGCCAGCCCTTCACCCAGATAAGGTTCCAACCTACCTTTCCAGGTGAATTTGTCATTGTTCCTCCCACGCCCCCCTCCCCCCCCTAGCCTGGACCCCACACCCTACCCTCGATGCACTTGACACCTTCTGGCACCTGAGGGTCTTTCAAATATATTATTATTATAAACAACTAAACCCCTGACGTTTGGAGATTCACGTTATATTGACTGGCATTTAGATAACAGGGTCACTTATGGTGTAACTATTATGAGTTGTGTCTTCAAATGAATTAATAATATGGTTTTCATGTTACTTGTTTCAGTGTCTGGCTGTTCTGGAAAGTAGTGTGGTTTGAACAAGTGAGGGAACAATACATGGAGAGTATTATAGTAACAGTCGTCATAGTCAAGTATCATCAAAGCCCTAACTCAAATACTGCCTCCACAAGGCCTCGCTTCTTCAGCTCAGAAAGTCTTTCCCTTACTCCTTTGTCGTGTCTGAAACCCTGGGCTTGCCCCGGTGAAGGCACATGTGACAAGCCATCAATGAACAACTAAGGTGAAGCAACTTATGAGCTGACACTACTCCTCAGATTGGATACTCAGAGTGCTCGTGACTTTGATAATGACGATGGAAACGGACAGTTACAAGGCGGCACACCAGGTGCCGGGCACTATTCTGAGCACTTTACCTAATTTGGCTCGTTAATCCCATGACCACCTGGAGGCAGGTGCCATCACTGGCCCCATGGCGGTGTTACGCATGCCATGCTCGCGTCCAGGTACAAGCTCACGCTGCTAGGGTGCCTTGCAGGCAGGCAGCCTGGCTCCCCGGAACACCGCTAACCACTTCCTGAGGGGCCCCGCCCTGCGCTGCGGGGATCCTTTTCCTGTAGACTAAAGTAGAAAGCTCCTGGAGCGCAGTAAGCCAGTTCTCCCAGACCCTCCTACGCCTTACAAGGCCTCCGGTCAGACGGATGCTCAGTAAATAAACGCTTCATCAGGGACTGCTTTTGACGTGTGAGACGGACACAGAGCGGGCGCCCAGCCTACAGGGTGCATTTCATTTCATTTTTAATTAAGTGAATGAGATTTTCGTTTAAATCTGCCACTCGAGCCCTGGCCGGTTGGCTCAGCGGTAGAGCGTCAGCCTAGCGTGCAGAGGACCCGGGTTCGATTCCCGGCCAGGGCACACAGGAGAAGCGCCCATTTGCTTCTCCACCCCTCCGCCGCGCTTTCCTCTCTGTCTCTCTCTTCCCCTCCCGCAGCCAAGGCTCCATTGGAGCAAAGATGGCCCGGGCGCTGGGGATGGCTCTGTGGCCTCTGCCCCAGGCGCTAGAGTGGCTCTGGTCGCAACATGGCGACGCCCAGGATGGGCAGAGCGTAGCCCCATGGTGGGCGTGCCGGGTGGATCCTGGTCGGGTGCATGCGGGAGTCTGTCTGACTGTCTCTCCCCATTTCCAGCTTCAGAAAAATGGAAGAAAAAAAAAAAAAAAAAAAATCTGCCACTCGACCACAGTGGGACCACCCAGGGGAGCTGGTGAAGTGAACTTCCTGAGCCCAGGTGTCCGAGAGCACCGCTGGGTCTAGTCAGTTCTTCCGGGATGTACCAACACTAAGAAAGGGACCGATTTAAAAAATATGAGCTCGCACTAGATGAGCTGTCGCCACCGGCAGGAAGTGTTCCGGAAGCTGAGGCACCCCGCCGGCCCAGATTCTCCCTCTCCGTGTCCGGCGTCTGTCCCAAGGCTGCCCACGGCCACTCCCAGCACCCGGTGGAAGGCAGGGAGCAGGAGGCAGAACAGAAGTCCCCAAAGATCAGCCTCTGCTGACAACCCTTCCGGTCCGCACAGGAGCCTGCACACGCACCTGCACACGCACCTGCCCATGCACCGTGTCAGGGCACGGAGAGAGTCCGCAGCCTCCACGCGGAGCTCAGGGACAGAGACAACGCGGTCTCTAGGAATGGTCTGGGAAGGGCCACCCTGGACCTGAGCTCTCCTTGCACCCTGGGGGCAGTTAGAGGCCACCTGCCCGCCCCCCCCCTCCGTTGGGACCACAGCTCTAAGTCACCTCTGCCGCCGGCCAGCCCTCTTCAGAGGCTCTGCCTTCGGTTCTCAAACCTGCCCGCTTTCTCCCTCCGGCTCTCACCGGCGGCCACGGCGCAGGCAGGGTTTCGGTCTTCAGCGTCACGGGCCTCAACGCCGCGCCAGGCGTCGCACACACTCAGAAAGTGCGGCAGGCTGGATGAACCAGGGAGGGGAGGGAAGGCGAGCGTTTCACATTTCACGTGAGAGCGAGCGCGCCATGGCCGCAAAGCACGGAGCCTCTCTCCGTGGGCGGCACCGGGAGCCCCCGGCCACACTGCCCGGGGTCAAGTCCAACCCCTTTCCTTCACTTACGAGACGTATGACATCGCTGTCCGCGTCCACGTCCTCACCTGTGAAGTGGGGATACCCACTCTACCGGCCTCCCGGGCTTGTCTGTTGGGGAGACTGAGTTAATAACAGACTGCTCACAAGAAGTCGGGGGTCAGAGACCGGGCAGGTCCCCCAGGACTTTCCGCCTGTGTACAGCGCATCTTCACCAATGAGATCAAAGTGGGTTTTGCATCTCATTTGCATAACTGAACAACTTTCTTTGACTTGTGGTTTGCTTTTCTGATGTTCTTGTTTAATTTTAAAAAAAATCAAATGCTCTTTTTTTTTTTATCATTTCCTATTCATTTTTAAATATCCCCAATTTTTTGTGAGCAGTACATACAGAAAGTGCTCAGACGTGTCTCTGGCACCATAACTCTTCTGTAGCGACCAACCACAGAAAGGAGATCAATCAACTCTGGTCCCCAAATAGATTTCTTTCTCCGGGTCACCCCCTTGTGTCTATGTGAATCTGGACCCACAAGTGTTCGTATCTCTGACACCGTAGCCCTAAAGACTGTCTGTCTGTGTATACAAACACTGGAGCATGGGGCTGCACACGCCTCTTGAGATCCCCACGCACCAAAATCGTCGTAACACGCGGACCGCCCTTTCGCTCAACCTTCTCGCTTTAAAGTATCGACGTTGACCTTATTCTCTCTCCATCAGGGGTCGTCAAACTTTTTATAAAAACCGCCCACTTTTGCAGTGCTGGTCAACCTGGTCCCTACCGCCCACTAGTGGGCGGTCCAGTTTTCATGGTGGGCCAATCACAGCGCTGTTTGGTTGCGCAGTAGGAACCAGGTTGACCAGCACTGCAAAAGTGGGCGGTTTTTATAAAAAGTTTGAAGACCCCTGCCGGGTTCTGCCTCTTCAAACGGCCTCCCGAGACTCCTGGTGCCCTAGAATCAACACCCATAAAACCAAGGCACTGGCCGCTATAAGCCTACTGTCAAAACACCAGAAGGCCCGGGAGGAGACCCCCCCGTCCCTCTCCACCCGGTCCATGGAACCAGGAGACGGCTGATGCCATGTCCACTTTTCCTTCTGTGAGCTTCTCCTGAACAAAAGAATAAGATGCCCAGGCTGGCTTTGTTTTTAGGGAGAATAAAGCAATGACCCGTTGCCTGCAAAGAATGGCCCACAACAGTCCATGGAATGAACATCTAATAAAAAATTAAAAAACAACAACACTATGAAGTGAGAAACTCCACAAAGAATTAAAATGTAAAATTTTCATTTCAATGTCTCTTGCTTGGTTCCCAAGACTCTGGTTGTCAGACTTCTGAAATGTCAGGGCACTTAAATTTATAAACCTCTTTTTCCTGAAGACAGCGTTCAGTCTTCCTTGTCATACATGAGCACCGACAAAATGTTTGATTTTTATTATTTTTAGCAACATTTTTCTTCTTAATCATTTCCTCCCATTATAACCAGTGACGGAGAAAACAATGTCTGCGTTCAACTTTAAAACTTACAAAAAAAAAAAAAAATAAGAAGAAGGCAGACATTTTTTTAAAATGTACAACCGATCTTACTTTTGTTTGAATTCCTTACGGGGATAAAAAATATTCGGCGTTCAACAATCGCTCACAAGTTCGTTAAGTCTGGATTACAAGCCAGAAACGCCACTGAACGTTTTGAAAAACCTGTATTGTATTCAGTCTATTTTAAATCACTTGTACTAAACAGTTCTAATTAGTTAAAACAGAACAAGAATGAAAGCATCCTGTCTCCCGTAGACTCCCAACACGTTGTAAAAGGAGGTAAGTCATTCTTCCTGTTCTTCAAGTTTCCAGTCTATTGTAAATCACAGGTTACCTACGAGGTCTGCAAAGCATCAGACAATGCACCGGCTTAATAAATATGGAGGCGGCACTAATTATAGAGTAAGGCAGGCCTGATGCCAGGTCTCTATCTCCATTGCTTGTTTCTGCCCATTAAAAATACTTAATCACCTGGCATCCCTGTAAAAACAAGGTCTGGAAATGGCTGTTCTTGGTTGAGGCGATGCGTGTTCTCTGAAACATTCTCCTGTGACCTCTCTTTCCACATTAACTGGAGTTTGGGACCTCATATACACTGGACTCTATCCTATTTATTTGAGAATTCATTTAGCATAAAACTGCTCTCTCTCTGCCACGCTCGTGAGTGTAACCAGAGTGAAGCCAGGAGGAGCCCTTTGATGGACCGCTGGGGAGAATCGCAGGCAACATTCGTTATGTGTGTGCTCCCATTTCATCTGATGGGAACCAGGATTTCTAAAATCAGCCTGCAAAGATGTTCTTCCCAAACTGACAGCTGCCACCAGGACGAGTACACGCGCTTGCTAGCCGTGCTTTGGTGACCCGGGCTCTCCTAGCCGGAGAGAGCTCACGTTCCCACACAGACGGAGCTAGGCACACCTCCCTGAAGCAGCCCAGCCCCCCCCCCCCCCCAATTAAGCAAACCAAGGGAACACTGAGCCTGTGTTCTCAGCACAGTCTAAATAGGGACCCTGTAAAGGAGAAAGGGAGAAAGAGTCGGTCCCAAGACAACCTGAGTCCGTAACGTCACAGAAGCGGAGTCCAAGGCTGTTATGTTACAATACTCAGGTAAACACAACCCTGGGTATCATCTGTCGTTCATCATCGGAAGGCGGACTCCGTACAAAAGACAAAAACAGACGCACTCCGGAATACCGCTTGAACAAGACCTACTCTCAAACGGCATGGTTTCATGCTAAAAACTCCTTGTGTGGAGTTTTACTGCTTACTTCCTGTTACAGTATATGGGGTGTTATTGCATAAAACCTTTCAAATTCAGGAAGAAAAGTGAAAAAGAGAGAAGAGCATGTTCTTTAAACCAAAGATTTAACATGATCTAGCTTTAGAAAAAAAGAACTGTAAGTTCATTTATGATGAAGATGTAGGTGATGGTAGAGTCGCTCTATCAAGCCAAAAATCAGTGTTTGAGCCCTCTGAACACCTATGACCAATTATACAAAGTCCTCAACTTGCAAATTAATTACATTCCACATGCTTATTTGTAAAGGCTAATATTTAGATCTCTGGAAATAATTTCCCAAAGATAAAAGCTTATAGAGTTGTGAGCTTCCTGGGCTAGTCCAAAACTGATCCTATATTCCATATTATCACGGAAATCATGTATGTGATATACAATGTAGTAGAAAACATTTCAAAAACTAAAATAAGGTAAACGTGTGTGTGTGTTTTTTTAATTATCTTACCTCAAGGGGGTTTGGGAGAGGACAAAGAAGATAAAAGGAGTCAAACAGACAATTGAGGAAGAGTGCAGACTGTGGGTGGTGGGCACAGATGATGTAATATATAGATATTACAGATGACGTAATACAGAATTCTACATTTGAAACTTATAGGGCCCTGGCCGGTTGGCTCAGCGGTAGAGCGTCGGCCTAGCGTGCGGAGGACCCGGGTTCGATTCCCGGCCAGGGCACACAGGAGAAGCGCCCATTTGCTTCTCCACCCCTCCGCTGCGCTTTCCTCTCTGTCTCTCTCTTCCCCTCCCGCAGCCAAGGCTCCATTGGAGCAAAGATGGCCCGGGCGCTGGGGATGGCTCTGTGGCCTCTGCCTCAGGCGCTAGAGTGGCTCTGGTCGCAACATGGCGACGCCCAGGATGGGCAGAGCATCGCCCCCTGGTGGGCAGAGCGTCGCCCCTGGTGGGCGTGCCGGGTGGATCCCGGTCGGGCGCATGCGGGAGTCTGTCTGACTGTCTCTCCCTGTTTCCAGCTTCAGAAAAATGAAAAAAAAAAAAAAAAAAGAAACTTATAGAATGTTACTAACCAGTGTTTCCGCAATTAATTAAAAAAAGAAAATAGAACCAAGCCCCCACCTCCCAAAATAAACTATCTCCTCTCAATGCTAATACCCAAGGAAAGGCTAGATTAGAAAAACAAGAGGTAGACGGAAGAGGACTTGGTCTTAGGTGGTGAACACACAATGCAATTTACAGATGACGTATCATAGAACTGTACGCTTGAAACCTATATCATCTTATTAACCCATGTCACTCCAGTAAATTTAATTTTAAAAAAAAAAAGATATCAATGAACATATTTGAGAAGGCCTAAGTGAACCCTAAATGACTTCAAATGTTTGGAGTGAAACTTTCTTATTATCTTTCAATCCACTGCAAAACGCATTGCATTCCTCGGTATCTGGCGTGATGTGTACTGAGTAGGGCTGATTGTACGTCCGAGGCAGAACAAATGTGAGAGGAGAAAGGTTTTCTTGCTGGAACCAGAGGGACGTAATCGGGAGGAACCGTGAGAGAGAAAGGTTGGAAACTTCCTGGCGTTACACAGGGGGAAGACCTCCCCCAACCTTGCCGGGGATGGAGCCCACGCAGGGCGGAGACCAGTGAGACCTGAGTGTGGGGTGCTTCCCACGAACCGACTAGGACAACTGACAGCGGCCTGACCTCTCCTAGGAGAACAGAAGGCGGTGGGCCAGACAATCCATTGTATTCATTTTAGTAACTAGACCATGTACCTGAGGGACCCAAAAAAAAAAAAAAAAAAAAAAAAAAGCCATCTTATTCTCTTTCAAACTGAAGACGTCGGTAGGTGAGATGTTATCCCAACTTCTAAGACAGAAGCCACAGAGCCTGGGAACTAGATCTCAGATCTAGACGCTCATAGTAACTTGTAGGCCACCCTTCTTTGAGTCGACTCGAGAATGGAAAACCAACAATTGAGCGCACAACAAAGAACGGGCTGTTCTCTCCGAGTGTTTACAAAGAGCCGTTGCTGAGAGAGAGCAGGCGCCACGGAGCTGTGTGCATCGGCCGGCCAGGTGTTGGCCGAAAGGATTCTGTGGCAACTGTGCCCTGCCCTGGCCCGGGCGGCTCACATCTGCGACAGAACTGTCCATGGGAACACAACAGAATCAATCCCTCTGCAGTGTCTATACACTCTTTAAGCCGTCAGCGTGCTCCCTAAACACTTCTCTTTACTACTGTCCCACGCAGCAGAGACAAAAGGAGTGAGGGCCACTTCCACGTAAGGAGGGGTGATCTACACCCAACCACCAGAGGGACTGGATGCAGACCCCATATATATAATGCAGACCCCATATATATATATAACAGACGGGAAGTCCGCCCACCTTCCCTGGGGCTCCTGGGGGTTTCCCTCCCACACTGGCTCACAGGGGGTGTATGGACCTCATGACTTCCAGAAGACACAAAAACCCTCACGCCCTCAACTCAGTCTATCAGGAAAACAAATGGGCACGGACATTTTCTTATAGAAAGTAAATGTCTTTCCTAGGCTAATAATAAGATTCAAAAAAATGCAGGAGTCAGCTGCTGTAAGCATACACAGAAATTAAATATATAGGTACATAGTCCTGAGGAGTGTGTGTGTGTGTGTGTAAATCCGAGAGCTGATTTACAGCACTGAGGAAGCTTGTTATCAGAAGGCCAAAAGAAGTAGAAAACAGAAAGAAAAAATCCTGAAAAGCTGTATTCAATTCAATGTGAGAACCAGCCCTTCCACAAATTAAAAAAAGCAAAGAGCTGATTTTCCTAGCCCACGGGGAAACTGAACAGAAGATAATATCGCAGCTCCACCCATCTGCAGAAGACAAGCAGAATTTCCAAATTCACAGGTTGGAAATAAACATGCTGTATTGTATGATGTAGGGACCCTGACCTTGAGAGTCATCAAAACTACAAGCCGCCAAGGCTCAGAGCCCATCTGGCCCGTTTGCGGGCAATTATCACAAAAGCATTCTCGCCCACCAAGCTGCAAAAGGAAGGAACTGGAAACTGGAAGTGGCCCTGCCCAGCCCTGGGTCTCCCCTCCCTTCCTCCCGCCCACAAGCAGCCGAATGCTGTCCCTGAGACCCACCCAACGCCGCGGAGGGGCACAGAACACAGGGGAGGGCGTCCGCCGGCGTGGTGCCTGCCTTCAGAAATATTTAAGGCAAACACCTGGATCATTTTGAACCAACATTTTTCAGGGTAGTTTTACCTATAATTTTAAGTAACACTTGTTTAAATCTATGGTTTTGTGGGCAATGTAAAGCAGTCTGATGTTGCAATTTACAGAGGAGCCCCCCTGACGATCTAAAGGCAAAATCCACAAAAAACATATCTGTGTATATATGTGTATATATATATACACACACACACATATATATGTATGTATGCATATATATACAGTACATATATAAAATGCATTATACATATATATATATAATGCAAAAAGATCCTTTTTACCTTACAACAATTTTTGAAAGAGATCTAAAATGTTAAACAAACCATGGCGTGCCCTCTAAATGGAATAGTATTTGGCCATTTAGGCAGCAGAAAGGCAGAACACACGTAGGCCAAGGAAAAACAGGTTCACGAAACTACGGTGCATTATGCCTACGTAAACAGTCCAGGCTGGCAAGATCTAACTGCAGGAGAGCATCCCTACTGCTAGTTCCGTGGGTATGCACTTTTTAACATTTAAAATTCTTTTTTTATATTTTTAATTAAATGCATTGAACTATTCCCCTGTTCAAACTAGATGATTAAAATATATTTAGCCATTTCCCAACCCCTCCCATCCCCCCAACAAATCATGCTCCCCTCCCCCAACCATGCTCTGATCTCTCTTCCCTCTGTCTGATGGCCCTGGTCCCCAACAAACCCCTTCCCGAAAGGCAAAGACTCATTTACCTTCGTGTCCCCAATGCCCAGCACAAGGCCTCGTGACGGTAAGGGCGGGAGAAACACTTGGTTGAATGAATTAATAGTTACCTGATTTGTATCTATTGCCCACTTTCCCCAATTATTTATTGCTCATCAGTCCCCTATTTTAATCTCGATATTCTCTTTTTCCTCTTCTGGTTTGTTTGTTTGTTTGTTTTTTCAGAGCTGTCCACAGTGCTGAGTAGCCTTCATCTGAGCTAAATAAATACTTGCTGGATTAATGAATGCCTGCATACGCATCCCTGAAATGAGAAATTCATTTCGCCTGGTTATCCTCCTTTAAAATGCACACAACATCCAAGAAAGGGGAACACAACTCACACTCACACCTTCCAGGGAACTACCCTAAACCATCATCCGATGGACACCCATCTGAGTGCTACTGAGCCAAGGAGGGTTGAAGTGGAGAGCTGAACAGAAAGGAGGGAAGACGGGCAGACACAGGGAAGGGGGGCAGTCTTCAGATCCTAAGGGGACGAGAACCGCTGAGAAAACGTTTTTTGGGAGGCCAGAGGCCACACAAGTTCCCCACCTGGAGTCACCAACCAGACGTCTTCATACCCTGACCTCCCTCCTCACAACTGTGTTAGCCGGCTGTAATTATCTCTGTATTAAGGGTGATAAATAATAATAATAATAATAATTTTAAAAAAACAAAACAGAAATCAGGCTGAGTTGAACCACTTGCTCTACACATAAAACTAGACAGTGGGTCCAAGGCCAACCTCAAGTCAGTGCTATCACCGTGACACCAGGCGGAGAACGGCCCCTCGCGATCAGTAGTAAGTAGACTTGGGGTGGCCTGTCACTACGGAGGCCTCAAGTGAAGTCTACAGGATAAACAGCAGGCTGCAGCCATGGTTAGAACGTCTACAAACCTTAACCTTGTCACCCTCATGCAGACATGCGTGACATCTGGTTCAGGCCAGTGCCAGTCAATCTGTAATCAGACCCCTGACTGAGCCATGTGGACTCAACAAGTGGGTTATGGAAAACACAACATGGGTACCACCTCTGTTTAAGCGACCTTCGCGTATCTGAAAAAAAAAAAATCATAATTCTTGAACTAACTCCGGACTTAATTTTTTTTTTTTAAGCCAAATCGTTGCCACTTAATGTAAATGCTCCTCAAACATGATTTTCCAGCCTTCCATCATTGTGGCCTGTTCCAAATTCTCCTTGACCCTCTCTATCACAGTTCTGTGAATTGAAACCAATACAAGAACAGGTAAGGGTCTGGTCTTCCAGCATGTGGCAAAAGCTTCATTCATTCATGCTTATATCATTTTTCTTTTCTTTTTTCTTTTTACAGAGACAGAGAGAGGGATAGATAGGGACAGACAGACAGGAACGGAGAGAAATGAGAAGCATCAATCATCAGCTTTTCGTTGCGACACCTTAGTTGTTCACTGATTGCTTTCTCACATGTGCCTTGACTGTGGGGCTACAGCAGACTGAGTAACCCCTTGCTCAAGCCAGCGACCTCAGGTCCAAGCTGTTGAGCTTTGTTCAAACCAGATGAGCTGTGCTCAAGCGGGCGACCTCAGGGTCTCAAACCTGGGTCCTCTGCATCCCAGTCCGATGCTCTATCCACTGCGCCACCGCCTAGTTAGGCTATATCATTTTTCATAGCCGTCTTCTTCAAAGTGCTTGGCGAGCATTTGGGATGCTGTGATGGTCCGAGCATCCTGACTCTCAAATTGCACCAAGTGTTGTCACTCCTGCAAAGCTGGTCTCGTCTTAAACTCTGAGCCCTCCAGCTCCAGGGGCCTAACGTCACTGCCGAGGGATGCAAAGATGCTCATGAGTTGGGACTTCCCTGAAAGGTGCCCGTCACTGCCCAGTGTTGCTGTGATACCCGACAATCGGTCACAATCACTCCGGCAGCCCTGGCTGTGGCACCCACCCACAGAGGAGGGTTTGTGGATTTCCTACTGGGCACGATGTTCTCTGTTTTATCTCCTTCTTGATACTCAGGACAGCTCTGAGACATCACATAAAGATGCTCTCCCCCATGCAGAGACAAGGCAATAAAAACAAAGGCTTCTGTGACATACTGAAACTCGTGACCTAACAAGGAAGCCACAAGCAAAGACCTGACTACGTGGGTGGTGCATGTGGCCCCAAGACGTCCACACTCAAAAGCAAGGCCTGAGAGTTAGCTGCACGACGGCAGGAATGAACCTAACACCACTGAACGGCACACTTCAGAATGGTTAGGACTCATCATAGGAAAACAATTAATTCCGTCACTATGTCTGGTGGCGAGTGTTAACCAGACTTGATATTTCAACTCCAATGCGACTGTTCTCAGTGTTCCTCTGACGCTCCCTTCCTCCTTTCTTCCACACTTTGTCATTCCATTATTCGTTCCTTCAGGAGAGAGGCAGGAAGCACCTGCAATGTGGCAGGCACAGTTCTAAGCATCCCACCCCCTCCACACTGGCCACGCCTCACCTCTTTCCGGGGACACCCCCCATACCCTGGACTTCCCCATGGCAGTGCCACAGGGAGCCCCCCACTGCGGCCTGCTTCCAGTCGGGGAAGGCCTGGGCCTAACCCCTTGTTAAATATTTTATCACCTCCTAAACACGACAATGAATGAGACAGACAAGGCCCCCACCCTGCTTAGTCCAGGGCAGAGATAATAAACAAATAAACTCACAGCCAAGTCAGGTCTCTTCAAATACGGTGCAGTGGAGAAAAGGAGACATTTGGCAAAGGGCTAGCGGGGGGCTGGAGGGCGGGACAGCAAGAGGAACGCAGAGCGAGTCTCTCTGAGGGGGGAGCGTCAGAAGGAGGCGGGCACACGCCAGGGGGAGACGGCCGAAACGTCGAGGCCTTCCGCTGGGGGCGCACGTGAGGTCCCGGCGGTGAGCCGGCCCGTGTGACAGCGGCACCTGTCACGGAGCTCACGGAGGGAGACGGGCCGGATCAGGGAGGCTCCCCACAGCGTTGGTAAGGAGGCTGAATTGTATGCCAAGGCCAAACTGGGCCGATTTGGAAGAAAGCAATGATAAAATTTAGCTCTTTTTTTTTTTTTCTGAAGTGAGAAGCAGGGAGGCAGAGAGACAGACTCCGCATGCGCCCAACTGGGATCCACCCAGCATGCCCATCAGGGGGCGATGCTCTGCCCATCTGGGGTGTTGCTCTGTTGCAACAGGAGCCATTCTAGCGCCCGAGGTGGAGGCCATGGAGCCATCCTCAGTGCCCTGGGCCAACTTTGCTCCCATGGAGCCTTGGCTGCAGGAGGGGAAGAGAGAGACAGAGAGGAAGGAGAGGAGGAGAGGTGGAGAAGCAGATGGGCACTTCTCCTGTGTGCCCTGGCCGGGAATCGAACCTGGGACTCCTGCACGCCAGGCCGATGCTCTACCACTGAGCCAACCGGCCAGGGCCATTTTTTTAAAGCATTATTCTGACAACCAGGCGGCAGCCGGATCAAAGGGAAGAACATGAAGAGGAGTCGATGTGACAAGCTGTGGTGTCATCCGGGTGGACGTCCTCCGACCCCACATGTGTCTTAGAGAGAGAGCCGCCCAAACTCACCTACAAGTGAGCGATTGTAATGCGGGTGGAGGAAACAAGAGAACTCGGGCAAGGACAATTACCCTTTGAAGCAGCCAGTCCCTGAGGGAGTTCATTTCTTTACTAAAAAGGCCAGGACTGGGGGAGTAACAGGCTTGTGGAGAAAGGGAGTAAAAAGTTCTATTTTGCCACAATGAAGGCGATACTGCTGTCTACAGTGCGGAGGCAGTTGGAAGGGTGATCTTGATAATAAGGTATAGACCAGAAGACCCCGGGGTTACCCCAATTTTACAAACAAACAAAAAAACTAAGGCTCAGAGGAAAAGTCTTGTCTGAGTATCAGATACTCCTTAGTCGATCGATGCCCTTGGCTAGAGGGCTGATTCCACATCTGTAAAGAGAAGAACACCCCCACTATTAAGGATGTCTCTCTGAAGAAACACACCCACCTAGCTTACCTGCTGGAGGCTAGGTAGCTGCCCCAAAGGGGAAGATCCTTTGTATCCAAGAAAGATGTCCCAGGAAATAATGACTGATCCAATCAGCAACCTTTAATATATGAGACCAAACTGAGGCGTCCCTGTGACACACCGTACCATTTTCCAAAAAGATGTTTCACCCATTAAATGCATACATGCAACAGGAAGTAAGGTGCACACTTCTCCGTAAGGAGAAAGACTGCGAGGCTTTCCACGTTTATTAATCGTTGCATGAAAAAGCTTTCTGGGGGCACATTGCCAAAATTAGAATAGAAAATCGACTGGGCAACGACATTTCCTGAGCTCAATGCATCTATTACAACTAAGCTTCTTCTCAGAGGCTACAGGTGTCATGCAGTAATGAGGGATACGACACTACACACAGAAAAAAACAGACAGGTGTTAGGAAAAGAGAGGAAAGAGGATAGAGGGGGAGGGGAGGGAATGGAGGGGAGGGGAGGGGAGGGGGAAGGGAGAGGAGGGGAGGGAGGGGAGGGGAGGGGGAAGGGAAGGGGAAGGGAGGGGGAAGGGAGGGGGAAGGGAGGGGGAAGGGAGGGGGAAGGGAGGGGGAAGGGAGGGGGAAGGCAGGGGGAAGGGAGGGGGAAGGGAGGGGGAGGGGAGGGGAGGGGAGGGGAGGGGAGGGGAGGGGAGGAGAGGGAGGGGAGGGGAGGGGAGGGCCAAACATGACCTTGTCCTGATGCCACCCCTATGACAAAGGACATGTTCACGCAGCGTCATAGCACCCTCACAGAAAAGACACCCATGTTGAGGAGGCTTGAACCCAGAGGTTGGTCCAGGTTCTCCAAATTTTGAACACAGCGTCAACGGTCAGTGTCAGATGCGCAGTGATTAGCAACGGGCAGTGAAAAGACAGGACATCAGCTTGATGCTGCTCTCAGCCCCCGTGTCCCTGGACTCCCACTCCCCCCCCTCCCCCCGCAACCTCCTGCTTGTCGGGTCCACTCTTAAAATAAAAGCCATCACCTGGTTGACACTACAGTGATCCCAGACTCCTCAGAACCGGGAGGAAACGTAGAGGTTATTCTTCCCAACGCCCTCGTTTCACAGGTAAGGACACCCAATGAAGCCGGGAGGAGAGACCTCGGCTCCCCCGCCCTCCCGGGGTGGCCTCGGTTGGGACGCGTTTTAGTGGTTTGTCGTCAGGACGCCCTGTGCTCTGGAGCCACGCTGTGTACTGAGAGTGAGGGACAGCTGTACTGCAGCGAGGGCCCCAGGCTCCGCGGCAGCCACGTCAGGGGGCAGAGCTGAGCGTCTGGGGCTGCAGTCGGGCTGTCCGCTGGTCACCCTGCTCAGCCCACACCTGCACCAGCTGACCACCTTTCCAACCCCGCAGCTGGGCTCCCCCTCCCCCATGGCTGTGGCTTGACGCGGCAGTGTGACACCTCCCGGCCCCATGGCTGTGGCTTGACGCGGCAGTGTGACACCTCCCGGCCCCATGGCTGTGGCTTGACGCGGCAGTGTGACACCTCGCAGCCAGGGTGTCCTTCCGGCCAGGCCTCTCAGCAGTCTGCTTCCAGGCTTCTGAGCAGCTTAGGTGCTCCCCAGGAGGACAGCAAATGACACTTCTGTCCCTGCCTTTAACCCGGCAGAGTCCTGACTGGATAACACACTCGTCCCTAAAAAGCCACTGGAGGTTGAAGACGTGTTAAAGCCCCTGGGCCCCTGGCCTGCGAGAGGCTGCCCCTCCCAGCAGAGACAGAACCGACTAGAACAGGGGTCCCCAAACTACAGCCAGTGGGCCGCATGCGGCCCCTGAGGCCCTTTATCCGGCTCCCGCCACACTTCCGGAAGGGGCACCTCTTTCATTGGTGGTCAGTGAGAGGAGCACAGTTCCCATTAAAATACTGGTCAATTTGTTGATTTAAATTTACTTGTGCTTTATTTTAAATATTATATTTGTTCCCGTTTTGTTTTTTTTTTACTTTAAAATAAGATATGCACAGTGTACATAGGGATTTGTTCATAGTTTTTTTTATAGTCCAGCCCTCCCAACGGTCTGAGGGACAGTGAACTGGCCCCCTGTGTAAAAAGTTTGGGGACCCCTGGTCTAGAAAGAGTCGCATCAAAGCTCGGCGGTGTGCTCTCGGGGAGCTCACATCTGCCTTTCCACGCTTGCCGAGAATGGAATTTCTAGTCAAAATTATTTTTGAGAAGTCTTGTCTAGTTATTAGGGAAGCGGCAACAGGTGTGCAGGGTTTCTGTTTGGTTTGCCTCTGACAAACATTTTGATAGACATGTAAGTGGCTTGGTGAAAACAATCATCGTTGTCCTTCCCACTCAACCTAGGGGTTTCCTTTTATCCCAGGAAAGGAACATTTCAACAGTCTTGTTAAATCTTCATATATATATTAATATATTAATATATATATATTTCTCCCCCTGGAAATATCCTTTTGGGTATTCTTTTTATGACAACGCCTATCCAACCATGGAATCCAAGCTACACGCTGTGGTCCCGAGATTCTATCCTTAGCTGCAGAAAGACCTGAGGGCAAGCGGCCCATCGAGAACGAGGTCCACGCTCTCCATCCCAGATCAGTTCCCAAGCCGTTAAGAATCGTCCCCAGGCCCTGGCCGGTTGGCTCAGCGGTAGAGCGTCGGCCTAGCGTGCGGAGGACCCGGGTTCGATTCCCGGCCAGGGCACATAGGAGAAGCGCCCATTTGCTTCTCCACCCCTCCGCCGCGCTTTCCTCTCTGTCTCTCTCTTCCCCTCCCGCAGCCAAGGCTCCATTGGAGCAAAGATGGCCCGGGCGCTGGGCATGGCTCTGTGGCCTCTGCCTCAGGCGCTAGAGTGGCTCTGGTCGCAATATGGCGACGCCCAGGATGGGCAGAGCACCGCCCCCTGGGGGGCAGAGCGTCGCCCCCTGGTGGGCGTGCCGGGTGGATCCCGGTCGGGCGCATGCGGGAGTCTGTCTGACTGTCTCTCCCTGTTTCCAGCTTCAGAAAAATGAAAAAAAAAAAAAAAAAAAGAATCGTCCCCAGTCTCCCAAGGCCCCTGGGAAAGTGGCCCGGATTTCCCGGGACAGGGTCGGCATTCCGTCACAGACAACAGACACAACAAGCAAAGGTACTTACGGCATAAGCACCTATCAAAAATGCTGCGTTTGCTCTTTTCCGTTGATCAAAACAGGTGTAGTGCACTATTTTCTTTCTTGATAAACTGTAGGACTAGAAAGAGAGAAAAGAGAGAGTTAGCGTGACCGTGGAGACCCTGCTGATGGACACGGGAGATAAACGCCCTCCCTTAACTCTCCATGAGCGGTCCCCACCGCTGACCGCGGCGGACAGCTGCGCTGTCTGTGGCATCTGTATGTACGGGAGTATCTGGGGTATCTGGGGGCGTGCAGGGTTACCAGCTCGGGTGTTCTGCACCTCAGTCATGATCTAAGAATTGACGCTTTTTTTTTTGTATTGAATTTATTGGGTGTCACTGTTAATAAAATTATAGAGGCTTCAAGTGTACAGTTCTATAATACATCATCTGTATATTGTATTGTGTGTGCACCATCCAAAGTCAAATCTTCTTCCATCACCATTTCACCCCCATCTATCCTCTTCTACCCCCCACCCCCCTTTCGTCTGGTGATCACCCCACTGTTGTCTGTGGCTATGACTATTTGTTTGCTCAATCCCTGTTTACCAGTCTTAAGAATTGACGTTTTAACCAATATGTTTCTCTCTGAGAAAGAAGACTGCTACATTAGGCATAATTAAGTTATTAAACAGCATCTTTCTGAGCATATTTACTCCTGACCTTACACATAAAGTCCTCTCTTATTTCCTGCCTGCCACGCCAGCAACATACCCGGAAAAGCTTGTCTATGCTTTCCACATTATTTAGTGTGTTTCTGTATGTGTCCACCAGCCCGTTTTCCTCTTTAGGATGTCTAAATGCCTATATTAACTGGAGTGCCACACTAATATTTTCTTTCTAACATGCCCTATAAAAAGCCCCCCTTGATTATCTGAAAATAAATGGTTAATGGGAAAAAGATGAACCATCAAAAGAGTTATATATCAGCAAAAAAACATCTTGATACGAGCGCCCTATATTAGGTTTATGAATTCAAACAGTTCTCCAGCCCCTGCCGTGGGCCAGGCAACAAGCTCCATGCTCAAGCGCACAAGGAAAGCCGAAGCAAGCAACGCAGCACGTGTGTGCATTGCTTGCAGGAAGAGAACGGTACAAACAAAAAGGCCTGTGCCACGGAAATCAAATTACTAATCCAACCTCAAACATAAAACGAGAACACCGAGGTGACTCAAGAAAACCCTCTCCGTTCCTCACACGTCCCCAGTGACAGGATTTTGGCAAACGGGTTTGCACAGCACAGACTCCTAAGTCCACTTTCGTAGTTATCTATGAATTCGTACCCATGGCGGGAGCGCCTGTGCCCCCTTCCCCGCTGACCACATGCACAGACCGTCTGCTTTGAGGGACCCCTTCAGAAAGGGAACAGGGCTCCGCTAGCTACCCGTCTTCTCCCTGTCATTTCCTGCACAGGGAAAGAAAACTCGTGCAACTCTGAGGCTGCTCTGTGGCACTCGGGCTCTCCCACGCCCCCACAGGACACGCCTGCAAACCCGCACCGCCCCAAGCCCCGCCTTTCTTAGTAACCGGGAGTCACGTGCTCAGAAAACGGGGTTGCTCTTTGCAACTGCACGCTGAGACAGAAGTGTTTGCCTCCAAGCGGGTCTCGTTACCACCGGCCTTATTTCCAGACAGGCTTACTAGCATCCCCCTGCGAAATAAAAATTTCCCAAGTGCATTTCACGCCGTGGAGTTCGGTCCAGTTAATCATACGCTGAAGTTCCCTAGAGACTTCAAGGCCGCTGTTGACGCCGCTGACGCGTGTCTCTTTGCTTTCGGAATCTGAAATACTGTCTGCTGGGAGTCTCCTTTTATTATTATTATTATTATTATTGTATTATTTGTTCGTGTGTCTTTTGCCACCGACCGCTCACCATCAGTAAGTTATGTTTGATTGACAGCTAGGGCATCTCCTATGGGCTCCGACTCCCGACGCCTGAAGCCTGCCTTCCGCACACCCAGCAAGCAGACTGAACACGAGGGCTCAGCTCTGCACGTCTGGCTCCCAGACACCCACTCCTGACACGTCCTCGTTCCCCAGAAGCAGCTGTGGGGAAGCAAACCTTGACAATCTACCCTGAAGTCTGGATTCTCCGTTTGGACGCTCCCCTTGCACCGAGAATTCAGGCTTCATTGGAAACTGCTGCTGTCACTCAGTAACGTGCCATGAGGTTTATTTTACAAAGCCGCTCGCCAAAAGGCACAGACCCGCTCGGCGACTCTTCCTTCATCCGTGGCTTTCTTTTGTTTTTGAACTTTGTCCAGTGGTGTGTTTTTCATCTTTCTCTTATTCTAAAGTATCTGGAATGCAGAGACCTTCTCGGATGGAGCCCATGATACCGGAGGGCAGAATTCTGCAAAAACAACTCCTTTTCACCGTAGAGCTATAAAGTTTGGTAAAGTAAATGGACCACAGATTAAAATTGTGAGAACTTTAGAAGGATTTTTTAAATTTTAGAAGCTTTTGGAAATTACATGAGATTAAAAAAGAATCCTTCACAAATTTTTTCTGGGTATTTTATAACTACTTGAAAACATCTCCTATTGGAAGCTACCTTCATGATGGAAACACAAGTGATATTTTTTTTAACAGCCATCTCCACATGTATTTACAAAACTTTTTTTCTTGTGATGAGAACTTTTCAGACTTACTGTCTTAGCAACTTTCAAATATACAGTACAGTACTATTAACTCTAGTCACCATGCTGACATGAAAATAACTGACTTTTTTTTTGAGAGAGAGAGAGAGAGAGAGAGACAGGAAGACTGAAAAAGAGAGAGATGAAAAGCATCAACTCACAGTTGCGGCACTTTAGTTGCTCATTGGTTGCGTCTCAAGCATGCCTTGGCTGGGGGGGAGGGGTCGTGACTCCAGCCAAGCCGGTGACTCCTTGCTCAAGCCAGCAACCTTTGGGTTCAAGTCAGTGACCTTGGGCTTCAAGCCAGCGACCTTTGGCCTCAAGCCAGCGACCTGGGGTCATAGTAATGATCTCACACTCAAGCCGGTGACCCCACACTCAAGCTAGCAAGCCCTTGCTCAAGCCGGCGACCTCAGGGTTTCAAACCTGGGACCTCAGTATTCCAGGTCTACGCTCTATCCACTGCATTACCACCGGTCAGGCAGATTTTTTTTCTCTAAAAAATGAGTTTCCGCCTGACCTGTGGTGGTACAGTGGATAAAGTGTCGACCTGAAAATACTGAGGTCGCCGGTTCGAAACCATGGGCTTGCCTGGTCAAGGCACATATGGGAGTTGATGCTTTCAGCTCCTCTCCCCTTCTCTCTCTCTCCGTCTCTCTCTCCTCTCTGTCTCTCTCTCTCCTCTCTAAAAATGAATAAATAAAGTAAAAATAATTTTAAAAAAAAAGACTAAGCCTTAAAAAAAAATGAGTTTCCTATCTGATTGTTAAGAATAGTTTTAAAACTCCTATCATTGACCTTGCTTAGATGACTTTGGAATGCTAGTGTTTTTTTTTTTCAGTTAAATCTCAGAAGCACCACCAGGACACGACCTGCTCAGGGAAGCTTGGGCAGTAGCTGCTAGGTCAGACCACGGAGTTCAGTTTCTACTCGGGGAACGAACACTAACTCACGGTGGATGAGACTGGGGGGAAAAGCCTCATGTACTGCCCTCACCTCCCTCCTTGCCGCAGCCAGGCCGCCCCCTCACGGGTCACCCTGCACAGTCTTACCCCAGCAGCTCTGTTCGGCAGAAGACCTATTCTGGTACCAGAACGAGCATTTTAGGCACAACAAGACAACTTGGCCAGTTTTACAGCTGATGCTTTATATGACTGGGTCAAGGTATACAAACTCGTTACTCTTTTCTCGTTTCAATTATTAAACACGTCTCTCTCTTAAAAAAATAAATAGATAAAAATAAGCACTACCGTTCTTATCAAAGCACCCTAGAAGAAACAACACTGCCCACTGATGACCGAAGTACTTGCAGAAGGACATCTGTCTCATCCTTCGAGTTCTTTTGCGGAAGAACTTGACCTTGCAGGCGAAGGAAGGCACTGCTGGCAGACAGTGGCCCTCTAGGTCACGAATCAGTCCAGCAGGCATTTTCTCAGACTCTGCCCTACTCCCAGAGAACATCATGCCTCCACACTGGTCAGTGGCCTCTTCCCTCGTCGGACCTGTGTCCCCTGTGGCCCCCGTGTGCTGACTGAGCCTTCGAGGAGACGGCTTGCAAACTCACACCAGATGGCTGTTGGGGAGCCCATCTGCTCTATTGGAGGAAGTTTTTGCTCTACGCGAGAAGCTCAGAGGTGACAAAAAAAACACTGTGTACAACAGCCAAGTTGACTGAGAAGCTGGTGAGACAACCACAAAGGCCAGGATGGAACAGAAGGAAGACTGGGACCTCTGGACTCTTGTGCCTGCTCTGCCGCGAAGGAGCACGTGACTCGTGGCAAATGACAACCCGCAGCCACTATCCAGACTATATTTTAGATTTCTACCTGATACCGGAGTATACAGCCTTCCGACCCTTCCTGTGACAACACAGCCAGCCACCCCACAGCAATGATAACAGCAACAGCCACAGCTAATCTTCTCGGTCACTTGCTCCCGTCGTCACTCCCCAAAGCTGTAGCAACAGGGCCACAGGTGTCCCATTTGGCCAGAGACAGGGTGACTCGCAAACCAGAGGCCGAGCAGCACAAGGTGCATGCTTTGTCCGTTTTTTACCAAGAGAACACAAGCCTGAAGCCAGAGACGGCCCGGCTGACCACAGGGGCCAGTGTCTCCTACGGCACAGCACAGGGCGGAGCTCTCGGGAGGTGCGGTGGACGGGAGAAGTCCAGAGCTCTGTCACCGAGCCGGATGACCGTGTAAGTCTCAGTCACAAGGCTGTAACTACGGTAGCTTTACCATCCCACATTCCCATAATCCTCAGGTTACACTGGCCAATATCACTGAAACTTTTCAGAAATAAAAAATAAACCAAATATCGATCTAAATTATGTTTCAGTACTATGTTATTGTATTATATAGTTCATCCTCTTAACAGACTGGTTCAGAGTCACCTCGGGGGGCTTATTAAATACTGAGTGCTGGGCCCCACCCCCTGGAGTTTCTGACTCCGTGGAGCAGGGCCCAAGAATTAACATCTCGTTTGACAAGCTCCTCAGTAATACCAAGCTGCTGGTCCAGCGACCACGCACTGAAATCTACTACACTACGATATTGCTAAATTTGTCCTGGCCACATAGATTGCTTGGTTAGAGCATCCTCCCGACACACCAAGGTTGCGGGTTCAATCCCCAGTCAGGGCACATACGAGAATCAACCAATGAGTGCATAACTACGTGGAACAAAATCAATGTTTCTCTCTCTTTCTCTCTCTCTCCCTCTTTCTTTATAGAATCAATAAATTAAAAATACACATTTTAAATATTGCTAAATGTTGGAGTCGAGGCCATGAAAATGTGACTAGACTCACCCCTAGAAATGTTCCTTTTGGATTCTGTCCCTCTGGTCAAGTAGCTTCAAAAGCCATTTAAACTCTCTGAGGAGCCCCAAAGCCTACCGCTTGTCTTTTAAGAGCATGTTATAAAACAACACGTTCCCCTCCAGTTCCCTCAGGAAACTATTACATGTTGTAAATGCTTGCAAGGAGAATGCCCCAGGAACAAGTCCCTTCAATGACTCAGTCATTAATCTGCCTGAATTCACATTATTCTGCAAGTTCCAAATCCAGAGGCTCTCAGGGGCCCGGAGGCCGAAGCGGTCAGCCTGTGGCAAGGCGGACCAGCGTGCCCCGCCTACCGCGGACCGAGCTCCGACCTGCGGCGCCGGTGCAGGAATCCGGCCTCAGAACCGGGCAGGGCAGTCGTTATCAGCAGCCAGAGACCCAGACTTTCATGGGAATTTAAATACATGGCCGATATGGACCATGAGCTCACAGCATTCGTGTGCTCCCCCCCCTCCCCAAGTAAACCCGGGTCTGTGGACTGATCGCAGCCCCAGGCAACCAGTTTGCCGGGTCTGGGTACGCGGATACCGCGGCAGGAGAAAGTTCTGTTGGTTCTATGGGCAGGAGCCGGGCAGCAGCCCTGTGGGAAGCGGGGGACCGAGATGCGGGGACAAGGGGAGCGGAGGCCCCGCCTCCAGCCTCGAAGCGCTCACAGTCTAATAAATATTTGATACTCAACAAGGGGGAAATGCTGGCCGAGGCTCATTACCAATGGAAGAGAAACAGTCGCCTCGGGATGCATTCGCAGCACGGGGAGGCCCGATGGACGGTCCCCATCGCAGGTACAATCGTTTTTAAACGAGGTGGGGGGAAAAAAATAGATTAGAAAAAAAAAAAAGCGGGGCTTGGGACTGAACAGCTATCAATGAACATAATCAAACCTATAGAAATGTCATGTCCAGACCTGGATTGCCTACCTGTGTGCGAGTCAACGTCTTAGCAACCCTCCTGTAAATCACGACAGGTGTGTCATCTCGCCCGTAAATGTTTAACGGTCCTTGTAAACCAAAGCACAGCGGCTGCTTACGACAGGACAATCTCAATGAAGACCGTGGTAGCGGCCCCCTAGACAGACCTGTTCTGTCACGGAAAGGAAAGTGACGTGACAGGTGGTATCCTGGTGGGACCGCTCCTTGTGGAAAACAGGCCATGGGAACTCGGGAGGGTTGGGAGGGAGGGAGGGAGGAAATGACGACATGCCCCCCAATCAATCACACTGTCCTTGGACGGTGGCGACATGCACAAACCATGCTTAGGTCAGTCAGGAGGCCACAGACTGCTGAACCATTCAAAACCAAAAGGTGAGGCAATGAAGTTCAAGGCCAGGAGAAAACAAAAACAACAGCGAACGAGTTAATGGCCGGTTTAAAGAAGCAGGTTCTTAAGCAGCCCTCCAGGAAGGCGGAGTACCGTGCTGACAGGTCCCGCCTTTACGTCGCTTGGTGAGAACACTGTGTCTCATCCAGCCCTGGTGAGTCAGCTGCCTTGCACCGGGGAGGCCATGAGCACAGCCTGGGTCATGAGCTCTTTAACACAACACACAGCCCGTGCACCTCCCAACACCAGAAAGCTCCGCCAGGGACAGGGGGGTCCGATAAGGGGATCACAGCCCCGGGACCCTGGCACCCCGCGCATCATTCTCTGACAGGTGAGGAGGGCAGCCCAGCAATGGCCGCGGCACTCAGCGTCTCCATAGCAATCATGGTCAGCTCGCTGCAAAAAGCGACCAAGCCAACAGGTCTTCCCGGGCGCCGCCAGGACGCCACGTGGTTTTACCTCCAGCTTCCCCAGGAAAGGGATATTCTTGAAAGTGTTCCGTGGCTGTACACAAAACAAAAACACGGTTCACGGTTTCATCCAGAGCTAAAACGAAACAGGGAGGGACGGGGTCGTTGAAAAGGAAACCACGTGTCTCTGGGGGGCCCCATTTCGTTTCCGACACAGTGTGTCTCATCTATGAAATGGCAACATCAGATGAACGTCGAAGTCAACATGTCAGAGAAAAGTGGCCCACGAACATCATTGGATCAGGCTGATGCTATGGCGCAAGGCATTGGGGGATTCTCTGTAAAAGGGGCGTTCCTTGCCTAGGGGATTTCCGCATGATGGGAAGGGTCCCCTGCCTTGCAAAGGTGAATTAAACGCTTCCTCAAACCGCTGGCACTGCTTTAAACCACGTGAACTGCCTTTAGAACGTAGCTTGCTCTTTTTAACGTCCCCCCACCTGAAAGAGGAAAACCCCCGTGAAGAAATTTCTACACGTTTCTGTGGTTATAAGAAGAGGGCGGTTCTGGTCATTGTATGAAAAGAGTTCTGTGTACAACCACCCGACACCGGGGCGGTGCCCAGTGACCAGGTAGGGTTACTGCACTGACTCACCCAGCAACAGGGACATTCTCGGAGCCCCCACCGTCGGCCAGGAGCGAGGGGGTTCCCATACAATCGTCCATTTCACCATGCCCACCCCCACCCCCGTTTCACCCTGAAAGGGCTACGGCGACTCTTTTGTGCATTTAAAATTACCCTTCTGTCAATATGCTTTCAGGCCTTTAAAAACAGTCCTCAAGAGCGCTGTAATTGGCCTGTTGATTCATCAGAGCGGGTATTTTAGAAAAGAAAAAAAAAAGTCTCTGCCCTTGAAAATGTCCCCTTTTCTCTGAGTAAAAGTGAAAGCCACAGCTAACACAGTATTGACTCTTTTAGAAAAAGCTGGTTGAGTCGTCATATCACGTTTATGAAACCTTCAGATTATTGAATCGGTAACAAAGATTGTCTTAAATGATTAAGTGTGAAGAAGGTATATTCTGGGTTTTTTTTAAATACCACTGTGTCTCTTGAGAGTGCAGCCTTCTCTTATAAAAAGGCTTTATATACTGCTCACAAAAATTAGGGGATATTTCAAAATGAATAGGAAGCAATAAAAAAAAAGAAGCATTTGATTTTTTTTTATTATTATTAAACAAGAACAGCAGAAAAGCAAACAAGTCAAAGAAAGGTGCTGGATTATGCAAATGAGATGCAAAACCAACTTTGATTTCATTGGTGGAAAATGCACTGTACAAAAGGCTGGAAGTCCTGGCGGATCTGCACGGTCCCTGATCCCCTAATTTTTGTGAGCAGTGTAATTCTACCCTCCTTGTCTGTGCCAACAACCACTTTCAAGAACCTATTTCAAAGTTGTGATCCTCTCTAAAGAAAAATGTAAATACACACCAAATCTGTCTCGTAACTTCAGGAGTTTTTTGAAGCCCTTGAAATACCAGATTGATAATTGCTGGTCTCGCTAATCAATCATGGCTGACATTTCACATCAAGGAATACACACACAGTTTTACAAAGGGTTCTCACTGCAATGCATCTTCCTTCTTCTGACTAGTCCCCTCATTATGCTGATGACTGACCAGAAACAGCAAACAACAACCCATTACTACCTGATTCTTGCCCTTAAACATTTTAATGTATAGTTTAAAATCAGAAACAGGTTTTTTTGTGTGTTAGTGATGGTGGTTTCTATTTTGGGTTTGTTTTTTTTATTTTCAAAAAACTTTTTTTTTTTAATTCTGAGCAGATGCATGATGGAGAATTTTTCATTCTAATCCACATAATTAAAATGAAAGCCACTGGGAATAAAATGCCCACTGACAGACACACACACACACACACAAAAAAAAAAAAAAAACAAAAAAAAAAAACCCAGCAACAAATCACCACCTCAAAGCATCAACTTGAAACAATCCCTTCTGACATACAAAAAAGAAGAAATTTAGTTTTGGAAGAGAATGCCCTGTGAAAGAGTACCTGTCCACACAAGGCATCAGCTAGAGGGAGGGTAAGTCATAAAAGCTTCATCAGGAGAAGTAAAACTTGCCCAAGTAGGAAATCAAAGGAGCCTGAAGCAGCTAGGACACCACATCGGAGAAGGCAAAGAAGTTGTCTGTGGTTAAAACAGTGCCAAATTCCTCAGAGCAGTGAAGGAGTTTGGGGACCCAGTAAATGCCAGGAGGTCAGGCATTTAAGATGTCATTAGGGGCCCTGGCCAGTTGGTTCAGTGGTAGAGCATTGGCCCGGCGTGTGGAAGTCCTGGGTTCAATTCCCGGCCAGGGCACACAGGAGAAGCGCCCATTTGCTTCTCCACCCTTCCCCCTCTCCTTTCTCTCTGTCTCTCTCTTCCCCTCCTGCAGCCAAGGCTCCACTGGAGCAAAGTTGGCCCAGGTGCTGAGGATAGCTCCATGGCCTCCACTTGAGGCAGTAGAATGGCTCTGGTTGCAACGGAGCGACGCCCCAGATGGGCAGAGCATCGCCCCCTGGTGGTCATGCCAGGTGGATCCCTGTCGGGTGCATGCAGGAGTTTGTCTCTCTGCCTCCCTGCTTCTCACTTCAGAAAAATACAAAAAAAAAAAAAAGATGTCATTAGGGCAGGTGCAGTAAGGAAGGATGGTAAAAGTGAGATATAAAACCCCTGAGGGCAGGCTGTGGGGGGAGGACAGCAGAGGACCTGGAAGTCAAGGTCAACGGACGGTTCTGTGTGTTTGGTGCCCCTGTGCTGGGCACTGGCGTCACAGGACTCCAGGGCATGCCTCCTTCATGTAGGCACTCCTGGGCTAGTGAGAAGGACAGATGCAAACAGAGAGTAATTATAATTCACCAGCAATAGACTTCTGCCCAGACGGCTGTGGGAAGACAAGGGAGGCGCCTCCACCCTCCGGAAGGACAAGGAGAAGGTCCCCAGGAGCGGTGGTGCCCGAACAAGGTCTGAGGAACAAGGAGTCATTAAGCCAGAGGGAAGGGCCTTCCAGCCCGACTGGGCGTCACAAGCCACCGTGAGGAGCGGTGTGTTCCAGGGTAAAAGGGCTGGGCCAGGCAGGGCGGGGGCACCGACGTCTTCCGTGAATCAGGGAGTGAGGGCATGAGGTCACCCCCTGGGAGAGAAGCCAAGGGTGGGAACAGTCGAGGCCAGCAAGACAGACGCTATGACAAGGACCTCCAGGGGAACCACAACGGGTGACCATGGGCTGCAGGCAAGGGACCTCAGCAGGGAGCGGATGGACCCAGAGGGTCTGAGACAGAAGTCTGAGAAGAGGCATTCAGAGGAGGAACGCTGAGGCCGGGGTTTCGGGAAACAGAGAGGCTACGGTGACGGCCACCGGTGCAGAGGAGGCAGACGGGCCGCGAGGCCGCAATGGGACCAGGTGACGTCCCTCATCAGGCGGGGCTGTCTGTGAGCATGGGAAGGAGAGAGACCACCAAAGGTGGAGAGAAGGAATGCAAGCAACACAGTCAGGGGCCTTAAATCCCGGCCCCTACATTTTACCCTGCAGCCCTGGGCAGCCCACGTGCCTCTCCTGGGCCTGCCTCTCTGCACCTGCGAGGTCAGGAGCCGGGGCTCAATGGCCATTTCCTTTCCTAAAGTTATATAGGGCAGCTGTCTCATACATAAACGACAGCCATGGGGCAGAGGTGTTTCATCAGCTTCGTGGAACAACTGCCTTTATTGGGCTTCCTATCAGAATTCATGCACGGTGCATGCGTCACTTCCTGCTGAGTGGTCTTTACAATTTATTTTAAGCTCTTTTTATGTATATTTTCTAACAGAGTCCTGTCTGTGAGAGCTCTATAATTCCCCATTTAGCGCTGAAGAAATAAGACTCCTCAAGGCAGAAGCAATCGCAGCTGTTAAACGGGCCAAAGATCAGCTTTTTCTTCCTAATCTAGGGACTCTACTTGGTATGCTTTGAGATGACCCAGGACTTAGTGACATTTGGGTTTTGAAAAAAATGCGTTCTCTCAGCAAAGCGCAGGGTGCCCCCCCCCGCTTAATTGCACTGAAGCTAGAAATGTCCTTCTAGGCATCCCGTAGATGACCTGATCACTGAAATGAACCGAGGGGACTCCCTGAACTTGATTAAACTTTCATAATGTGGAAGGAAAGCTTTGCAAACAAAAACACATTACAGCGAGCCCAGGTATCCACTTATCCGTGCTGCTCAGCAGAGACTGCAGCAGAAAAACAGTCTTACTCAATACGTCTACTTGTGTAACTGCTGTGAGCGGAACAGGGAGTCAGACAGGAGTTTTCTTTTCCTAATAACGAGTCCTTTCTCTTCGAACCCTCCAAGGGGTCAGTCAGGTTCCAAACTGTCCATTATGTTACCCGGTTCATACCGACTACATACTAACAGGGCCGATCAAGAAAGCAAAGAAATTCCTAGCTTCTCCAAGAAGACATGGGTTAGAATTACTTATGAATCCTCCCGTCCTCATTAATTCACCCATTATAAGTCCATTTTACATTTATATAGGAAATCCTTGTTGGGATATTATGTACTGCCTTGGTGATGACAAAAATTTCTAAACTCTAGGCAGTAGCTTCTTTTCTGAAAAAAATGAAGGTCAGTTTTAGTGAAAGGAATTTACATATCTTTTCAAGTCAGACAGCACTTGACCAATGAACTCCTTAAAAGGGTGACGGCAACAGAGCTTACGTTATACGATTACTGACTTTTGACCATCTCTTGGGCGGCATTCCGTGGCCATCGGGCATTTTGAGCTGAATGGCAAAAATGTGTCAAGTCATAAATACAAACCATCTTACAGGAAATTCTCCACAGGAGATGGTCTTTTATACCTCAGTGCAATAAAAAAAAAAAAATCAAAGCGAAAGATAAGCGCTAAGCAGCCAATATGGACAAAGTCCTGTGTGGTCACACCAGGTACAGTTTGACCCAGCAGAAAGAACAAACAACTCCAGCATTATAACTTAGCGGTTACCCTTAGGAGGATGCTGTGTAGCATTTCACCTCCCAAACTGAAACATTTAAGATCCACATTTAGATAAAGGGAAGGAAGAGATAAACATTTCTCGCTATGCGATGAAACGAGCTTACCAAAACGAGAAATGCAAATGCCACTCTTCCTTATTGATGCTTAGAGCTTAAGAGAGAGAGGGAAGAAAAAAAAAGTGACACGTAAACTCAAAAACAGAGAGGAATATTGAATGTCTGACCCAAGTTCTGTCCTCACAGGTAAAATTTATGCTCCACCACCTCTTAAGTGGTCGCTCTCTCCTGGCGGTGAACGCTACAGAGACGGCATTCAAGAAATACACAAACATTTTAACCTTGTTCGGACAGGAAAACGTAGGCTCCAGGGCCCCACCCGAGCCACCGTGAGCCCCTTCGCCACCTGGGAACCCCGCCTAGCAGCAGACCTGCAAGTCTCGGGAGAATCACCCTGCGAGGGAATTTGATAGACTCATTAATGACAACCTAAAAAGGTTTCCGTGCCTGCTTTCTTAGGTCACTGTTCCAGTGACTTCACTCAGCTCGTGTGTCAAGTCATCCTGAAAAATGAAAGAGGTTAACATGTCCTTTGTGTGTGTGGCAGGGGGCAGGGGGGAGGAAGATCAGTTTCAACTTCTGCGCGAACTACTCACATAAATTCCCAGAGGTCAACGTCCCCTAACTTAAAGGGCCGTGTGCCCAGCTCTCCCCGTCGGGTCAGAGCTCACAGTTCAGGTTTTTAACACCAAAATGTAGACGCTGCCACTATACTCACTTTTAGTTTCTTGTTTAGTTTACAGCAGTATCTGTACAGCATTGCCAAGTTCAGAGGTCCAAAATCTGCATAGAAACTGAGTTTAAAAAAAAAAAAAATAGTAGTTAGTAAAAAAAAAAAAAAAAAAAATGCAATTTTCAGTCACATCTATGCTCGTTTTATTTTTATTAAAAGTTGCGATCACATTTCAATTATCTTCAGGAAGAAGGGTCCGTTCATAACTGGTTCATAGGAATCCAAGTAACTGATGGTTTCACCCTCCTGGTACCCCCTCCAGTGTCCGTAACCCATCTCTCAACAGGGAGCTAATTGGATAGTTTTGAATTCCACCTCCTTTTATCTCCCTGCCAGGACCCGAAGTGGAGGGATTGAAAAGCAGGCAATGAAAGAACCGCGTGTACAGAACACGCCTGTGGTTGCACTTCCTGGTTTTACCTCTCCATCACCTTCTCCATCATACGGCTCGTGGACCCTCCCCTGGGCTCCAGCTCCACCTGCTCCACTCAGACCTGGCTCTCAGCTCTCAAGCGTCTGAAAGCCAGTGAGCGGCCTCTGTCCCGTGCTCCTCGCACCCTCTGTGACGTACGACCCACGGGCTCGTCTCCCTCTCTCCGCCCTGTGACCTCTCCAAGGGGACGGTCCTCAGCCTGCAGATCAACCACGGCCGACTCCGTGTGAGCCCGCAGAACCCCGTGGAAAACAGCTCCTACCCTGAGACCCAGCCCCCATCTTTGCCATCTTCGACCACCTGCTCCACCTCCCAGGTCCTCCCCGCACCCGGAGCTCAGAAGGTCTAAACTTCAACCCATCTTCCAATCCAATCAGCCCTCCAGACCAAAGACCTTGTGCCTCTCCTGGTCACCCCAGGCATGAAGCCTCCGAGTCACCGCAGGGCAAGAAATCAACATTCATTTAATTTTCATACATCAGATGAGCTACTACTCCAGGTCACCCCCCTTCCTTCCCCAGGCTTACTTCAGCAACAGAAGTTTAGACCCCTTTCTTTCCACCTTCCCACTATTAAATTCGCTCTCTCCCCTGCCCAATCATCCAGAGCCCAACCTTAGAAAACAAGGCCCCTCTCTCCAGGTTCCCAGAGGTTACCACCCAGCCAGTCCAGCCGACCGACCCCCTATGCACAGTACCACATACCGTGAGTTACCTTCTTCAATGCAGATCTTACCTGTCCAGCTACGGAGCGAGCCTCTCGCTCAGAGATTGTATTTGCATACGTTATATGCTTAGAAGAGTGTCCAGCTCATCATAAAACTTTAATAAATGAGTCTTCATTGTGAATACTTTGATGCTCAGTTTCAATTTAGACTGGACCATATCTTTACTATCTATAAATATTATATTTCATATATATATATATATAGTAAAAAAAAAAAACCTTATTTTGAGGGAATCGTTTGATTTCATTTTTTCTGCTACTCAAATTACGCTATCATAGATTTCATTCTACTGTCCTTTGGTTACAGCACCCTCTCAATTCGTTAAGGTTGCGGGTTCAATCCCCATGACTTTGATACAAGAATCAACCAATGAGTGCATAATTGGGTAGAGTAACAAACTGATATCTCTCTCTGTCTCTACAATCAATAAAAATAATAATAATAATAAGTCAAATGAGCTAGGACGGAGCCAAGGCAGTAAAATAGTATAGGTGCTGAGGGAGAAGGAAAACACAAGGTCATTAACCTGGGGACAGCGGAACGGGGAGGAGGCCTAAGCCCCGTGGGGAACCTGAGAGCTTGGTGGACAGCTCTGCCCGAAGTCAGCCACACTGGACAGTGTCCTCCCGCCTGGCAGACCCACAGCCAAACAAGGACTCCCACTCTGTCTCGGGTGGGGAAGAGAGAGGAGGGATCTGATCTCACCTGAGCAGAAAAACCAGGGATCTATTCTTTTATCATTTCCGAGTTCCTCCCGCTTCCCCTCCACACGAAAGAATGAATGAACCAATGTTCCTCCCCTAGTTGATTTTGTTGTTCGTTGGGATTTTATTCTTTGGAACAAACTCCAACTTCAGTGGATTCATTCCCAGAGGAATCATCGCTTAAAGCAGTACCCTATTTTGCATATCAGAAGTTTCATCTGAAAAATTTCAACTCCTTAGCCAGAAGATAAACTACATTCCAAGCAATACTCATTCGTTGAACAAAATTGATGACCGCCGCCGACTCTGAGCAAGGCAGTGCCGGTGAACTTATTAATCTAAGAGCGCTGACCATGCAAAAAAAAAAAAAATCCAAACAAACAAGATTTAACTGCTTTATAAAGAGAATGAAAAACATGAAAAACAAGGCATGCCAACTCTGCCAGCCGTGCAGTGTTTCACCAGCACTGCTGACATTCCTTGTCTATTCATTCATCCCCTCCCACAAGTTATTTCCCGAAAGCCTGCCCACTGCCTTTCCCTGATCTACAGGGAGCTCGCCACCCAATGAGACGCCAAGTAAATATATTATTCCTGTGTGATATACGCTCAGGAGCACTCACCTCAATACACAGTGAGGGGTGTGTGTGTGTGTGTGTGTGTGTGTGTGTGTGTGTGTGTGTGTGGACACGTATAAAATTTGGGTGAGATTAATCAGCACAGCCCTCTGGCAGAGGCGGATTAAGGTTGGTTGAGGCCCCGGGCACAGAAGAGAATATTGGACCCCTTACCTTAGGGAAAAGTGTAACATTGGGGTTTTGCGGGGCCCTCCAGAAGTCGGGGCCCAGGGCGAGCGCCCGGCGCGCCCGCGGTTAAATCGCCTCTGCCCTCTGGGCTACACACACACACACACACACCACCAAATATGTTCCCTATCACCAGAGCATTATCAGTGGCCCTCCGGCCAGAGGACAAAGCTCTGATGCATAGCTGAAACTCAGAATCATCCCATTTCAAAAAAGGCCGGGATTGCTCAGCAAACGCAAATCTAAGAGCTAAGCACGGTCCGAGTTTTTGCTCAAGTCCGTCCCATATAGACTAAATCACAGTCCCGTTGATGGTGGCCTCCTGGGAGGAGAGACTGCACATCAGCACGTCTGAGAAGACCCCCCGGGTCCACGTCCGTCACAGAGTCTGACAAACACTAAAGAGCACCGGGCAGCTGGGGGCCTAGTCCCGACTGGAACGCTCCGTGTCCCTGGACTGGGGTCCTGGCCTCTCTGGGGCTCCTCGTCCCTGCCTAGCAAAGGAGACTGCTGAAGCAGAGAGCGTCTCCAGCTCTTTCCTGGTATTATCTATCCTAGCTATATATCCCATCATATCACATCACACTTCCGGCCATTGTATATATTATCGACCATTATATGCATATGTTATCATATATAATTTATACATCATATTGTGGATGAAACAAAGGGTCCTATGGAAAGTAACTTTACAGGATGATCTTGGTCACAGATTCCTAACCGGGCAGGTCACGGTGGATAGTCACAGCCTAGGCATCTAACTTCTTCTTCTTCTTTTTATTTTTTAATTGAACGGATTGGGGCGATACAGGTTTCAGGTGCAAAATTCTACAATACACGTCTGTCCACCGTATTGTGTGCCCCCCCCACCCAAGCCACGTCTCCTCCCATCACCATTTATCCCCTCTACGGGCTGGTAACTTCCTCAGGGAAAGGTGCTAAGGCAGACAGGTCCCTTGTCCTTGTGCATCTAGGTTAGCACACCTTTGAAATACCAGAAACGATACCCCTCAAGGGGGGTATTGACCCTCAAGAGAGCACATCATCTTGTCAGCTATCCTGTAATCCCACCCCCCCACGCCCCCCCACCCCCACTGTCTCCCACCTCCAAGGAGTCCCGCCTTCATTCAAAGGCAGAAAAGCTGCAAAACTGTCATTCTCTGCCTAAGTCCTCCCTTGGGCTCAGATGGACTCATAAGCTTTCCCTACAGGTTTGGACGTCAGCAGGGCAGACAGCAGGGGTCACAGAAGGCTTCAGCAGCTGCTCTTTGTGAAATGGGTTTGGCCTTCGAAGCCAAAACAACAGACGAGGTGGTATTAAGGTACCGTCCAAGCATCAGGGTCCGGAATGCTGTGACTCGCCTCTTTGGAGCGAGTCAATTAATGACAACCCCCTGGGAGACGCTGATTAAGGAAAACAAAAGAAGTCTTCAGGAATGCACTGGTAAAATTAACTTCACTCCCACGGAAACCTTCTCAGGCCGCGGAAATTAACCCCTTTGCCAACGGCGGGCGGCGGGGGCGAGAGGGCTGTGCAGACCGGGTACAGGTGGCTCGGGAAGAAGTCAGGAGGACGGATTCACCCTCCTCGCATCTTGTAAAGCAGCTGAGGCTCCGGGGAGGAAAAGAGTGGCTCTAGAAGACACTAGATCACTCTGCCACTCTAAGCTCCTGCAATTAAAACCAAAACCCTAACCATTGCCTGTGAGGCCCAGGGGGGCACAGCCCCGACCTGTATCTTTGGGGCCTCCTTTGGCACCATTTCCGACATCTTTTGACTAGTGAACTCCAGCCCAGCCACCTGTTTTAGTCCTTGCCTCGGGCTGCAGCACCTCACCACCCTCCCTGGCCCAGATAACACCTACTCAGGTCTCAGCTGCGGGCATACTTCCTTCCTCCCAGGCTTCTTCCCCACCCCACCCTCCCCCACCCCCCACCCCCGCACCCTACCTCCACCCTCCTCCATTCACCCACACAGCCGACCCCACCCCGGAGGCCAGGCTCCGTGGGTCGGCGTTTCCAAACAACTCGCAGGTCTACCCTTCAGAGCACAATGTCTGAATATTGGGTTAATGTCCTTCCGCTGCCCACCGGACCCTACACTGTGGAGTCCCACGAGATCCCCCAGGGCTGGTGCCGGGAAAGGTCAGGAGCACCCGCCCTGGTCTCCCCCTGCAATCTGCACCTTTGTTCCTGGCTTGCTCCCACGGTGGCCTGCCCCAGAGGCAACCCCCAATCTACAGAGACCGCCCCCGACCACACATCACCCCAGCCCCACTCGTCTTAGGGGCCCCTGGGTTCTGTGAGAGCGTTGCCAAGGTGAAATCACCCTGAGCCTCTCCTTTCGGTCTCTGAGAGCGGCAGGCGCCCGGCAGAGGGCAGGTGGGACAGAGCCCGCCTCCTGACCCATGAAGGGCAGGGTTTTACAAGCCCACCGTTCCCAGCTTCCTACACGAGACCTTTCTCAATGTTTTCGTCTCAGAGAAAAGAAAAAAAAAAAATTCTAACATTTCAGATTAATTCAGTTGCAGAGAATCAATACCTTCTGACCACCAGGATTCATGAAAACGCTATGGTAATTCCTTACAAGGAATGTATAGAATACGACATCAGTTACACGAGGAGCCCCGATTCAGAAATCTCAATCCGGAGTGGAAGGGAGAATCAGAAGCCAGCCCCCAAAAGAACAAAGTCGTATTGTTCCTGCCAAAGCCTGCCGTACAGCCCGTGCCCTTGGCTGTGTTTACAAGAGTCTCAGGCTCACTCGGACTATTTACTCTTATTTTGTACCAAAGGCCAAAAAAAACGTGATGTGTGGGTCCTATGCCCATAGTATATTAGGCTCAGCAGACTGATCAGAGGCGGAAGACTGTACCAGTGACTGGTACATTGACAGTAATGCCAAAAGCTAACCCAACAATAGGTCCTTAACTCAGAGTACAGAAGCCCCCCCCCCCGCCCTTATCTGCAGGGGACACATTCTTAGACACACACACACACACACACACACACACACACTCCCGCCAGTGGATGCCTGAAGTCACAGATAGTATCGAACTCTCTATATACTAGGGATTTTTCCTAGACATACATACCCGTGATAAAGTCGAATTTATAAATTTGACACAGTAGGTGACTAACAGCAACAACAACAAAATAGAACAATTGTAACTATACACGGTAATAAAAGTTACACGACTGGCTTCGGGGCCATTATGAAGTAAAATAAGAGTTACATGAACGCAAGACCTATGATTCTGCCGCAGTCAACTGGATTACCCAGATGGCTACTGAGTGACCGGCGGGCAGGGGGTGTGTGTACACCCGGGCACGCTGGATGGACAAAGCGATGACCCCCGTCCGTCCCAGGCAGGACAGAGCAGGATGGCACAGGATTTCATCCTGCGACTCAGAACAGCGGGAAATGTAACACTCATGAATTATTTATTTCTGGTGTTTTCCATTAATATTTCTGGACCACAGTTAACCGCCGGAAACGAAAACCAAGGAAAGCAAAACCGCGGATAAGGGAGGACCCGCCGTTAACCATCCATCCAGAAACTGACCATGAATGAAAATCACGAGAAGACACAAGATGTTTAGCACGCAGGCATCGCCTGCTACCTAACCAGAGAGCCCCTTCTGCTTTGGGAACCCCTGCCACGACCCCTGACTGACAGTGAGACTGTACAACCCACATATTCATGATAATGGAGTCTGACTGTTATAGGAAAAAAAGCTAATCAGCACACGCTTTAAGAAGGCAGAGATGGCCCTGGCTGGTTGGCTCAGCGGTAGAGCGTCGGCCTGGCGTGCGGAGGGACCCGGTTCGATTCCCGGCCAGGGCACATAGGAGAAGCGCCCATTTGCTTCTCCACCCTCCCCCTCCTTCCTCTCTGTCTCTCTCTTCCCCTCCCGCAGCCAAGGCTCCATTGGAGCAAAGATGGCCCGGGCGCTGGGGATGGCTCCTTGGCCTCTGCCCCAGGTGCTAGAGTGGCTCTGGTCTCGGCAGAGCAATGCCCCGGAGGGGCAGAGCATCACCCCCTGGTGGGCAGAGCTTCGCCCCTGGTGGGCGTGCCGGTGGATCCCAATCGGGCGCATGCAGGAGTCTGTCTGACTGTCTCTCCCCGTTTCCAGCTTCAGAAAAAAAAAATACAAAAAAAAAAGAAGGCAGAGATGGAGATTCACTTTTGAAAGGTCCCCACCAATTTATAAAAGTTGGACGCTGAAATTTTTGATCTGTGAATATTTGCAATGTGCTCTCAGAGTTCAAGACGTGGTTCTTCTCCCAGTCCTCGTACAGAAGCTGCCCCAGTGAAACGCCGCGTTCCCAGACACAGCTGGGTGAGCGCCCGTGTGGACTCTCTCCGCCAAGGAGACCGCACACGTTTGAGATAAACCATCTTTCCGGGTCCTCAAGAGAAAATTAAATTTCGTAACAGAAGAAGAAATCCAAACTAGCAAATTCTTCCATTGAAACAGGATGCGAACATCCTTACGACCCAAATATTAAATTAGAGAATCAACGGAACTTTATGCCAGATCTGTTGTTCAGAACAACTATTTTCTACGAAGAATTCACTGTCAATCACAAACGGATGCCGATCGCCTGCCAGATGTTTCCAAGCGGCCGGGGACGGGGGCTCGGACATGCTTTCCATAAAGAGAGCCACGCTTTTGAGGGTTCTCCTTCAACACCTGATCCTTGGGTGGTCCTGGAAGTACCACACAGTTGACTCATAAAATCAATTTTTTAAGTGAATTAAAACTAATACTTTAAAATATGTTGTTTTTGCCTGACCAGGCAGTGGCGCAGTGGATAGAGCGTCGGATTAGGATGCAGAGGACCCCGGGTTCGAGACCCCGTGGTTGCCAGCTTGAGTGCAGGCTCATCTGGTTTGAGGAAAAGCCCACCAGCTTGAACCCAAGGTCGCTCGCTCCAGCAAGGGGTTACTCGGTCTGCTGAAGGCCCGCGGTCAAGGCTCATATGAGAAAGCAATCAATGAACAACTAAGGTGTTGCAACGCGCAATGAAAAACTAATGATTGATGCTTCTCATCTCTCTCTGTTCCTATCTGTCTGTCCCTGTCTATCCCTCTCTCTGACTCACTCTCTGTCTCTGTAAAAAATAAATAAATAAATAAAAATTAAAAAATATATGTATGTTGTTTTTTAAAAACAAACATGAATTCCACACTGAAGTGTTCAGAGTCCCAGCTCCTTCAATGAGCCAGAAGAGAACTTGATATCATGCGTCCCACCCACCTCCCCAGACTTTGAACAAGGCAATATCAAACCATGCAGGGTGGGCATTGTCTGTTTTCTGCATAAAGATCACAAGAGACAAAGATCCTCTTTGGCATTCATTACAGACCCCTTCCCTCTCTATTCTGTCTTCCCCCTCCCCAAATAAAGCAGAGCAACAAGCCCTGGCCGGTTGGCTCAGCAGTAGAGCGTCGGCCTAGCGTGTGGGGGACCCGGGTTTGATTCCCGGCCAGGGCACACAGGAGAAGCGCCCATCTGCTTCTCCACCCCTCCCCCTCTCCTTCCTCTCTGTCTCTCTCTTCCCCTCCCGCAGCCAAGGTTCCATTGGAGCAAAGATGGCCCGGGCGCTGGGGATGGCTCCTTGGCCTCTGCCCCAGGCGCTAGAGTGGCTCTGGTCGCTGCAGAGCGACACCCCGGAGGGGCAGAGCATCGCCCCCTGGTGGGCAGAGCGTCGCCCCCTGGTGGGTGTGCCGGGTGGATCCCGGTCGGGCACATGCGGAAGTCTGTCTGACTGTCTCTCCCCGTTTCCAGCTTCAGAAAAATACAAAAAAAAAAAAAAAAAAAAAAAAAGCAGAGCAACAGAAGACAGCTCTCCTGATCTACGTGAATGCGGGGCCCCCGTGAAGCTGTGCCTTTCTCCCAACCACCTGAGCCAGAAACCTTGAACATGCCTTCCACTCCCCCTCGCCCCTCGTCTGGTCAGCCCCTCCTTTCTGGCCCTTTCCTCCATCCGGCCTTTCTGTTCCCGTCGCTACAACCTGACCCACCCGCCCTGCCGGTCATGGGGTCCTGTCCGAAAGCACAGCTCTGGGGAGGGGTCTCCCTGCCATTCACCAACCAGCAGGGCTGAGACTCAAAGGCCTTCTCCCCCAACCCAGTCCCCCAACCAGCTGTCCAGCCTCCCCGGGGACCCCTCTGCAGAAGCAGATTAAGGTTGGTTGAGGCCTCAGGTCCAGAAGAAAATATTGAGCCCCTTAGAAAAAAGAGAGAGAGAGAGAAAGACAGGGAAAATAAAAATACATGTTAACTGTATTTTTAAAGAAATAAAAAATATTATGTACTATTAATGTTAAAATTGCACATCTGAAACCAAACTTGGTGTCATTAGAAAAAAGTGTCAAGTTGGGGTTTTGCAGGGCCCTTCAGAAGTCGGGGCCCAGGGCGCCCGCCCGGTCCACCCGGCGTTAAATCCACCTCTGCTCCTCTGCACTCAGATATTCCACCTCCCCGAACAGATTCTGGCTGTCCTCAACCCCTGAAATCTTTTTTCTTCTTCATTTTTTCACTCATTCATTCAGCTAAAACTCCCTAAGCACCATCTGTCTGCCAGGCACTGTGCTGAGTGTAGGGACACAACAGTAAGCAAAGCCAGGCAGTACTTGTCGATCACTGGGATCGTAAAATATATTCTTTGTTCTCACAACACCCTTGCCAAGCTAGCTCAGACGTCACCACGGAGCCTTCCTCGCCGGGCAGCGATCGCCTCTTCCTTCCTCGGGCTCCTAACGGGATGCTGGCAGCTTTGGTGGTTTATTGCCCTGTATTTGCCTCAACCTCCTCCTTTAGGTCTTTGTGGGTCCCCAGAGCCCTGGCATGACATTCCGCACCACAGTCTAGTTCATCTTGATGTCAGTTTCTTCTATGGCAGTCCGCAGCCACTTGCAAGTGTTAAGTGATGCTTTTTGTATAAAAATGTGTTGTGTTATTTCTTATTTCTTCTTTCCTCCTCTTCTCCTCCTCCTCCTCCTCCTCCTTCTTCTTCTTCTTCTTCTTCCTCCTCCTCCTCCTCCCCTCTTCCTCCTCCTCCTCCTCCTTCTCCTCCTCCTTCTTCTTCTTCTTCTTCTTCCTCCTCCTCCTCCTCCTCCTCCTCCTCCTCCCCTCTTCCTCCTCCTTCTCCTCCTCCTCCTCCTTATCCTTCTTCTTCTTTCTTTTTAATCACAAAGGTTTATTAAGCTATGGCTAAGTAAAAGCCATTGACTTTTGGCTCTGGAATGTGTTTACGGACTTACAAATAAAAGCATCTCATGTTTTAGGAACCTACTTCAAACAAAATAAGCCACAAAGACAGAACTCAGCAAGGGACGCCTCCCCCGCGGAGCTCCCCTGTGGCCCCCTTTGGACCTCTGTCCGGCGGCCAGGTTGAGTAAGACTCACCCTCTTTTAACTGAGTCCTTA